>NC_090931.1:588971011-589271865 GCF_040938575.1 Ambystoma mexicanum | reverse complement strand
TTTATTCTGAAACAGTGGGAGCTGTTTCGAATGACGCCAAAGGGTTTGAAGTATAATGCAATTGCCGAGACAGGGATTATACCATCTCCTTGAACCACCAGCTGCCCACAGTTATAGGCCAATTTCCTTACTGGACATTGCAAGTAAGATATTCTCCAAATATTTGTTGCTCAGACTGGAGGAATGGGCACAAACTAACAACATCTTGAATCCCTCTGAAGTGGGTTTCGTGGGAGTGCTTAGTACCGTGGACCGCTGCTTCACTCTGGACATCATCATGGAGAAATACTTTAAGGTTAAGGCAGGCAGATTATTTGTGGCTTTTTTCAGATTTGGAAAAAGTATTTGATTGGATTGATGGAAACATATGGTAGTGCATTTACATGTAGTGGGGTCCCTAATGGTTTTTTAATTCTTCTCCAACAGTGATGCTCAGACATCTCAGCATCTGCCTGATATACAAGATCAGGGAATTACACATTGCATTTCTCCATAAATAAAGGTGAAAAGCAGGGATGTCAGTTGTCCCCAATGTATTCCTTTCAGACTTTGCCTGTACTACTTCTTTTAGTAAAGCTAATCCACCCTCTCTGAAGTGTACATTTTATAGTATGCTTCTTTAAGCCGATGACATGACTATTTTGGACTCAACCCCGGCAAGTCTCTAACAGGGCTTGCTATACGGGGAGGAAGGATAGCTCAGGGGCAATGCATTTGTCTTGGAGGCAAGACAGCATAGTGCAAAACAGGTTCAAATCCCAACCATTCGCCGGTATTAAGCGTGTTATAAAATAACAATTATAATTATAACAGAACAATTATAATTATATTAGTGTGGTGATTTACAGCACACCTCAAATAATAAAAAAAGAGTGTGACCTGAACAGATGGGAAATTAGCTGTAAATTGTTGGTGAAGTTGGAATCATCTGTTTTTGCTTTAAGGGAAACTCCGGAGCTGGTGAAAAAACGTTTATGGGAGGAGGAATGGATGCTTACAATACAAAGGTGCAAAGCCTATGTATATCATCATTATGTAGATTTCGATGGGAAACCAGTGAACAGATTGCCGAAATATTTGTTAAAATTCCTGAATCTAACGTGGAGAGGATATTTTCTAAGGATAAGGATGAACTTGCTCGAGACTAATGACATTTTGGGGATGAGACCTAATGTGCCGCGAGAGGAAAGGACTTGTAGACTTTGCAAGGGGACGACAACTGAGATGACCTTTCCTCAGGACTTTTTGGAAGGAATTTACAAATGCAGTCACAAACACACTTTGGAACGTAATGCTTGAGGGAACTAATGTGGGTTTAAAGTTGGATTTAATAAGAATTTTTAAAATGCTTGAGAAAGATGAATTGGGTATTAACAATTTGCCTCCTAGCAATATTTTTTTTTACATTGTGAGGAGCCAGGAATGAGTCGCGGACACAGTGAGCTCATAGTTTTGGCTATAAACCTTTATTCAAAATAAAATGGGGTTGGAAAAGGCCCAGCTATCCCTACTCTATGAGGTAGTTCCCTACCACAACCAAATCTAATGGAATGTCCAGTGTCAAATTGTCTAAAACAAAATGTCCTGTGTTCGAAATCCTATCCTTGCCCTCACATTCTATAAAACAACTCTAATATGTGAAGGGTAATGTATTTGGCCTGGTAAGTGTCTAAACATTCAAATTCAAATTAAATGTATAACTCCAACACCAAACGTCCCAATTGATAAAGGTCACAGTTTCAGGGGACAACTCCCTTCCCGGGTTTCTCTTAAGGGTAAAGTTCACAGTTCCAGGGGACAACTCCTTTCCCAATGTTTCTCTTCAATACACTTCAAACTCCCAAGGGTACAGATCTTCCTTTTGCTCTTTGTTCAACACAATACTTGTATAAAAAAAAAACCTTCGTACGATACCTGGTGTACTCCCCTGCCAGGTCCTTTTACACTTTGTTTAACTTTTGATTTCGGACTTGGTTTTGCCAGGATTTCTTTATGTGATTTGTTTTGCACACTTGCAAACTTTACTTTGACCTGGTGTACTTTCCTGCCAGGTTGTTTCATATGTTTTTACTTCATACAATTGCAAACTTGCCTTTGCCTGGTTCACTCTCCTGCCAGGGCTTTTCATATGTTTTACATAATACAATTGTGAACTTGCCTTTGCCTGGTTCACTCTCCTGCTGGGGCTTTTCATCTGATTTACTTTATAGAATTGCAAACTTGATTTTGCCTGGTTTACTCTCCTGCCGGGGCGTTTCATCTGATTTGCTTCATACTATTGCAGACTTTCTTTTGCCTGGTTTACTTTCCTGCCGGCGCTTTTCATCTGATTTGCTCTATAAAATTGCATCCTTGCTTTTGCCTGATTTACTCGCCTGCCAGGGCTGTTCATCTGATTTACTTTATACAGTTGCAAACTTGCTTTCGCCTGGTTTACTCTCCTGCCAGGGCTTTTCATCTGATTTACTTTATACAATTGAGGACTTGCTTTTCTGTCACATTCATCTGATTGACTTCATACAATTTCAGACTTGCTTTTCTCTCACATTTATTTGGTAAACCCTTTTCGGGTAATATTGAGTTTCATATTCCTTCTCATTCAATTCATACATGTTTGTCTTTCTCTGGCAGTGTAGGCGAAGTGTCCCGGGGTCCTATTCTCTCTCTCTTTAGGACTTACCAGTGTCTTGTGGCATCCTTTGGTTCCCTCGCGGTAGACAGGATGCCGCACCTTGGTGTCCCATGTCCACCTGGCAGGCTCCCTGGCTTCATTGTACAGCTGCTAAATCCTTTGCGGCTCCCTTAGTTCTCTGGGCCTTTGCGCCGTGTTCAGGTGGCGGTGAGGCGGCGTCCAGGTTCCCATGGCCGCAAGGACGTTTCTTCTTCCTTCCCTCTCATGTTCGCCACACGGTGAACCAGCCTCTGCATTCCCCTGTCTCTTGCCTTTCTCCCAAGCCTGCCAGCTCCACGGTCATCGTGACGTCCTTACAGTCCCTCGGACAACACGAGAGGGCTCGACTTCCCTATGCAGTGTTCTCTCACTCCATGCATGGTAAAGCTTTAAAATGTACAGACCCCTATCACACGCTCACAAAAACTAGAGCATCTCATGTGCTTCTGGTCCCTCGTGATCTGCATTACTCCATTCAGCCTCCTGGTACCAATACTTTTAGATGTGTGGGGTTGTAGGCAGTTCCTGGTTTCTTGTGTATAGAGTATTGGAAGGTGATACCAGTAGGTCTCATGGATGGTTGAAGGAAATCAGCACAATATACAATCAAGGCATGAGAAAACTGGGAAGGGGTATCCCTAGAAGGGAAAGGGGTATGTCATGTCTCATCCAATGTTGTTATCACCTGTGTGGAGTCAGACATGGGAGACAGACACTTAGGTGGAGTGTTCTCAAAAATTGCCATTTTTATTAAATAATAAAAGGTGAGACAAATGCCAATCTTTCCCTAACAAGGAATTCCCTACCTATCAAACTAAGGCTAAAGGAAAGTAACCTAATTTCCCAAAATGTCTGTCCCTCACACTGATACAAACAGCAAAATCATACAGGAATTATTTGGCAGGCAAACTTCATGGAATAACATATGCTTTCAAACATAAAATTTATAAACAGAAATCCGTATGACCAAGGTTGGATCCCCATTCCCCTGGATTAATTCAGGATGTTTCAAACCAAAGTTTAATTTCAGGAAAGCTCTTTTCATTTCAAAGCAAAGTTCTTTTCACTTGCCAAGTTCCACTTCGGGTAAAATACACAGTTCTTTGTATCCATATGTCTCAATTCAACAAGGTATCCCACATTTAAGACAATTGTTAAAGGTGTGACTCCCTTCGGCATGGCAAACCAAAAAGACTCTTTCTTCATGTATCAAATCGAAAGTCAATGTATTGAGACCAATCACTATTTATCTCATTGCCTTTCTTTTTCATAAACAACACATTAGTCAGCATAGTTTTACAACTGTTCATCAAAACACAGCAGTGGAATTGAAACTTCTTTTCCATCACAACATTCCACAACATTTACAGTACTTAAAATAATTTTCTTCGTGGTCCACTCGCCTGCTAGGACTAGCCACTACTTGTCCCTTTCCTGGTGTACTCACCTACCAGGATAAAGTTCATACTTCTACAATTCGTACTCTGTGGGGAGGTTTGTTCCAAACTTTCTACCCATAAATCCTCAATGAGGAAAGTTGAACCAACAACGACTTCTGAGAAAAGTCTTCTGACTTGCAACACAATTGGCTTAAAGTTCCTTCCACAAACATGCTGTAGAAAAGAGTCATGATTCTCACATGATCAGTTTGCCATCAGCAATGCAGGTTACAATTCTCTACCCCTTGATTCTTTCTACAAGGGGGGATTTTCTCCTGCAATTTCTAATTTCTTTCTACACAACCTATTGTCTGTTGGCAATGTGGTTTACAACTTCTACAGTTACATTCAAATTACCTTGATGTTCCTTGGCTTTTGCAATGCAGGTTATAATGTCCTGCATGTATAATGCAGGTTGACTATCGCTCTTTGGGAGATTATTAATGCCCCTCTTCCACTTTGGCAATGGAGGTTACAATGTACCCTTTTTGGGTCTCTCCTTTTAGATCAGTTGCAGTCACTTTGCTGTAGTATCGTCCCTTTTTGGCTTGGGCAATGCGTGTTACAATATTCTTCAATTTGACATCTCCCTTTTGGGAGATTACATTAATTCTGCTTTAATTCAAATGTTTGTTATACAAAAATTGCTTTCTTGCACAACAGTCTACTTCTGAGCACCCCAGGGTTACCTAGATCAGGACAATTCACTGATATATCCTGGCGTCTCCTTCTGACATGCTGCTTCTGCTTCCTCACTCGTCGGGTATTTCCTGGCATTTGACAGCTCCGGTCATGCTTCCCGTGCTTGCGCCTTCTGTCAAATGAGCACAAGCTGCTCTACATGCGCTGCGCTAAAATCCTCACACCGCGGCGAGATGCAGGACATGGAGCGCTTCTCTCTCCTTCAGGACAGCTGGCCTCAATACCGCTTCATTCTGCGTGTCCTCTGCACTTCTCTGGCACCACGGCCTCCACAACATTATCTGCACGGCTCCCGCTATTGGCAAAGCAGCAGCACCAAACTCTTTTCCTGCTGCGTCTCCTTCTCTATGGCCTGCACCTGAAGGACCTTAAACATCCTGCTCAAGTGTAGGTCATTACAACCACTAGAACAGACACTACAGTCTGGTAACTCTAGACCCCTCTTCCTCATCTCAGTGTTCTTAGCTGTTTTAGAAATAGAGTCATCAATTTTACAATACACCATCAGGCTGTAGGATCATTAAGAAAATTGTTCAGAGGATTCTCCCATTCCTCCTGACCTGATTTCCCTCCCATGTGATCCTCTCGCGTAATTCCACTCCCAGAGTCAGCATCAGGTAGCGGCTGCCTTTCCTAGCCCACATGAGACAGGGTCCAGGTCAGGATTTTTGCGATGATCACCACTGATTCATTACACACCCCTCTGAGGGTCACCACCCACCATGTGATCCTCCCTCATATAGCCGCACCCAGGGTCAATATCAGGTAGCAGCTGCCATCCCCGGCCCACACAGGAGAGATTTCCACAGTGGAAGGAGTCATGACATCATCAGATTCATCACAACGTCTACTTAAATCAATACTTTTTAAATGATGGTTTTATCAACTATTTCCTATGTTTTAACACATTTTCTTTATCATTGTGTATTTGACGTTTACTTTTGTGAATTATATGATGTAATTAATTTGTGAAAGATTCAGCATGAGCCAAACCAAAATGTTTAAAAATTACTATTTTGGGAACTATAATTTGAAATTAAACAAGAAGAAAACAAAAATGATGATGTTGGGGAAAAGGGTGAAACCTTGTAGCTGGTTTTTAAATTAATGTAGAGATGAGGAGGTAGTCTCATTTGTATTTGAGTCTACTCTTCTCAAAGAGCGGTGCTTGGGTCAATCATTTTAAGAAGTCCGCTGAAAGGGCATTAGTAAGGATTAAAGGGCTTTTTACATATTGATTTCCAGTTCGGGACATTCAAATTGGGCAAGTGCCTCGAGGTATACAAGGCAAAGGTCTGTTCCATGATTATTTATGGCATCAAATTCTGGTGTGGTTCGAACTGTCATGTCCTGGAGGTGTTGCATAATAATTTCCTGTGCCAAATAGCAGGTCTCCATCCAGGTACACCTCGTAGCACGTTATGAGCTGAATTGGTGGGGTTCAGTTTGAAGGCGTCGGGCCAATTGATTTTTTACTTATTTTTTAATGGCATTCCAGGGATTTTCTGCTAATCATAAAGTGAATTTCAGCATATGCGCCATTACAGCCTCCCATGGTAAAGAAAAATACCTGTGGTTGTAAGGCACTCTCCATTTGGGTCGGAGGGTGTGTGGGATAGAACTCAATTTGGCACATCCAATCAAATCAAAATAGCTCTAAACGAAAGAGCTTGTCCGATGCGGAGAGAGGCAGATATCCAAAACATACATAAGCTGCCCTCTTTAGTTTTATATGCAGACCTGCGTACACATATACATTTGCAAAGAGAAATCTGGGAAATAAGATCCCCAGAATGCAGGAGGCTGATGCTAACGATAGGTTTATATTTACCCACTCCTCAATAAATGAAGAAGGTGTGCCTGCAAAAAGGGAGTCAATTATGATTTGGTATCATTTTCTGTTAATTTGTTGTTGCGTCTCTGTTTTGCGTAAGCTTGGACATGCATGGAAGTTTTAGAGAATGAATCTTAATGATCAGATTTTATATATAACTTTGTTGAATATGTTAAAGCTGTTTTTTAAAGCTGTTGTGCTTGTTCTATGTGAATTTTAAGAAATATGACACATGTTTTTAAATGTTGCTAACTTCATGAAGAAATATGATTAAATACATATTGATCGAGTAATGCTCGTCATTAAAAGGTAGGCTTTAAAGATCACTTGACTGGGACTTTGGAGGTTACCTCCTAAGAAATATTTTTACATTTAATGACAAATAGTGCATTTTAGCTTCTGAGACATTGGTGAAAAAGTGGTTAGGAATAAATATTATACTTTTCAGAAGGTTTTGGAGCCTCTTTTCGCTGTCCAATGGGGATTTTACACAAAACCTTGTGGCAAACGTTGGCCAACATTTTGAGCATTTGACGACCACTTAATAGAGGGTTGTGGTGGTGTTAACTAGGTATTTGGATTAATTCATTGGCTTGTTAATTTAAACTTATTAACAGTAACTTAATTGGATTTGAAAATAGGGCAAATTCATTTGGAAAGATGTGGTATGCATTTTCCTTATCTGCCCATTATCCACGTGCCAGGTGGGCAGAGTACCAAACAATGACACATTTTCCACTAGGACACTATGTAATATTAAATATAGGTGACACTAAAAGTAATATTTCTGATAAATATAGTGAATAGTGGCATCAAACACACATACCTCATTTGTACAAAAAGCAGTGAATGCAAATTATTAAACAGAGGTAAGTTGGGTATGCATGCCACTTATTTGTTCATTATGCTCCTACTCGCTGTATAAAGGAACAGAATATGACAATTTTCTCCAAGACACAAACCTGGTGTCATTATTTTGATCATTAATGCATTTGTCAGCTGGGCAAGGAATCTGAAGATGACAGGGTATTAACAAGGACACTGATCTAATATGTAAGGATATTTATTAAAAGATAACGTGCATGGTGCCAACAAACTCAATATACAAAAATAAGCCATATGGAAACACAGCAGGCTCATTGGCCAACGTTCTCACACAGTCCAGGACTCTCTCCTGGCTACAGTGCTACCGAGGTCTCACCCATTGAGCACCTACTTCAGGCCTCCGCACCATTGCCAAAAGCAACTGGCGGGCAACATTTTAGGGTGCCGCAAGCAACATGTTGCTCCCGAGCTACACGTTGGGGATCACTGTTCTAAGGGGTGGGATTTGATTTACCATTTACAACCAAGCATCTCCATGTTGCTTTAGGGAATTCTTATAATAAACTTTAAGTCTGGCAAGCCAATCATCTCCCCTTGCACAGTGTCCTGAAGGGTTAATACTCATGTTTCTAGGACCATGTACGCTAGCATTAAAAGATGTCACTACCAGCAAAGGGCAGTGAGGGGCACTTGAATGTTTCTGAAAGAAATGAAACCCTGGAGAGCTAATCGTATCTGCCGGGGAAAATGCACCACATATTTTGAAATCAGCGGCTGTATCTCTCCGGCTTAATCCCAACCTTTGGATGCAGGGAACGGGGGTGGTCTCTGTACAACCCTTTCTTATGCAGCCATATAGATATGTCCAATTATTTCTGGTAAGCAAAAAGGAACATCCTCCTGCTCAGTAAAAAGATGAGGGATTGCTATGGTGGGTGAGACCAGGCCATTGATTTTACGGATCTTAGCAGTTAAGAGGAGTTCTTTTGGATTCATGGCACACCAGTTTGACTTTGATTTAGGCAAGAAGTTGCTAGGTATAGCTGGAAGCGTGTACATATTTTAAGTGGGATGTTGATAACCAGAATTGTAAACTAGTATAGATGTTACTTTGCTAAGCAGTTCAGGTGACCTGTTGCTTCAAGTTATAAGTGGTAAATTGCTACAGCATACAGGACGTCAGTTTCTAAGAGACTAAGTGGTTATGTTATGTTGATTTATACCGTGCACCGCTACCACGCAGGGGCAGTCTCCAGGCGCTCGCGTGGCAATGCAAGAGAGGAGCGTGGGGAGGTTAGTGGGGATAGGGTGAAAGGATAGGTTCAGAACCAGGAGGAACTGGCATCTGTGATTGTTGTTTTGCATTTTGGTTGTTTGTGCCCGAGGCCTCGTGCATTGTAACCGTATGGGTTAGATTCAGTGCCTTGGGTGTGTGGAAGTGTTTTGTGTTGATGTTAGTGTGTTGTGTGGGTTGTTGGTGGGTTTGGTTGTGCGCGCTAGTTTAATAGTGTCCTTAAGGTATCCAGAGTCACGGGTGGCCGTATCAGTGGGTTGATCCGGTATCTTGGTGTGTAGTTGCGTTGTGGGTGTGGATGTAGTATTCATTCTCTGTTTGTTTATGTATAGTGTGGCTAGTCTAAGGTCTGGTGTAGGGGCGTCAGTTATGTTGGAGGAGCAGGAAGGGGACAATGGGTTAGTAAGTCGGTCAGTTTGTTGGCGCCTCTGGTGCAACGCTTTGGTTGCTGCTTGATGATAACTAGCCAGGGTCTTGTTTGTGGTTCTTTTGCCCATCTGGTCACCTCTCTGGTTGTTTGTCTGTGGTGTTGTTATTGTTGGGGTCCGTTTGAGGTTGTCATTGTCTGATGAATAGCCTGGTTTTGAGTTGTTTCCTGAAGGTGATGTGGTCTTCTGTGTTCTAATTTGTTTAGGTATGTTGTTGCAGATGTTAGCAATTAGACGTGAGAACGCTGTTCCGCTGAATTTCCTTTTTTTCGTAGTGTTTTGCCTCTATTTGTAGGTCGCTGCTGGATCTTAATTCTTAAGTTGCAAAGCAGTACTGCCTTGCAGTGTAGATGCTACGTAGCTAAGCAGTGCATGTGGTAAATTAGGAAGCAGCATATGTGATAAGTGGCTTAGATGCATTGCTCAGCAGTATAGGTGGCAAGTTACTAGGCTGTAAAGGGACCAGCTGCTAGAAACATAGATGGATAAGAAGTAAAGGTGCTATGCTGCTCAGTAATATCTGCACTAGAAGCAGAAATACTCAGTGGCAAAGCTATCTAGGTATAGGGTGAAGAGATATAGGAGCTATATTAGCAGCATATGTGCATATGATTCCCTTAGGCTGAGGGGGAAATAGGAAGGTAGAAGGGGGGGGGGGCACCAGCAAACAGGTAAGCGCAATGCTATGGCACGTTAGTTTATTATATAGAGTGACAGAAAACAGAAAGCTTCAAGTTCATAAGTAAGCTGTTACTTGGGCCACTGCAAACCCACTGTAACCCCTCTCTGGCAGTTACTAATAAGGTTAAGCGGAATATCTGAGAATAGGAAAACGTTTGGCCCACTTGCAGTGGCCTGTTCCAGAGATGTGTGCAAGGCAGTGCACCATCTGAGTTACTGTTAAAGATATACACACATGACGTGCTTTCCCCAGCAACAGGCCGCCAGAACAGGTGGAGTACCTGTGGCAAAGTGGCCGTTTCACCAAAGGAGGTGAAATAGGCGCGGTGAGATGGGCAGGTTCTAGAAGGTTGATGGAGTGACCTGTCCTAGAGACCTGATGTAGGAGAGGGAGATAAGAGTGAAAGATTAGAGGAAGTGGGGGCATTTTCTAGCGGTTTCTCCTTGTGCTCCTCTTGAAGATGATTCATACAGCACAAAGTAAGCAGCTAACACTGAACCTGTTACAGAAGGTCTCCTTATTGTCGATGACCTGGGCCCAAGCCCTTCCAGTATATGGAGGGGTCACTGTCCCATGGTAGCAACTATGTCATAGATCCGACTATCCCTGCAGAGCCATCTGAGAGAGCGGTTGTCGGGGCATAGCTCTCACCAATCCTCTGGAGGGACTCTGAGACCAAGCAGAATTTGAAGACAGATAACTGAGTGTTAAGGAAAATAATAACCCCATATGTTTGTATGCCTTAGACCAGTCCGCTGTAGGTTTCCCGCAGACAACAAATGTGTATGCGCCTGACTTTGTTCCTTCTAAGGGCCAGTCTTTTGTAGTTCCGCTCAAAGGGATATGAATTTGTCTGTGCCTACCCTCCTTCGTCAAAGCCCTCCACCTTAAATACTCTACAGGTATCCAAAGGCTGCTGAGTCTACCCCATGTGCTAATCAAACCATGTGAATTTCCCAGAGAGATCCGGCAGCCGGTCACGCTTTCCTTCCCGGCATAACGATTATCTCAACCCGAGAAAGCAAGTGCTCCTCAAGCTGGAAACTACACTCCATTCCTTCACGTGTGTGCCCAGAAATTATAGATCTTTGCCAATGATAGAATTTAATGTTAAACAAGAATAATAACAATCTTCCTCAAAGATATTAGGAAGCACTGAAGGACCTGTGAAAAAGAAATGCAAGTCATTGTAGTAGGTAGATAATTTAGAAGAAGCAGAGTAAGGTGACGATAAACCTTTTGTAGTGTAAATTCTTGTGTGACACGTCTTAGTGGAGTTCACACCCTTTCATTTAGTGTTTCAGAAGTATATAGAGTTATGCGGCTCATCTCTTTGAGGGTCCCTGTCTGCCCAAGGGAACAGGTGGAGCCACCGGCACTTATATACTAATCAAGACAATAGGCAGGATTTCTGCTTAGAGAATAGGAGATTTCTGGCACTCAAACAATAGCTCAGGAGGACATAGTCTGAGATGCAATCTGCAACCTGTATTTTGTTGGTCATCAGGAGGTGGCACCAAATTCCCCATATTTACATGTCCAGGGTTGTACTTATGAAATTCAATGGAATACTGACAGCGTGTACCCGGAGTATCTTACAAACGCCACTTATGTTCAAGCTTCTGTGACCATATGTAGACCTCATATCTTCTGGCAGCGTTTGGGTCATTGTGCAAAACAACAACAGAGATAAGGAACTGCCCCACCAAAGTATTGGTGTATAATAATCATTGCAAAGATATTGAGCTTCATTACAGGTTTGCCGGAGTGGAAATAACATGACAGTATTTCCGGATACTGGCACGTTCTGCACCAGAAAACTACGGGTTGGCAAGTGGGGTGCCGGATTTACCTCCAGCCAAGTCAGTTTCGCCTCTGGCAAAAAACAGCCAGTGTTACCGGTGCTGGTAATACCAGCAATCCCCCATAGGAGTCCTATGGGACTCCATGGAATGGGGATTAACCACCCTTGCCGGCACTTGTTCTCTGCTGGTAATTCCGGCAGACCAAGTGCTGGCAACAGTAATTCTGTTTGGCAGTATCCTGCCGGATTAACCAGCAGGATACCACTAAACCTGTAATTAGGCACATTAAACATTACAGAGATTTAGAACAATCCTAGAGTCAACAAAGGCCTTGCATAGCGCATCTGCCCACCGTGAAACATCCATTGGTTTATGGTGTGAAGCTCTGAGATTAGCAGCCACCCGTGGCATGAATGCAACATTCATCTCGGTGTCACGTAATGACCTTAAGGTCTAAAGCTGGATGTCAAAGTCAACAAAGCTCTCACTTCCATCAATTGGCTCAGTAATCATGCAATTTACATTGTGGTCCTAATACTCCCAAATGGAGTGCCGCAGTCCTTATACGGGAAAGCCCTTACAGAACAGCTATCCCTGGGGACTAGGTTAAGGCTTAGAACACTGGAAGCCTAAGCCAAACCACCCAGGTCTAGGCCGTGCCAGGGCTTGCAACTTTACACATTGCGCAACTTGAGTTCCTCATACCCTGATGTTTCTGTTTATGCACAGGAGACAGTTGGGATAAATTACCTCCGCGGATGGCCCTGGCTGCTCTTTCCAAAACGAAGGCCTTTTCGGTTTCCGAGAGGTCGCTGAAAAAGTCAACGTGGTTTTCGTTCATCTGCTGTTGGACGGCATCGAATAGCTTCATGGTAAATTCCTTCCACTCCTGCCAGGGGCAAAGAACAGAAATGTGATTAGCAACCTCGAGTTATTGCAGAGGATCCAGGCTTGGACACAGCAATTATCCTCCAGCCCCAAGACTGAGCTCTTCTCATCAGGTCAGACAGTGGTTATTTCATCCGTTTAAGCCGTCAGTCGGACCTCATAAATCTACATTTTTCTGGTCTGTTACAGCACATACCAATTTCGAAGGAGTTAAGGAATCAGATCTACTTAAGCAGCATTGACCAAGACAATAGGTTTGCCTCTTATATATTAACATGGTTGCCTACGTTGGCTTGCAGATATACATATACGCCATGGAGGCTTCTGCTTATGGCTACGCCTAGATGCCTCTGGGATATGTGCGCTATATAAATAACAAATAAATAAATAATGGTGCAGCATGCAAGGGCTCCTCGCAGGCCTCTCCATAGTTGCGCTTGTGATGAAGGCGTACTCCAGGGTGCATAGAGAGTCTGCACAGAGAAGATAGAGAAGGAAGGAATGAAGACAGCAAAACGGAAAGGCGTGTTGGTCAGAACCAGGTGCAGGAATGTATGCCACCCCAGGTTTTCTTCTGCTACTGGCGTCCTATGTAGTGGCCTAAAATTGCCTTGTGTAGAACTAGAAGAAAGGAATGTGAGAGAAAAGTATCAAGGGGTAAAGCGAGGAAGGAGTAAAGAAAGGCAGATGACGGTGGTATAGAGTAAAGAGAGGCAGGAAGGACTGAAGGAAGGACAGCTTGAACCAGACTCGTGGCATTGATGTTTGTGGAATGAACCCCATTTCTGTGCCTGAAATCCCCAGTAGGGCCGCCTCCACCCGAACCGATGTATTGCCAAGTGATGGTACCCTGCAGTGACACTGGCTTCCTTTTCCAGGGCTTGGTGGGACTGCTGTCACATCAGAGCATCTTCACTGATACCGTCCAGCTATGGCGGATGCAAATTTAAGACCTGCAACGGCCGCTGGACCAGGAGAATTCACCAGTATTCAAAAAGGAAGCATCTCCTCTGCGTGGTTCCTCTGTGCGGTTTCCTGCCAACCACAATGTCCGGCGCTGCCGTCAACAACGAGGGACACTCGGAACCACAACCACTAGAATCATGCCTCAGGAAATCAATGAAGGACCCAGAATCCTCCAGGAACCAAAGGCATCTGAGGTCCAGAAACATTACCAAACTAAGTTCTAGATTGCCATGGCCATCGGCTCACGCTTCCTAGGAAGTGCAAGCTTGCTGCCTCAGAACTCGGAGATGGACCAAGAAATGCAGACCTGAAAGAGTGTGGTACCTGTAAGAGACACATGCCATTCAGAAGCCTGGACCAGGGGAAAACAAAAGTCAGATGCAACAGGAAAGCATTATTTTGTTTACTACAATTACCTCTATGCATTGCTATGGCCGTCTTAGATACATCTTTGATGTAGATCCCTGTTTGGGGTCCAAACTCTTGCTAGGTTAAATTCAGAGAATTTTCTTCTGGGCTATTTATGTTTACTGACATATTGTCTAATCTAATGCATTGTTTGTGGTAGTGCCTAAGCTCTCCCGCACAGGGCCGGTGCTATCACTAGGCGAGATTAGGGGCTTGCCTATATGATGGAAATTCTAGAGCGGCAAAATGCTGCCTTAACACCTTCATACTAATTACTGCCTTGCCTGTAGTAATAGCAACAGCCCTGCCCTGTTACAATGCCTGCAAGCTGGCTGCAGCTGCAGCAGACTAGGTGTCGATGTGAAGGTTGGGACTTGGGGTCGGGTCAGGGTCATGAGTGGCATGGGTGTGGCAGAGCTGGCACCTGCCCATTACCATGCCACATGAATGCTGCAGTGCATTGTGCAGCCTGGCTGAGCCCCCTGAGCCAGTTAACTTGAATTCGTCCGGACCGTCCGAAGTGGTGGCCGCCTGCGCACCCTGCACTAGCTGCAGGCCTGCAGCAGCCTTTTGCTGTGCAGTGCACCAGGCCAGTGGCCGTACTGGGCCAGCCAACCCATCCCGGTGGCGGTGGCCACTGCTGTGCCTGTGAGAGCGGCCCGGGGCTGGGCCCTGGCTGTGCTGTGCTGAGAGTGAGCGAGTAACAGTCTGACGTAGGTGAGGACCGAGGTGCCATGCTGACTACTGCCAACCAACACCATGGTGCATCATGCATGTGTTGCCCCCCAACCCTCTCTGTCTTAATTACATGTTATGACTATGCCTGGCTGCCTGGCAATGGTTCAGGCTGCAGGTTCTAACAGTAACAGCCCCTTTGTGGCAGAGGTGGCCTCCAGTCCACCGCTGCGGCTTACGGCAATATTATGGAAATAATGGAAACAGCTTTGTAAGCATTTGCTGATAATGCATTATTGTTATAGCGCTTTCGCTGTATGAGTTGCTTACAGCATTAGCATAGAATGCATAATCTGTGCACCCTGATGCAAATGTGTCCCAGTCCTGGATATGACTCTACCCCTTGTCCCGCCATGACACTCGACACCTGCTGTGAGGGATTCGACCATCCGCACGGAAAGAGTGCGCTTGCCTGGGCTTTTTTTGTTTGTTTAAAGGAATGAATGATGGGAGATCAACCTCCGACAATATGTGGGCCCGCTCCCGCACATATTTTCCACGGTCACAGCAGAAAATAGTCATGTACTCTGGGCGGACACAGTTTACCAGCGCTGCCCTCCCCTGTCATGTGTAGCTGACACCTGACTGCCGCGGGTACATCAAAAGCTTTAGCCGTGGGCAGCCTGGTTAGAATTTCAAAGCCCCATGGATTTGCATCTCCATTGTTACACCTTGCTGGTGGCGGCAAATACTGAAGAATGTTAATGAGAAGGCCTCAGGGAAGGCCTGGGTGCAGGACGTGACAATGGAGACGAGAGACCAACACCTCTTTATAATGCAATGTGTCAACGTGGTACTAACACCCCTCCTTGGTATGAAAGGCCAGTGAATGTCCTGTCTGGACCACTCCTTTCATAGCAGGTAAGTATGCAAATTGCAGGCAACAAAAGTCTGCCTGCAACCCCCTACTTCAAAGGAGGCCCATGTTGTGCTCAAGCACCGCATAGGGCTCAGTTAATTAGGGAGACACTTTGATGTACAGCAGACAGGAAGATGGGTGGGATTTAGAAGTATATAGTGTCATCCTTCCCCTGCCTGTTGCCAAGTGCTGTGATTCTGACCAGAAGCATCACTGAAGATTGTTGGTGGAGATCCAGGATTGGCTCATTTAAGTTAGGCTTGGCCTACACCAATCCCTGGGCCCTGTTTGGCTTTAAAAGCGGGCTGAGCCCCTCACTGATCAGATCATCTGAAGACTGCAATGAGTAAGAAGGACTCATTTGGGCCTGAGCTGAAGATACAGTCTACCTTACATCTTCCGCCAGTGAAGGAAGGCCAGGAGTTCCAAGAGGGAAGCTCGATCACTCCCCTAAACATCTCCCAGGGAACAGAGGGAGATACCGGACTCGGAGGACCCGTCCAGCAGCTCCAGAACTGGTACCAGCATGCCCTGCTAGGTTCTGACAGCAAGCTTCCTAGGTGTGAAGTGCCAGAGAGTCTCTGGACAAAGGACTAGGCTGTTGCCTGCTAACACCCTCCTGAGCTTTGCGCTGTCCGCCTTGAAAGGACCCGAGCCCTGCAAAGAAGCTAAGAGGAGTGCCACTCAAGAATCATCCAGCATCCATATTTTTAAGGACAATTCAGAGACAGTTGAGTCCTCGAACTGCATCGGGCTGCACTGCTGACTGTTGTCAAGCCGCAGTCACCAAAGCTGTCTGAAAGGCCTCGACCAGCATTCCAGATCTGCCAACCAGCACAGAGACAACGATTCTTAGCCCTGAGCCGGACAGCCTGCAGATGTCTGTCCAGCCTCGCTTGCCAAACTGTCTGCTGCCTAGTATCCGCAGCTGTCTCCCGCCACTAACTCTGTCTCATGGGCTGCAAAGCACCCTGGAACATCCTCGACGCTGTTGAGCACCAAGAACTCCTTCAGCACCAACAATATTGTGGTTCTTCCCCCCCCCCCCACTCCCCTGTCCTTCTCTGAAGGCCTCTAGAGACAGTTACGAACCTTTGCCCCTTTGGTGTTCAAAACAAATAACCTTGAATTGTAAGACTGATTGCTTTACCAACTACCCTCCTGTCAGTATCCAGAATGCCTCCCTTTCCTTTGTGAAATTGTCTGACCTCTGTGTTCCTTTACAGTGTGGGTTGTAATTGTAATGTGCTAGAACTGTCTGGTGTAGTAATAATAAAGTACAAATGTTTATACAACCTTGACTGGACAGTCCCTTTTATCATTGGGTAATAATTGTATTTTCCCTGTGTTGCAACTAACCAACGATCAACAACCTTGCGGAGATAAGCCGCTGTTCCGTCCACGTTAACAAAATTGGACAAGGAGGTCTTATATTCCAATCTGTTCAGATCCTTTCTGGTGTACTAGAGGTGTGGGGTTGATTGGTGGTTAGAAACCGATGTTCATCCCTGGACCACTGGTGCCCCGGAAGTTGATTTGTTACACCTGCTCTCCTCTCTCAGTTGCACACTGCATGGTCCTCGCCGCCAAAGGCCGACCCTATTCTTGCATGTAGCATGCCGACTTTCCTGTCACTGCCTGGCTTCCCCCTCTGTGCCCTGCTCCTGTGTTCTCATCCCAGTCACCTCTGCTCTTCTGTCACTGTCCCACTGCTCTCCCTTTCTCTGCCGCCTGTGCATTTCCTTCTTTACTCACACCCTCCCTTGCCCTTAGTACTCCCTGCATTCCCACATTTCATCTTTGTGTCCATGTGCATTTACGACTTTGCCCTTTCTCTGCCTAACACCCTCTGTCCTTCTGCCATGCTTCCTTGCCTCATATTTGTGGTGTTTGGGGTGCCAGGTCCCTTTCTCTTGTCTATATGCCCTTCTGTCTCCACTCTGGATCCTTGTGTCCTTTAGTCCACCCCACTGTCCGGCTCCTTCCTTCTTCTGCCTCTCACCTGCCTCTATGCCCTATCCACATATTACCATCGCTCTATCCTGTATGTGTGTGTGTTCCCCTGTCTGAACCCCCTCCCATGTTTCCAATGCCCCTCTTTCTCTTTCTCTTGTTTCCTGGTCTTGTCCTCTTGTCCCGTTCCCACTGTTTTCTCCCCACATCTGACAGCAATGCCCCCTCTTTGACCCATTGCCCTCTCACCTATTAATCAATAATCCACTTCCCTTAAATCTAGTCTCCTCAGCAATGGTCATGCTGGGTGGGCAGAGTTGCCCCATCGCCGCCATCGGCCTTCGTGGGACACGTGTGCCCTTTTAAGTTTCCAGTGTCCCCTCCGAGTCTGACTGCTGCCAGCTACAAGGAAGGAGAGAGGTGGCTTAGCAGTAAGCAAATCTTAGGGTTACCAGTGTCCACGGCAACCCACAATATCCCGTGCAGGGGGGATGCTGAGAAAATACCCACGTCTACAACTCCCCCGTGACCCACCATGCAAAGAGCCTACCGTGCCCGCTTGCCCTTTTTTTCGAGCCCCCGGGCTTTCAGTCAACTGATACGTTCTGGTAGATTTGGTGAAAATTCTTTAATTGCCTGCCACAATGGTGATGGAGGTGGTGGGCATAAGGGGTAGTTGTCCTGCAGTCCTGGACTTCACGCAGGCCATTTGGTCAGAGCATTTATTTTTTGTTTTGGAAAGCACCACCTATAATCCGAACTATTGCATCTGAGTGGGGAGCAATGGCGTATGAGGCGGGACACAAAGGTTGTCGGTGTGGTTTGCTTATTGACCCACCCATTGACTACCCAAGGCCATGCTAATCCCTATAGCTATTCCAACCCACTTCCAGCCTAAAACGCATCCACTCCTGGGATGTCTTTGAGCTTGCTCTACTCCAGCCTGACCATACAACATGCACTTGTAGTGCCTGACAATGTTTTATCAAAGCACTCTTCTCAGAGTTATTCACTTAATTTGAGCTATAGATGCGCTACTGATATATAATAAAAAATGTCTTACCAAGCCTGGCTACAGCCACTCAATTTATAAACACTATGCTGTCCCTCACTGAAGTCCTGTTAAAAACAAGCATTGGCAAAACCAACAGTTTTGACTTGTGTATAGGTATTAGGCATTTGCCAGGCACTGCAGTTAAATGCCCGAGTACTCGCACCATTTGCACTTGCTCGCATCAATGACCAGTTAATACCCTTATGGCAGTGCCTGGCAAATGCCTTTCCCATACCGAAAAAAAGCCCACACCATTGGCATTTCCAATGCTTGTTTTTTTCTTTTGTTTTGGTGGTGTGGCGCCAAATCTGGCACGGAACCTGGAGCTGCTTTTTGGAGCTAGCCCTCATTCGCTTCTTGATTTCTTTGTATGCATGCTTGCCTAGAAGTCAGCACCTCCTGAAGGGCAATTCACACCTCGTGAACACAAGGCTGTGGGAGGTGTGGTTGGTTGGAGGACATTTGGTTGAGAATGGTTAGGATCTGGAGTGGGGTCGGGGGCACCAATCTGACAGTTTGCCTAGGGTGGCAAAATTCCTTGCACCCGCATCCATGGTACAAGGATAATTGTATCCTCAAAATCCAGCCGGTCTCCTCCGATCCCACAAAACAACCCTGAGGATCCATCAGGTCGGCGCTGGTGGTGTGCACCTGCATGCAACTTTGACCCATCAGTACTGAGCACTAGTCCCAAACGAGTGGCCAATTATTTGGGAAAATCACCACCAACAGAATCTTACAAGAAGACAAGTTTAGGATAAAATAAGTAATTGAGAAGGAAATAATGACCCTCGGTGCTACTACAACTCCTTGTTAGTGGTGCCCCGCCCCCGCACAGTCACACTGACCCTCCACAACTGATAACAAAGGATTTGGTCAATGCAGTGATTTTATCATTCAAATGCTATGACTGCTGCTGGACAAATGGACTGTGGTGAAACATATGATATGGTTGTCTATGTTCAATCTATGAGCGATTTTCACGGACTGCCTATGACTGGAAGTCAACAGGGCAAGGCCGGAATTCAGTTTGCCTACTGATACCTTGAAGACTGCAGAATCATTTGGCTATGAAGTGAGACTATGGGTGAGGCAAGCAAGGGTGCACCCCACCTCCATTTGGTTATCTCATCCTATGGTAGCTTGAAAAGGGGCAGAGAAGTAATTCAACAGATGTGCTGTGTCGCTGTATAGTTCCATGCCGTGCCTGCCGAACTGACGCTCTGTACATTTCTGGCTCCATGACAGAATGACCGAATCCATGCACCTAGGAAATGGCAACATGGCACTAAAACTAGAACTACTGAGAAAAGCAGAAATTACACCCGTTGTCAGGCGCAGAGTGCCGTAGTGATAATATTTGCCAAGGTTTAACATGTAAGTTATTTCAACCCGGCACTTCACCTAAGTCAACGCCTAGTGTGGGATGCACAATTAAAACCCTTAATTATTTATTGATGTCTATAAGTTATTTTATTTCTGAATGATATACCCTTATATCACGCCCCTCTCTTTGAATCCCCCCCGGTCACACTGAACCAGGAAGCAGGCTGTTTTGCAAAGTTAAAATATTTATTTTAAGTATTTCACAATATATATATCACACTATTTTAATGGTTATACAATGATCACCAAAGGGGTGATGTCACGCTAAACAATCTCTTTCATCAGAAGGAGTAATGATAGGAAAAATAATGCAGCATAGAAATAATACTTTGTGTGGGTTCAATCAAAATGCAATGCGATTACTCTTTCCCCCTGCACACTACTCAATCCCCCCAATATGCAATATAAAGAGATGGAAGGAGAGAAAACAGGTTTCAGGAATACAGAATTCAACAAAATAGTATCAATCCCAATTTTCCCCCAGCAAACACACAGAGAGAAACAGACACCATTGCAAACTTGTCAAAAATGGTTTTGAATTCGGCTTTGCATGAATGGTAAAAACACAGAAAATTGATTTAATTCACTAAATTCGTTTCAATACTAGTGGGAGCCACTTTGTATGGTATCAGACAAACACTAGCAATGATTATTGAGTCATTAATTAGCAAGTGTAAAACTTAATTCTGAGGTCGGATGCAATGAACAGCTATTTCACACGTGATAAATTTGAGCCAAACGAAAAAGTCACGGCAAACTTTTCTGTGCGCGGTAAGTGCGATTGCGGAAAAACTATAAGGAAAGCTGAGGATGTTAGCTTCAAGGAGACACTTAAATTTAGTTTCTAGCACAAACAGTGAAGAAGTTATGAAGGTTTTTGTGGAGGTCGTTTTTTTCAGAGAGAGTCAAAATAGCAAAACAAGCATGCGCTTTTTAAATTTACAAACAAGGTTTATTTACACTAGGGGTAGATTATGAAGATGCAAACTACACGACAGCGCAGCCACCAGCCCAGGATATCACTGGTTGGTTTGGCCTGCCGAGACGCTCGCCTTTCTTCAGAAAATATATCAGCGCAAAGATGATTTTAACACTACTATTACAAAGGACTATAGGGGAAGAGAAAGAGTTCGGGCAAGACAAAAGGATGTCTAGCAATACAGTTCTGGATATAAGAGAATGGGTTTGGATAGGATGACTTATGGACAATATATATGCTAGTGACAATCCTATGCTATGGATACTCACTACCAATGTTTGGAATGGACCCATCAGGGATCTGGTCAGGGGTACTTTCTGGCCTAGCAGTTCGGGCTAGGCTGCTACCTTCGGTGGCGGCAGCTGCTGGCTGATTTGCACATGGCTGGTCCCCTTTTGCAATGGTGCAGACGGGCTAAAAAACGGTGGTGTGGAAGGTTGCCCAGAGCAATTGCCAGTGGTTTAGATTCATTCGAAACCTTCCACCCATCACTTTTGTGGTCAGTTTGTTTCTCCTTGTGAGAGAGGGTATGCCCAGACGTGGGTCCTTTGCTCGCTGCGCCACAGGGAACCAGGCTGCACCTCACTGAGGAGGTCCACAAGGCCGAAACATGTCTGGGGTTGCTTGGTTTTCTGTGCAGAGGGGACCTGGCCTAGCAGTTCGTGCTGGGCTGCTACCTTCGGTGGCGGCAGCTGCTGACTGATTTGCACATGGCTGGTGCCCTTTTGCAATGGCGCAGACGGGCTAAAAAACGGTGGTGTGGAAGGTTGCCCAGAGCAATTGCCAGTGGTTTAGATTCATTCGAAACCTTCCACCCATCACTTTTGTGGTCAGTTTGTTTCTCCTTGTGAGAGAGGGTATACCCAGATGTGGGTCCCTTGCTCGCTGCGCCACAGGGAACCAGGCTGCACATCACTGAGGAGGTCCAACAAGGCCGAAACATGTCTGGGGTTGCTTGGTTTTCTGTGCAGAGGGGACCTGGCCTAGCAGTTCGGGCTGGGCTGCTACCTTCGTTGGCGGCAGCTGCTGACTGATTTGCACATGGCTGGTCCCCTTTTGCAATGGCGCAGACGGGCTAAAAAACGGTGGTGTGGAAGATTGCCCAGAGCAATTGCCAGTGGTTTAGATTCATTCGAAACCTTCCACCCATCACTTTTGTGGTCAGTTTGTTTCTCCTTGTGAGAGAGGGTATGCCCAGACGTGGGTCCCTTGCTCGCTGCGCCACAGGGAACCAGGCTGAACCTCACTGAGGAGGTCCAACAAGGCCAAAACATCTCTGGGGTTGCTTGGTTTTCTGTGCAGAGGGGACCTGGCCTAGCAGTTCGGGCTGGGCTGCTACCTTCGGTGGCGGCAGCTGCTGACTGATTTGCACATGGCTGGTCCCCTTTTACAATGGCGCAGACGGGCTAAAAAACGGTGGTGTGGAAGGTTGCCCAGAGCAATTGCCAGTGGTTTAGATTCATTCAAAACCTTCCACCCATCACTTTTGTGGTCAGTTTGTTTCTACTTGTGAGAGAGGGTATGCCTAGACGTGGGTCCCTTGCTCGCTGCATAACAGGGAACCAGGATGCACCTCACTGAGGAGGTCCAACAAGGCCGAAACATGTCTGGGGTTGCTTGGTTTTCTGTGCAGAGGGGACCTGGCCTAGCAGTTCGGGCTGGGCTGCTACCTTCGGTGGCGGCAGCTGCTGACTGATTTGCACATGGCTGGTCCCCTTTTGCAATGGTGCAGACGGGCTAAAAAACGGTGGTGTGGAAGGTTGCCCAGAGCAATTGCCAGTGGTTTAGATTCATTTGAAACCTTCCACCCATCACTTTTGTGGTCAGTTTGTTTTTCCTTGTGAGAGAGGGTATGCCCAGACGTGGGTCCCTTGCTCGCTGCGCCACAGGGAACCAGGCTGCACCTCACTGAGGAGGTCCAACAAGGCCGAAACATGTCTGGGGTTGCTTTGTTTTCTGAGCAGAAGGGACCTGGCCTAGCAGTTCGGGCTGGGCTGCTACCTTCGGTGGCGGTAGCTGCTGACTGATTTGCACATGGCTGGTCCCCTTTTGCAATGGCGCAGACGGGCTAAAAAACGGTGGTGTGGAAGGTGCCCAGAGCAATTGCCAGTGGTTTAGATTCATTCGAAACCTTCCACCCATCACTTTTGTGGTCAGGGGTACTTTCTGGACAGGAATTCAGCTAGCACACCGGACTGGACTCAAGGCGCTCTGGTTCTGCAATCAGTAAGGCACTCTGGACACCGCACTGTGGGACTGGACTGGATCTCACAGGTTCTGGTTCTGGTTCACAGCTACCTGGTCACAGCACGGTTCTACTGGGTTGGATCTTTGGATTCTGGCAATAATTCTTAGAAAGAAAGCAGCACAGCACATGCAGGGTGTTCTTTTGTTCCCCTTAGAGGTCTGGGGTAAAATCTGGTTCTGGATTTTTAAAGGCCAAGCTGAAAAGGGTTCAGCTTTGGAAATGGGCCTTTCTGCTTTCAAAGTTCTGGAGTCTGGAGTCTGGAAGATGGATTTCTCTTGCAAAGTGCTCCGCCAGCAATCGGTTGGTAAGTGGATGTGTGTCTCACTAGCTCCTAAACTGTCTCTATTTATGTATTTCCTAAATGGGTGGGTATGCTGAATTATACTAGGCACACCCCTAGGTATTCTATTGGTTAGGGTCTTTCCTCTCCCTTGATTTGAGAAGAAAACAGAGTGTCATCATGACGATGGCCCTCATTACGACCCTGGCGGAGAGGGGTTTACGCCAGCGTAATGCATGGCGTACCTCTCCGCCAGACTACGACATTCCGTAGCGCCATGGAGATTTTTACGCCTGCTTTTTGCAGGCGGAAAAATCCATGGCGCTACGGGACCTGTTGTTAATTACGCCACCGTAATTTACGGTGGCGTAATTAACGCCTTCCCCACTCCCATTATACCCTATGGGGCAAAAATGGGAATGGGGAAGGGTAAATGGGGATTGGGGACTTACCGCCCCGCCAACCTCGGAATGGGGGGGTAAGTCCGCCAACCCCCATGGCGGTGTTGGCAGCTCTGCGCCATGGTCCATGGTGCAAATTGCACCATGGACCTCCGCCAGGGTCGTAATGAGGGCCGATGTGTTTTATGATCCAGGGAAAACCTCCCCTTTGTTTCTGCACATGAAATCTATTTTTCATACAAGACATATTTACAATTTTACAAACTTGATAGCAATAGCATATTGATATCACAGATTTGGTGGAGCAAGTATTCATTCAAGCCCCGTCGCGGTGAGAGCTTGCGTCTAGATTTGGCAATTTTTCGTACTTTTGGTCTGGGACCCAATGTCTGATTTATTCACAATTTTACACAGATGTGCACATAATATCTGGGCATAATCATATGAAGTTTCGTGATTCTGGCATCAATACAATTGCTACAAAACCGCAATTTCTGCAGTCATGTCCCTGAACATAGCACAGAGTTCTAAGTACTTTTAAAACGTGCTCAGAATTTTCACATTAACAATACGGTAATTTTACAATTTTATGAAAATTTGCACAGTCCTTTGTCAGTTCTTTTCAAAAATATACTTTTCTGTGCTTTAAGAATAAACAAAACGGTCTATTCCCGCCCCCAAAGTTTTTGTGGCTTAAGCAATCCCTGCCTCCTTTTTCTGGCAGGGGGGCTTCTGTTGACACTTGCATCTGCACATCTTTTCAATCAAGGAAGTCCTTTGTCTCTCCCAGGAGCAGCAGACCAAAATCTCCTCCCCCTTCATTAACACCTGAATGTGAGTTCCTGGGCCAGAGAGCAGAAGGGAGGTGCCTTTTGTTGGGGCAAGCTGTGGAAATTGCATTGAAGTTCTTTGGCTTGCATCAGGTTACTTCAAAACTCAATTTTGTCAAGTTTTTCTTTGATGAAAATAAACTTACAATTTCAAAACAGGCAAAAAGAACTCTAATTGCAGTCTTTTAAAACATAGAGATTAAATAGTTGCAACCTATATTACTTTTGATGGCAAGTTACTTAATTCCAACCATTTGATTTTAACTGCACAAGTTTAAACTTCTAATGCACTTAAATGACAGCTGTCTTGCAGGCGGCCGGCGGTACTACGCCCATGTTTTGACTGATTTTTACAGACAAGCACACTTTTTAATGTGGATATTTTTATGATGGAGTCTGCTTTTCCATTGTGTGCTCATGTGGATTCCTTAAATAAGGTGACGGGTAACCCCAACAAGGATGTTGGATATTTTCTGATGTTTTTAACCATTATTTTGTAATCTCACCAACCAAGGAAAAAAAGGATTTCAGAGCACTTCTGCTTTTCCTTGCAATAATGCACTGCCTTTCATGTAGTTTCCATTTTCACTCTGTGGGCAGCCCAGTGACAGGTTTCAGCAGTGTGGTCTCCTGTTCCACCACTTACACAGGCAATGTAGATTGGCAGCCAACTTTCTGGTTTCAGAGCACAATTTTCATAGGTTTAGCGCGCAAAGGGATTTTTGCGGCCATTTTGCTGGTTCTGGTACCACCAGCACACAGTGATGTCACAGGCAGACCTTAATGGGTCAGTACATCCCACAAACACTGCAGATAACTAGAACCCTCTCTTAAGCGAGTAATGACTTTGACATCACACAGTAATAATGACAGTGACATCACAAGTGACACCAGTGGTTACATCATATGTACCTGCCGACACTTTAAGAATACTAATTAAAGAGGTTACACAATAAATGTGTACATTGCCCATGACGTCACACACTGCATTTTTTACACAGTGCATTTGACACCCTTTTTCCAGTAGAAGGTAGCCCCAGTTCTAAAAATCAATCATCAGTTGCATATCCGAATTGTGGTCAATTTCCATTCCGTATACTGTCTGCTTTTAGATAAGCGGCACACCAGCGCCACATAGCTTTAGAGGGGTACCAGGCAGGGGTAGTTAGAACTTCCCTCTATCCTACTGTCTCCTTTGTGTTTGATGCATGCTGTAAACTGGGGCCCTATCTGCTGTGTTCTGCATTGGTTCCCTCTTTGAGGGCTTCAATTGGAACAACGTGATCTTTTTGTTGCAATTTTTAATAAAAGGTTGGGGCACTGTCCCATAATTGTGTGATATTACTAATGCTGGGACATACCCTGCGAAGAATTGAATTCAGAGGCACACTCTAGTGTTCTTTTATCACTGATGACATCACAACTGACACCAGTGGTTACATCATATTTACCTGGCGACACTTTAAGAATACTAATCAAAGAGGTTACACAAAAATTGTGGCTCATAAAACGGCTATGTCCTAGGAAGTTTTTTTTTTGTGACGGTGAGCAGAGGCCATGACCTGCAGGTAGCGCATTGAGAACATAAATATACTGTATCTACAGGCCTTAACCTCAGGGAATAGACTGAGGTTAATGCCCGTAGGATATGGATGGCGCACATACACAGAACTTTTAAGAAATGCCAAGACTGTATCCTTTGTATAACTGTGCTTACCACAGTCTGAACCGGCAGGGTGCACTTGATCCTCCCCCTCCCTGTGACCCTCTGTGCACTTGCTCGATCCGTACGCACCACGCCTGAAGATCGTATGTCTGTTTCTCCCTTTTCTTCACCCCTAATCTGTACTGTTAAAATTGCAGAATCGCTGTCAGGCCTATTTGCTACTGTTAAAAGTATTCTATGTACTTCCTCTGCCTGTGTAGACTAGTATCATCTCAGATTTCAAGGGCTCTGAATGACTGTTGTTTTTCCCCCTGTCCCCACCCTCCTTGAGCGCTTTGAAACACTTGCCTCTGTATAGGCGCTATATAAATAAACAATATCATACCATACTTATATGTATGAGGATTGAGACATAGTTGCACCAGATCAATGTTTGTCCCCGGGGCTAATACCATCCATATTATCACTAGGCCACACTTTATGGCAGCAAATCCTTTACCTTACGGACAGATATTTTGCAGTCGGAATTAGCTCTTCTAAATCACATATTATGAGTCAAAGAACAGAGAATTGGCAACTGTGTGTGTGATTAGGGTAGATGGTTCCTTCCACAATGCCAGAAAGGGTGCAAAGCCCACATCTACTATCTACAGCAGTAGTTGTTTTTCTTAAACGGGATGATAGCTCCACCGGTACGAGCCAAAACTAAAAGGGAAGAATAATGCCAATTTGTGTTTTCAGAAACACAACCCAAATATCCCAGCACTTTATGGCATTTCCGTCGCCTCCATGGTGCAGAACCATGGTCTACCTACCAGGGCTGACACGCATTCATCGCAAAACATTCTTCCTCGGCTGCATCCCTCCCTCCCTATGTATGAAACATCCTTATGATTGATTGTTCCCACTTCTAAGCACTGTAATCCCAGGTGTTATAATGAACCATTTAATGGCACTCAATTCAGCAACCTCGGAAGGATGAATTAATAAATTGGCCCTGCCACGCTGTTAAGATGGATTCCTAAACTCTGACCTGGTGGGCAGACGTTTAGGAGCCCACCATCGGTTTAGTGAAACAGGGGAACCTTCTAGAAATGCCAGACCAATCTAGGTAGCTTGGCAGGCGGTCAAGACTAAGTGTCAGGAGGAGTCAGAGTGATTGGAAGCCCACAATGAGCACACACAGCAACAAGCCACAAATTACTCTTAGAGACAAGTGTATACGAAAAATATCTAGACACGAGTAACTAGCAATGAGAAAACAGTTATCACACAATCCTTACAGTATACAATATGTATACAACATATTTCCTAATGCAATTCAGCTACAGGATATAACCACACCCTGTGAAGAGAGGGTTAAGTTAGTACACAAATGGCATTAGGTAATTCTTCAGAGTTAGTTCCCTAACTTTCGAGTCCAAGCCTAAGAAGTGGGGAGCCTTATGCTCAACAGTACCTTTGTGCGTAAAAGCGCACGGTAGCGCAGATGAACACAAAGCGTGTCTTCTTGTATAGGCTGTAAAAAGTCAGGAAGGGGCGTGAGGCAATGAAGAATTGGTTCTGACTATTCGAGTAGGCCCTGACCCTGGCAGAAAAGCAGTGTTCAAAGAGGGAGAATAGCTAGGGAGCGCAGGCTAACCCAGCCAAGTTCGAGTACCTTTAAGGGATACTCGTGCGTAAAAAGGATCGGTTGTGCCATGGGGCCACTGGTAAGTGATGCAAGTACTCACCAACCCTCAGCACAGTCTGGACCAAACTTTGCCAGTTTAATCGAAGTCACAAGTAGGTTTGAGTCCTGCAGTTTCGCAGCGCTCCAGCTCTCAGCGGCTGCGGTGGAGAACGATGGTCCATGATGGGACAGTTGCCTTTTCTCAGCTTCCGAAGGAGGCATGAAGAAAATTCAGGTGCAGCTGACTTCAGGGCACAGAAGAACAGAACAACAGGGAACTATAGCAACCATCACCACCAGGTAGTGACGCAGGATCGTGGATGCGAGCAGTGTTACGCACACTCCTTATTCGGGACCCAGAGGAGCTAGGACTGAGAAATTTGGTGGGAGAATGCATGGGACCACAAGCAATGTCCCAAGTCTCGGGTCTGCACTCGAGATGACGGTGGTCCTGCGGATTACCCTGAGGTAGAGCTGCACAGTTCACTGGATGGCCCAAGAACACTTCTGAAGGGGCTCGTTTGGTGGGTAAGCAGGGGCCGCCAAGAGTTGTTTTCCCACTACTCCAAAGGTGAGAAGCACCTTTGCATGCCTTCTTGATTGAAGAAGAAAGCAGGGGTCCACCGGACGGCGAAGGGTGCCAAAACCTTCTAAAGCGTCTCCGGCGGTTTCACAAGTCTGTTTCTTCGTGTAGGAGACTTTGCTCCTTCTGTAGTTCAGCGAGAACACAGGTGATTGACCTGGAATGGCTGCAGAGCCCCTTCTCTTATCCAAGATTAGCTTTGCGCCAAAATCGAGGAACTCCAATAGAAGATGTGCACTCTTGCAGGCATCCCAGACATGGACCAATCATGGCCCACGGTGGTCTCAGTCATTCAGGTACTCCAGACATCCTGGCACCAGTGGTGTGGGTTGGGATGAGAGAGTCCCGGCCCACTTCCTGGGCACACATACGTGACAGGCAGAAGCCTGCAAAATAGATCAGATTTGGCGGGAGGCTCCATGCACAAATAAGGAAAACCCCGGTTTGCCTCCCCCTGACCTGGGGGGAGGCAAGGGACAAAATGGCCATGGGACAAAACAGAAAGACTTTGTGGCTCGGCCATTTTCTGACCTAGCCACAGTCTTGAGCCAAACGTGGTAAACATGGTTTAACTCAGTAAAAAGAAGTAAAACAGTATGAAAAGTAACTTCTGCCACCAGTTCATCCCACGCACACTCGTACCATCACCAAAAAATCCTTTGAGGGTGCCTAGGGGCATAAAACAAAAAGGGACCACAGGGCACGATAGTGGGAGGTACATTGTGCACGGTTAAAAGTTGCCAAGTATATGGCAACATAATCAAAGACTAAGGGACACATAGTTTCTCAGTACTGACAGCCTGAAGGACGGGTCCGTTTCCCCATAACAAGTGAGCAAAAGTCAGGTTAGCCAAACAAAAGCAAAAAGTGTGGGGGGGCCATAAATGGAGGGAAATTGCACATAAATGAAATCTTTCCTAACAAACGCGATTTCAGCTTGTGAAGGGCAAACGGGCACGATGCAAGAGGTCGGCACTCAAGTCGTAAGATGCCCTCCTTTACAAGCAGTAGGGGCATTTCTTGTACACAAGAATCCATGGGGTTGATCTGTCCACTACTGTGGGATGTTGCTGCTTCTCACTGAAGCCGCTTTATCTGCATCGACCCTGTCACTCGCCCTGCAAGCAAAAGTGGAGCATCTTTCATTCCGGCCAGGCCACCACATCCCAAATAATACCCCGCAGGTTGATGCCCAAGATGGTTTCTTGCATTATTTGAGACATGTGTCCAAAAGGCCATTCCAAAATGTTTCTCCTTCTTAGAAGACATGACTAATTGCACCAGTAAGCACTCCAATCACATCTGCAGGCTGCGCTTGCTGGTTTCATTTTGGCGATCTTGTGTATAGAAATGATGCGTTGGCGTAATGTGAGTTTAAAAGGTTACTCAGCATCACAGCGTCTGGCTGCATTTGGACGGCATGCCCTCGTGTGGGCGGCAGGGGGGGGATATGGGGCATTCACTGGCGCTCTCATCAATGATCTCTGGCTGAACGTGGCACTAATGGCAGCCACACACTGAATAGAGGGCGATGGGGGCGGGAGGGGGGTATGAAATGGTCCCTTTGGATGAGGTGTTGGTATTCTCCGTGCATCGCCACGTGCATGTGTGGATGACTCTGCAGTCTCGCTGCTGCTTCAGCTCGTGCATTTGTTGAGGGCGGTCCGCACCTGCAGGCCTTGGAAAGAGCAGGCGGTGTTGTTGCATATCATGACCCGGAAGTCAAACGTTCAGATCCTGGGAGGACAACAGACCTGTCTCTCCGTGCTTTTACTAATGCGTGGGGATATTGCCGAACTCAAGGCTACTCCTTTTATTGACCTATATGAGTTGAAAGGCAGACTCAGACATCCCGAGGCGTGACTATTGTCTAGCCCTACTGGCCTTTTCGAAGGTATCATCCTTCTCGCCATTTAACGTGCTCCAACTAAAACACATTGTATGGCCCCAAGAAATGTTTGTATGAACACCTGACGTGTGACGTATTCTCCCTCCCGCCCTCCGCCATATTGGTCCAGCATTGGTACTAACTTATCATGAAATCTCCCCATATTTAAATGTTATTAATCATGATCATGTACAACTTTTTTTTATTATCAAGCTCTGAAATATGACAGGCTGTGCTAAGAACACCCTAAATGTGACTGACTCTGCCCCAGCCAACTGGCCTTTTATAGGCCCTAGCCTCTTACGGCATTACTCCATTTTAATATCATACATGTTAATAGCGTTTGTGGATTTCCCACAATGGGATCACATGTGGTGCAAACGCGCATTTGGCACGTGAGTGACTCCGCCCGGTGCTACTGGCATTCCAGTGCTTCCGGGCGGGCTGTCATACTCTCTTTCCTTTCCATTGGCACATCCTTTATTGCCCTGCAAACTATAAACGGCTGAGGCGGGCGCGCCTGACGCCTGTCCGAGCCTCGCCAGTCCCACTGGCTTCTCAGAGGCGCCAGTGTGCCATGGGAACGCCAGTGTTATTATTATCAAACGCCACTGCACTCGTCTTCCCGTCTCAGGAGGAGAGACGGTTGAGTCCGGCACACCCCAAGAGTGACCTATTTCCCTCAGCGGCAACCCGAGGCTCAGGTGCGCCAGCCCATAGTATCAAATTTCCATATCAAGTGATACAGGCCTCCAATTGTACTCACATTAACACCTTTAGAAGGGGGGAACACCATGCTGGCAACATATGGCGGGTCAATGACTTTGCCCAGCACCAGTGACCCTTCCACATTTGAATGTTACTCCAAAATGCCCTGGCTTACTTAGTTCCGGCCTATTCTTCGCTGTCTCCACCGGCACTCTGCCAGGAAGCAGGGACTTTCATTGGGGCTCTCTCACCAGCGCACGGACAACTTTTTTTAAATTTTTTTAAAAATGGGGTGTCTACTAACTTTCGATCTTTGTGTAGCCCCTTACTACTTTTCCTTCTTTAAAAAAATAATTATATGTTTGAGTGTTTTTGTGGTTTTATTGATTCATGTAGGTGCCTTGGAGGGACCTACATTGAAGGTGCAGAGCAAAAAAAAGAAAAGTTCACTGAAAAAGAATTCATTGAGGAAATGACTTCAGCCTCCACCCTCACCCCCAACGCCTCAGGCCTGCATTTCTGTGTTATTCTCTCTTATTTCCTGCGCCCTCCCTCTCTTTCGGGCTGCCCTGTAGCCCTTCCTTTGCATGTCAGCTTCTGTGTAAACAGATGTACATAGAAACACTTTTTGCATTAGACAATCCAAAACTATTGGCTTTGCCAATGCTTGCGTCTTCTACTCCAGCCTGGAAAGGTTTGGCACTGGTACTAGCAGAGACCACAAAGGGCGCTGTGGAGAATGTGACACGCGTTCCCCTGCTACCCACAACCCCATCCGATTGCTACTTTCACTATACGTTTGACCAGCCCTGCACCCTCTGTGCTTGTCCAGTGCCATTATTCTCTCTTATGTATCCCTTACCTCGCTCTTTTCTGCTCCGACTGTCTCCATTAACTTTCTCCAATGAATTGTATTTCTGTCAAGTGCTCTTAATTATTTACAGTTTTTCATCTGACAAGTTGTGCACGCGCTGCCCTTCCTTAACGCGATTTGCTGCGCCCGCGTTTGCTGCGTCATCGTTCCCGCGCAGTGCAGTGTGCAGCCTGAGGGGTTTTAGAATGTCTACCTGTGCAGAATGCGCCGGAGATGGCTTCTGTCAGACTGGGTTTCGAGGTGGACTCACTGTTCTATGAGCAAGTCGGGGGTTCCAGGCCAGGCAGGTGCCGTTAGAAAGGGTTATAGTGCTGGGACAGTCAGTCACATGATAGGTTTAATCTGAAAAGCTGCAGGCTAGTTACAGGCCCTACCTTTCATTCTGCATTCCATCTCTTCTAGGGATTGGCCGTCCTCTGCTAATGAGTAATGTGAGAAGTCCCCTGCTGAGACTAAACACAAGCTAAAATAACTTCCTCTATTGCAGTGGTCTTCAATTTTTTTTTGCCGGGGGCCCCCCTGAGCAAAATTTGGGCAGGTCGGGACCCCCCAGAAATGCCAAATGGACAGTATATATTGCGCGCCGTCACCTGCTCCCATCACAGTCGCTGGGCTCCCTCATCCCACTCCTACCCTGTCCCTGGTCTCTCCCCACCTCATCACACACCCTGGGCTCGCCCCATTCTGCTCCCACCACTATCCCATGGTTCCCGCCCATTGTGCTCCCACCATAGTCCCTGGGTTCCCCCCATCCCGTTCCCAACACAGTCTGAGGGCCAGTGGTGGCTGGAGATTATTTTTAAGTGGAGGAGCATAACTATTTCCCCCAAAAATGCCATAGCTACCGAGCCTAGTGAGGGAGCCCGAACCAATAAATGAGGGTTCAAGGGGGGATTCCCCCAGGTGAATTTCTTTTAAATAATGGGTTAAAATGTTGCATTGTAGAGCATACTTTTAACAAAAAAATGGGTTAATACCCAAACAGTTTGCAATTGGTGCTGGGGGGCCAAGGGGGCATGACATTTTTTACTGGACATCTATGATAGATGTCCAGTAAAAAGATACCATCCCTGTCCCCTGGACCCCACTGGGCCTAACACAATCAACATGATTATGTGTGTATGCAAGGCGCTGCACATTCATACAGCAATCACTCTATCATTCACACGATCATCCTTCACCATATATTTACTCATAACATTAGCATAATCGCATCCATACACATGTTCAAATAAAAACAACGAACATACCTTCTGCATTGGCCTGCGCGTGGGTGCTGAAACGCCCTGCTCCAGGCTGCTCTGTTCATATGTGCGAGGAGGCGCAGGAGCTTCCCCTCGGACATACAGACATGCAGTGCCCCAGCCAGCATTTCCAATGAGCTATGCAATGCTGGCGAAGCAAAACGCCCCAGCACTTGCATGGCTCAGTGAGCATGTGCGGCTGGGGAACTAAACTGAACTGTCAAAGGGAAACAATGTTTCCCTTTGACAGTTCAGCCAGCCCAGGAGCACTCCATCTGCTGGAAAAAGCAGCTGAGGGAGTGCTCACTGTTTCACTGGGCTGGCTCCTTAGCTCCTCCATAATGGGTGAGGGGCCACTGGGTGGGCGCCCCCTCGCCATTATGGATGAGCCGCCAGGCTCGGACTGGCCTATAGGGCAGTGCCTGTACCAAAAATGTAAAATGCTAGTGTGGGCCAGTCAAAATGGGCCACCATTTTGGCCAATGTGGACCAGTTTGATGAGTTACTTAACTATGCAGTAAGTAATTTTTACCATTGTTGCTGAATATATCACAATTTACTTACATTTTAACACAAAGCACCCCCTTGAGTACTATTGAAACAGTGGGCCTCATTACAACCCTGGCAGTAGCTGTGCCGGTAAAACCGGCACGGCTGCCACCGGAGTTGCATCCGGGTCTGGCACCCGTGAATGGGCAATTACCGGGTCATGCTGAGTTAGGCGGACCTGATAATTGCCCTTTCGCGGGTGCCGGTGCCAGTAGATCCCCATTCCCATTTGAGCCCCATAGGGCTCAATGGGAATGGGGAGCTCGGATGCACCGGCACCGTTAATAACGGTGCCGGTGCATCCGACGAGCTTTGCTTGCGGGTGCCGCACGGCCTGCCAGTTCAGACCTGGTGGGCTGTCAGGCACCCGCGAGCACAACTCTTACTATGGTGGTACGGTAGCAACGGTGCCGGTAGCTTACTGGCACCGTTGTTACCGTACCGCCATAGTTGTAATGAGGCCCAGTCTGTGACTAAAGGAATGAATATCCATTTACAACTGCGGGCCACTTTTTCATTGTTGCCTGAGACAGTTTCATGCTTCAACCCGACCATGTGAGCCACCCCTGCGCATTTCTTCCAATCTAAAATAAATAAATAAATGTTTTTTTTATATTTAATGCTGAGCTCTCAGGGCCCCACAGGGATGCACCCGTGGACCCCTGGGGGGTCGCGCCCCACAGTTTGACTACCGCTGCTCTATTGCATGTCGCCCACTTAGGGGACCTCAATCACGCTTAAGAGTGACTGGGGGCATACATGCCTACATTCCAAAATGAAAAACCGGCGATCTACGTCACTGCCCACACGTTCGCATGGTCACGCCCACACGTTTCAATATATTTAAGTTTGTTGTATGTGTTTAATATACTAACAGGATTGTAATAATCACCAAAGGTGCAAAACATATTAAAGGATCCATCACAAATATATATCTATTTATATTCAAATGTGAACATGCATGTAAACTGAGTGCATTATCAACGTGATAATGAAATCTCTCGAACACCCAAGAAAAGCTTTTTGTTTTTGTTGGCATAGCACACGTTTGCCATAACACAGTTAACTCACTTTGAATGTAAACATGAGCGTAATTTTGGGCAGGCGGGGAAGAAACATTCACGCCCATCAGATGTGCTGTTAGGAAGCGCAGATGGACATTGGGTTACTTGCCGGTATTGCATGCATGGCAGGAAAGGGACCAAAGCACGCAAATCTAGTGGAGACGCAGGGACAGCCAGAAAACCCAGAGACTCCACGCTCTTCCCAGGAGAAGACATAAAAACCTGGAGTCTCTGGGTAAAACCCAGAGGTTAGGCAGGTATGGTCTGGGGTATGACACTTTCGGAGGAGGGGTGGCAGATGACTCTTCTCAACCTGCGGTAAGTGACCTACCATGACAACACGAGAGCCAGAACTACCCCAGAGGTGGTGTCGGAGAGCTGAGGGGCACCAAGGTCCCGGTCTTCCCAGTCTGCATTGAGCAGTGCGTGTATATTGGTATCACTTTCCCTGACCCAATGACTATTCACTTCTGTCACAGCCAGGTCTATTTCTCTTCTTTTTTCGGGTGGTTCCAGGGAGTCTATAGTTACAAGCACACACCATACGCCTCAGACCCGTGGGATGAATAATGGTCCCTGAGAGGCAGCACTATCCCGAAAACTACACACACCACAATGCATCAGGGCCCAACAGATAAGACCTGACTTTGAATGGAAGGATCAAACTTGTTTTGCTAATGGCAATAGACTAGGCTTTCTCATTCTGGAACCGATTGGGAGATCAAACAGCCACTGGAGGCTGCACAGGTAGGCTTCAGGGCAGCCACGGAGCGGTAGGGTGGGTCTGGAACCAGCAGAGAATGGCACAGCCCTAGTGGAGGCCAGGAAACCCTGCCAAAAGCCTTGGTGGACATTGACTTACTTGGTACAGGAGTAAAACAGAGATCAAAGAACCTTCGTGACCGCATGGCTTACTGGCAGAAAATGGAGACAGGAAAGTGGCAGGTGAAGGGCCCTCATAAAGACTTCCTGGGGAAATTTAAGCCCACGAGGGAAGGGAGGAGTTGAGATGAGCTTAGCTGGTAATTGGCCATGGGAAGCAAATGACTCGGGTGCCCAAGGGAGTGTAGAGAACCTTCTAAGCAGGAAGGGGAGAGCTATAAAAAAGGATAGAGTCAGACTGCAAGCAGAGGTACTTGGGTGAGCTCAGATGGAGGGGAAGAAGGACCAGGAGATCAGAGAGGAGTGTGCAGCAGGTGCAGGAAGACTTTGAGGTGACTGTTGGCGTGTTTAGAGAAAGTAAAGGTAAGGTGTTGGAATACAGAGAGTGGTACCAATTTTTGTTGTATTCTTGGGGGTGAGCTGTAGAGAGATTGAGGAGGCTTCAAAAAGGAGCTTAGGAGAGAGAAGGAAGAGTTGAGAGAGACAGGGAGTTGAGAGAGTGAGAAAGAAAGAAGATCAGAAAAGTTAAGTGGGGTGGAGATAGGAGGGGTAAGAGGTCGACCAGCGGAAGGAGGGTTGAAAGGTGAAGTGAAAGGTGGAGGGAGAGATAATGGTGGTACATTGAAAGAAGAGATGAATTGAAAGACTGTCACCAGATAGTGGATAGGTGAGGACAATATGACTACTGCTTATTAGGTCACTTAGGAAGTCCCTGAGGGAGTTAAGTAGATAATGCTATGGCCTCTGTGCCCCGAATAGCAGGGCCAGCTTAAACATTACGGGTACCTTGGCTGTAGTGAAGCAGTATTTATCAAGCACTTTTGAGAGAAGGGAAGCATGGCCAAGGGACGTGGGAGCCCCCTTTAATGTTAAAAATGTACAGATTACATTTGATTTGGATCCTCAATTGTCTTTTTTTTCTTTCATTAAAACTGAAGACCTATTTACTTACCACATGACTGTCTGTGAATATTGACTCACTAACCATCTGAATATCAGTCTGACCCCATCCACAAAGGCAGTCCAGAATATATCAGGAAAATTTTCTCTCAGCAGGAGTACCAACAGCAAGGACAGATATGTGTTTCTGCTTCATTGGGAGTCGTCAGCGAGAGGAACAGAGTGTCTGAAACCCCAAGTTATTCTAGATTAGACAAGAATGTGGGAAGTCCTTTAGTGAGCATGATAAAAAGTTAAAACAGCTTTTTTGGGTGTTATATACACAGAATGTTCTCAATTGCGTTTTAGCGCTCTGTGTCTTACCAGAAGAGAATATCCATTTGTATAGCAGTCTGATCGCCATGTATGGTTTCCTAGCATCACTTTCCAGGGATGACAAAAAGCTCCACCAAAAATATACAGGACGGTGGCAAAATGTATAACTAGGCTTGCAAAACCCCCAGAAAGCATGTGACCTGACCAAGTTCAAATCCAAACTTGCTCAAGTCCACACTCGATGGAGCTCTAGTCTAGACATTGCTCGATCAAGCTAAAGGCCAGGCTCGACCAAGTTAAAATTCAGACTTGATAAAGCTTGTACCAGTGGTCAAGTAGGCTCACATCCAGACAATGAAGCTGAAATCCATGCTGGAGTAGCCTCACATCCAGACTCAATGAAGCTCAAATCCATGCTGGAGTAGCCTCACATCCAGACTCAATGAAGCTCAAATCCATGCTGGAGTAGGTTCACACCCAGACTCAATGAAGCTCAAATCCATGCTGGAGTAGCCTCACATCCAGACTCAATGAAGCTCAAATCCATGCTGGAGTAGCCTCACATCCAGACTCAACGAAGCTCAAATCCATGCTGGAGTAGCCTCACATCCAGACTCAACAAAGCTCAAATCCATGCTGGAGTAGGTTCACATCCAGACTCAACGAAGCTCAAATCGGTGTCCAGTCAATTCGTCGAAAAAAAACTGGTCGACTGCAATTTGATCGACGCAATTTGGTCGAAAACCAAATGGTCGAATTTTTTTTTTATTTATATATTTATTTTTCGGGTTTTCGTTTAGTAAAAAAAGGGGTTTTTAGAGAAAAAAAGGGGGTTGGGGGGGACCCCCCCAAAAAAATAAAAAAAAGGGTTAAAAAAAAAAAAAAAAAATTCGACCATTTGGTTTTCGACCAAATTGGTTCGACCATTTGTCTGGTCGACCAATTTTTTTCAACCAAATGTCTGGCAACCGCTCAAATCCATGCTGGAGTAGCCTCACATCCAGACTCAATGAAGCTCAAATCCATGCTGGAGTAGCCTCACATCCAGGCTCAAATCCATGCTGGAGTAGCCTCACATCCAGACTCAATGAAGCCATACATGCCAACATTCAGATGCACCTGGGAGGGAGAATTTCCACAGGGAAATCGGGAGATGCATACTTCCCCATAGGAATGCATTGGGGCTACAGTTATTTTAGGCGGGAGACTGTGAAAAATAGCAATATTTTTCACCTAGAAATCGGGAGTCTCCCGCCTAAATCGGGAGGGTTGGCATGTATGATGAAGCTCAAATCCATGCTGGAGTAGGCTCACATCCAGACTCAATGAAGCTCAAATCCATGCTGGAGTAGCCTCACATCCAGACTCAACGAAGCTCAAATCCATGCTGGAGTAGCCTCACATCCAGACTCAATGAAGCTCAAATCCATGCTGGAGTAGGTTCACATCCAGACTCAATGAAGCTCAAATCCATGCTGGAGTAGGCTCACATCCAGACTCAACGAAGCTCAAATCCATGCTGGAGTAGGCTCACATCCAGACTCAATGAAGCTCAAATCTAGGCCTGATCAAACTTAGATTGTTGTTCAAGCATTGCTACACTCTGACTCGATCAAGAACAAATCCAGGCTCAAATACGATCACATACACCCTCCATTGAGGTTAAATCCAGACTCCACCAAATTATAGCCAGCCTCAAACCGAGGCTTGATCATACTCAAGTCTGTCCTACGTGAAATTGAGATACAGACATGATCAAGGGAAAAGCTCTGAGCTCAGGCATTCATGTTTCAGTATTCCTAATCAAAATTCAACATAGCCAACAGGTCTTGACTTGTATATTTCAAGCACCCGGGACCAATTGTTAGAAATAGCAAATAGCCAATGCCAGGCTTTAGATACTCTATGATAGTGAACAAACAACAATTGTACTTAGGCGGTATCCGGTCATTGCATCGACAACCAAAGCATCGAGAGCCATACCATTTTTAAAAAAGCATCTAAAAAAAAGCATCTAATGCATTTTTTTAGATGGTATAGGGTTTAGTTTAATAAAAATGGGTTTTAAAGGTTAAAAAAGGGGCTTTGGGGGGACCCCCCATACATTTTTTAAAAAAAATGCATTAGATGCTTTTTTTTTATAGATGATATGGCATTAGATGTTTTGGCTGTCGATGGAATGAGTATAAACCGTACTAGGCAACATATTAATACAGATATCTTGGCCCATAGGTGAATGACAATATCTTGGGTAACAAGATGAAATAACACACGTTTCTTTTTGCCCAACGCTTCACCCACCCAACAATTCTCAATCTCATTTTTTTTGGCAACAATGTTCGGGCAAAATGTCTCCTTCACAGTATTAATAGACTTTCCTATTTCCTCTAGCCTGGAGTGTGACAGCCATGCACGGGTACCCTTTATCATAGGAAAAGGATTGCAGGGATCCTATGCATTTTGGGCATGTGAGCTCGCGGTGTTGCTGAGATACAGGCTGCATGAAGGAAAGTGCGAGCAATAAGATATGAATAAAAATAAACTACTGCTTCTCTGCCCACAGTCAGTAGCATAACACAAAACGCGCGGTGCACCCTTCATGATGGCCAAAGGGGGCCCTTAGGTTCTCACCACCTGTGCACGTGCAAAGACCTTAGGTCAGTTTGCGGGCCCCTTTACAGTTAGGACCCCTAGTCCCGCAGGGCATGCAGGAGTGTCTGTTACACCTATGTTATGTCATGTTATCGGGTCTTACACCGTGCACATCTGATAGTTGCATGGGTTCCAGTCCTCCTGCCTGGTCTGAAAGAGAGGGGGTGGGCTATGGTGGTGGGAAGAGAGGTCAAATGCAAGATAGCTCTTCTGTTGCGTTGATGCGTGCAGATTAGGAGTGCTACGTGAACTCTGCCTGTGGGTCCATTTCTAGGTGTTATTTGTTAAGAGTATAGATGCATTTGTGCCCAGATGGGGGGCCTTGTGTCCCTTTAGTGCTAGGATGTATTGGCTGGGGTGTGGTATGCACGTTGGTTGCAGAGGTTCCGCATTCGGTTGTTTACTGTCTGTTGAGAGGGTTATTTAGTTGCTGTGTGTGAGTGCCTTAGTTGGTATGTGTATTTTGTGTTTCAGAGTGTATTTGTTGGTGCGGGAGAGCAGGCAGTGGAGACCTTGATAGGCCGTTAGAGAATGTATCCGGCAGTAGGGTGAGCATATTTTCAAGACAGAAAAACGGGAGGGCCAAGAACGTAAAAGTATGACTACCTGACTGGCCCCTCTTATCCGTTCCTTTACCTCGCCCTCCCTTAAACCCCCATCCCACAGTATCTGCATATACATTTTGCGGTTTTGACTGTTGATGTAAGCAAGTAAATAACAAAGGAGCGGTTGCTCTCCTCTGTTTGACATTACATGCCCTGCTATTTGCACACTTCTCAGCCAGTCCTTGTGGTGCAAGTAGCTAATGTTTATGGCTGGTACCTGAAAGGTTGGGGGTTGGAGCCCATCCTCAGATGGCAACATTCTGAAATTATAACATTACTGGCTACATAACATTTGGACACCCCACCCTTTTCCTCTGATTTCAGCACCTTCACACATGAGACGGTTGCATGAAATCGGAAAAACATCAATGTGGTGGTAGTAGAACCAGTCTTCAACCCTAGAATGCACGGTTTCTGGGACATTTGCACCTCATTGCACCGCAACGAACTGCACCGTGTCAGGGTGAGGCAACAGGTGGGGAGAGAGCAGAGTAGGTCCAGTATGCAGCAGCACACCAACTCTCGTCTCCCCCCAACGCCTACTCTGGGGTATGTCCGCCAGCCACACATGCCCATTCTCAGTGCACTTTACTTCAGAGTGCAAGGCACATCAAGTGATAAGCGAATCAGAACAGCAAACAACAGGATCATTGATTTGCAACAATTGATGAGAGTGTTGTCATGTCTGTCCACAGAACCCGTTCAGAGAACGGGTACTTTTTGCAAGTAATTTCATAAAACAACTCGCCTTGACCATGCAGTGGCCTTTGTCCCTTCAAGGCCAACTGGAAGGCGGAGGAGTAGCCATGCACACACCAAGCCCTCAGCCACACAGGCCACGTTCCCGCTCCCTGAATGATCATTCCCTGTCCAGATCTCAAACTGAAGGGATGCGTAAGGAGGAGGGACGCAGGCGGCTTGCGCCATTGAAGCCATCTTCTTTCTACACAAGTGCTGCTCGGCTCTCTGAGGGCAGGGTCGTCAAAGGAGCTTTCCTGGGAGGCCACCTGCGCTGCCAGGCTCAAGCCAGAAGACTGGATTTACGTCCCAGGGCCTTTCATCAGGATTGTTCTGGGAGATAAAAATGCCACCCCTGCATAAGTTATTGCCCCACTTGGCCCGGCCCAGTCAAAATATTCTAGACACGAACTGCTTAAAGCACCCTAGGCCAGTGACAGATCACAACTACGAACTTCACACTGCACTAAGTCATCAAGTTGGCTTACATTGGCTCACAAAACAGGCCCACACTAGCCTATCGGCCTGTTCGACGGGCATTGCCCTACAGGCCAGGTCTGTCACCTACCTCTTATGGTACACTTGCACTCTCAGAGTACAAGCTTGCCAAGTCCATAAGGCAGAAACCTGGGGAGTGTTAGACCAGCAAGCACTTGCCCAACTTTAGGATCATTCCAGAGATGCAAAAGGTTATTTACAGGCAAATCCCTGCCTCGAAAAGCCGACAACTTGGAAAGAGCCAATACACTTTGAAATAAGGGCAGCCCTTAACATCCCTAGAAAATCTCACATCTCTGACACGCGACGAAGTCTACACTGGCTCCCTATTGCCTCCAGAATATCACTCAAAACTCTTGCGCTCACTCACAAATCCAAATCAAACCATGCCCCCATCTATCTTGCTAACCGCTTCACTGCCCACACTCCCAACAGACCCTTAAGATCTGCACAAGTTCATTCACTGGTAATACCTAGATTCAAGCTCCAGAAAGCAGGGCGATCCAGCTTCCTAGTCCTCGCAGCTAAACTCTGGAACACACTACCCTCTACACTTAGAGCTGAACCATCACACCTTACATTTAAGAATAAAGTCAAATCTTGGCTCATCGAGCAGGGCCACAACACATTTTCCATGTAAATCTGCTGCACTTCCACTATCTTCTCCCTTTACCGCTTGTAATTACACTATCTTATGTCAGTAACTGTGCCTCTTCTGTAAATATGTGTACCCGTTTCAGCTATATTGATCCTCTGTAAAATTGTAAATTTTGTAAATTTGATTTCAGCGTTGCATTTTGCTATCATTGTAAATTCACTGCTACTTTACGTACCTCCTTTGTTACCCCTCCCTAAGAAATGCGCCCAGATGCCTTTGGGCCAGGTGCTCAATACAAATAAAATAAATACAAATACAAATAATGGCAGAGACTAATTTTTTATTTTTTATTTATTGTGATGTAACCTCTTTTGGGTTTTTTTTCACATTAAAAAAAAAAATACATATATACACATATAAAAACAAAAACATCATATTCATAAAATATATCTAGATAGCATTCACACATTACTTCGTCACAATTTTGTAAAATTAGCATATTAAAATTCATCACATCTGTGACTAGCTTACCTATAAAAACAATTTTCCCCTTATTATAACAATAGATCAACAGTATTCTGACGATATAAAACCTGTCTTTTGCAAGACCCTTAAGATATTTAAGGTCAATTTTATTTCATGACCCGCAATCATTCTTTCCCAAAAAGCGTCGGAGGATAATCTATCCAATGACCCAACTAAATTCCCTAAGTATTCCACCCTAATTTTCCAGGTGCCTTTACAGAATCTTAGCAGATGCTCTAGCGTTTGTTTACTTAAATCTGAGCATTCCGTGCATAAACTACGAGCCCCTTCAGTGACTCCCCATTTAGTTAACACTGATCCGGTTTTAATCAAATTTAACCGTACCCTCATAAAATTTTGTCTTCCTTTTGGGTTAGGGAACTTCATCAAGTATCTTGGTACTACACCCTGTTTTTTCCCGTACTTAAAAAACCCTTCACGAACAGAGGTTGATCTCACCATATCCCCTGTTGTAATCCAATCTCTCAAAGATAAGGACTTCTTAACTTTCAGTGGGTTTAAACTCAGTGTTAATTTATCTGTTTCACAATAAGTCAGCAAATTTTCTGCTATCTTTTGGAGTTCTGTCAAAGTGAGTGAGGAATTTAGGTTCATATTTTCTAGGAGATTTTCATATAGTGTGTTAGTCATTGGCACAATAATAGACCTATACAAGGACAAGAGTTTCCAGTCAACTGCGTATTTTAGAGATTTTAATCCAAGCTCGTATCTGAGAGTTATCGTATGTAGTCCTTTAGGCAATCCGTATACCTGTTTCCAAATGTAACCTTCTATTTTCTGCCAGTCTATTGACCACAATAAAGGTTTAGATTCAATCCCATACAATAGTACTGGGATTACTTTGGCCACATAAAAATTTATAATGGGCATAATTGAAAATTTGCCATAAAGGCTGGCAATCTTCTTCATCTGAGCTATTAGTTGTGTCCCTTTAGCCAGGATTTCGCCATACTGTGTCCCAACTGTGGGGGTCGCATACACTGTGATGCCCAGGTACATTACTTCTTTTGCAACCGGTATCTGGTTATTGCCAATTGACCACCGATATTTTATTTCTTTGCGACCTTTCTGCTCAAAGATTACGATCTTAGATTTATCGGGGTTAACCACCAGGTCGTTTAATTTCATGTACTTGTCAAGGGCGTTCAACAATCTTTGTAGGCCGATGGAAGACCTATCAAAAAGGACTATATCGTCCGCAACATAAGCCATCTTACGGCCAAGGACTCCACCTTAGGGCTTATTAGTGATGAGGATTCTAGGGCAGCTCCAAAATCACCCAAGTAAAACTTAAAGAGAAATGGAGCAACCATACAACCCTGTCTAACCCCCGTATCTATGTTTATATGTTCTGACAAATAGCCATCCATATTTAATCTTACCCTAGCTGTATTTCTTTCGTGAAGTTTTACTAGTATGTTAATTAAAGGTTTGGGTGCCACTTGTTGTTCCAACTTACTCCATAATTTATCTTGATTTACCATGTCAAAAGCGCTTGACAGATCGATAAATGCTCCATAAAGTCTTCCTTTATTATTTTTATCTTTCAGATTTGATAATGAAGCTAATATTATACCATTCAAAGAAGTTGAATGGCCTTTTCTAAATCCAGTCTGCTGTTTAGGGATTATGTTGTTTTGTTTCGCCCATGTTTCAAGTTCTTTTAATATCAGACTAGTGAACAACTTGCTTTCTACATCAAGCAGTGTAATTGGCCTGTAGCTAATTGGGTTTTTACGATCCCCCTTCTTGAAGATCGGGATTATAATTGCTGTCTTCCAAGAAGATGGAATTATTCTATTTGCGATTACTTTATTGTACAGGGTATATAAGATTTCGGCCCACAGTGTCTCATTTCCTTTAAGGACTTGATAAGTTAGTCCATTTGGGCCCGCAGATCTCGACGCCGAGGATTTTATGATCAAGTTTAAAATATCCTCTTTGTCAAAATTTAAACCCCAATTTCCATTGTCACGTCTATATTTTTGTCCTCCCACTGGTTCCTGATATTTTGGACCGAAATAGGTTAACCAACTTGCTTCCGACACATTAATCGTCTCAGCAATGGTTTGATGTGTTTGGGTAGCATTTATTAGTGACCAGAAGTTTCGCGAGGATTTATTTTGTAATGCACGCAGCATCTCTTCCCCATCTTTCTGCCATAGTTTTCCTCTATGTTGTCTAGTCCAACTCTTCAAATCATTTTTTATTTTTTTCAATACTATTTCTAGTTCTAGTAAATTTTTGGTCTGTTTCTTAGCAAGTCTTAACTGTTTTTGCGTCTCACGTTTTTTTTCCCAAACTGCTTCGTCAAAAAAGTGTTTGTGTACTCGCTGCAAACCCTTTTGGGTACTTGACGGGGGATCGATTGACCATAAAAATTCGTGAAATCGTGATGGGTCACAATGCTGATGCAAAATATTTTGTTCTCCCAAGTTGGCAAATCCATTCAGGGCTTTATTTAACCGCTCCCCTTCTCTCTTGTATTTTGTCAAACGATTTTTCTGTGCATTAACTTCTACTCTTTGGTCCCAGATTTCTATTTTTTCCTCACTGAACCAATTTAAATGAGCAACTAATCGCTTGTGATCACTTGTTCCACCTTCGACCACTGAAAAATGTATACAAGTGTTGAAACATTCGGTTGATAAAAGCATATAATCCAGTGTCGATTCCGAGGAACCCCTCTCCCACGTTGTGACCGATGGAACGTCACCTTCTATAGAGCCATTTAGGAATTTTAAATTCCAGTCCTCAAAGAAGTTCGACCATTTTCTTCCATTATTTGTTGCTTCTTTCATTTTCCCTGTATGGCATTTGGATTTGATACATTGCGAATTTAAATCTCCTGCTACCAATATATGTGCTCTAGAGTGCATTATATTGATGTCACAAAGGGTTGTCGCAATTGATTCTAGAAACTCTGAGAGTTTTTCCCTCACGGGGTTCCAATACAGATTCACAATTATTATCTCCTTACCCAGAGAACCTATGGGGGAAGTGGTCACTCTCACCACCAGTATTCCTTCCTGTTTGCAAGGTAACATTGTTATTTCTTTAAATAAAATCTTTCTACAGGCGATCAGCAAACCTCCCGTCGGTCTTCCCGTGGCTTTGCAGTTAGCTGGTTGTGCTATCAATGCAAAGCCTTCAAGTTCCGGGGTGTTTACTAACCATGTTTCCTGTAGCAAGATCAAATCGTTTCCCCCAAACAACAACGCACTCATTTTATTATTTTTAAATGAACTGGATCCCCGAGAGTTCCAACTAGTGATTCTCAATTTGTCACTATTAAAGAGATCTCTGTGATACACCCAGCTTCTGGCAAACTTGCATAATTATCTCTGGTAACATTGACCAAGATGATATTTGTGACCCGCCATTAATAATATTTTCGTTTTTTCCCCGGTTAGTTTCATGCAGTAAGGAGATGTTTCCCTTGGTTAACTCATATTCCTCAGTTTCGATTGTTTCTATTACGTGAGATGGCAATTGCTCATATACTTCCAAACCCACCTCCCTTAATCTTTCTTGTAGATTTAAAAAAGCTTTTACCCCCAATTTAGAAACAAATCCAACTTCAACTAAGCTAATGCATTCTGGCTCCGGGAACCGAACATATTCAATGTCTTTTGTTGAGAATAAATATAATTCTGGAAGTTTTTTAACCAGTGATAGAATCAAGCTCCTATTCAATGGTTTACCAGACTTACGATTTTCCTCATTAGTAAACCACAGTCTCGGGATTGCATATGGATTCAGATCTTCTTGGGGATATGTTGTTCTTTCAGTTACCATGTCGGAGGATGAGTTTCCCGCTGGGATATTTATAGTCTCTTCTCTTCTTACCTGTTTGGTTTGATCGTGGTCATCCTTATTCGTTATTGATGTTTGAATGCATATTGTATCCTCTGCAAGTCCCATCCTAGAACTTTGGGTGGTCACTAAATCACTAGTCTTTGTTTTTATTTGGTTGAATATTGGAGCGATTCTTGAGCCAGTCTGGGTCTGCGTTGGTGCTTTGAAGGCATTTTTCTGTTTTGGAAGAAATATTGGAGCTGTTTTTAACAATTTCCCTGTAATCTCTGATCTAATCAAGTCATGTCGAGGTTGATTTCTATCCAGATCAGCTGTTTTTCCTTCTGTTTGAGTACTCGTTGATTTCTTTACCGGATGTACTTCTCCATCTACTTCGGGAATTCTATCAGTCTCAAGTCTTTTCCTTTGTTGTTTTCTGGATTTATTTATCCCGGCAATTCTTTCTTGTTGTGGAGAATCGTTACCTTTACTTCTACCATCTTTATCCAAGATATTTTGGTTCTCATTGATTTTCGCAGGATCTGAAATCCCCTTAACAAAGCTGTTTACCTTTGATTTTTTTGATCCAATATTCTTCACATTTTTTGTTTTCTTTTCTTGTCGACCTCGTGACTTTGAATCTGTATTATTTTGTTTTTGATTCTTCCGCCTTTCTCTCCTCCTTCTCTTATAAGATTGTTGCGAGCTCTTCTTCCACATGTAGTTGTTTTCTGCCTCATCTTCAAGGTTCTCTATAATTTCCCGTCGATCTTCCACCAGCTGTTCCACCGTTGACTCAGCAATCTGTGCTAATCGGCAGAAATCTTCCATTATTGATTCTGATAATGGAGTATCATCCCCAAAGGTGCTCATTTCAGGGACTAAATCTATAGTTTTAGTTGCTAGATCTTGGTTTAATGAAGAAGTCGGTACATTTCTTTCATTCATTTGCAATAACAATTCCTTAATCTCCTTATTCTCACTCATAAGAGAAGTCATTTGGTGCTTCATTTCCATTAAATCTCCACTGTGCTTTGTGTAGCCATCTTCCATCTTTATCATTAGGGGCAGAACTGAACAGTTTATTACATTGTTTTGGCCTACGACTGAAAATTCTAGTTGTTCAATATCTTTTGTCATTTCCATTAAGATCCCTGTATGGGTCTGCACATCTCTTTTTAGAAGGTCAAAAACCTTCACCAAGGAATTTAGAACAAAATTTAAAGCCGAGAGAGAGGAGTCACCATCATTTGGGTCTTGGTTCTTGTTTCCCTGTATCATACTCGGTATTTGCACTGGTAAATCCAATAAGATTCCATCAAACGCGACCGTGTCCCCTCTCGATGCCACTGTTGAATTTAATCTTTCCTCATGCAATTGAATATTCTGCACCGAGTTCAACTGATGATTTGGGGTCTTTAACGGTTCCGTAACTAGGATGGATGATTCAGATCCACTAATCTCCGTTTGTGAGTTAATGTTTTGATTAAAAGTTTTTAGGGAATGTGGCGTAGGTTCATTTAAATTTTCTTGAACAGGTTTCTGGAAGTAATAATCAATAGTCCCTTTTATATTAGTTGATGTCAAGGTGAAATCTTTCACCTGTCTGAATGGGATGTTCTTTGTTAAGTCTCTTGTAATTTCTCCCTCCATTAATTTATCCGCTTGAAGTTCTTGATGGATTTGTGCCTCTGTTATATTGTTATTCCTTGTCGAGGCAATCGGAGATTGGAGATTAACGGGATTCACATCCTCATGCAGGGATTTTTCGATATAGGAACCATCCCATTCTGGAGCTCTTAAGTCATCAACGTGTTGTCCACTCCTTAAATTATAGTGGGCCATTTCTTATCCCTTCATTGATTGAAGATTAGGCCAAAGAACAAAGGGGGATCAAAGGAGTAAAATCTCCCACAGTCTCCCCCTTTTTTTTAACTTTTATTGCCTAAACCCAGTCCCAGCCACTTCCTTTCTACTATCCACTCCAAGTTGCCTAGGCTCCAAAATTTCTATTGGCGAACTGCGGATTAACTCAGAGTTATCTCTGATTCACTCATTTAAGGAGATTAGTAAAGGGACTTGCAGCCCGAGAGCACTGCTGTCTAAAAATAAATGTAAATGACAACAGCCCACCCTTTATCAATACCGATATTAGTGTTTGTATACTAGCACAAACCCAGGATTCGCTCACTGTCTCACTGTCTATCCAGCAAGCTTAGGTTCATGCAAGGATGCTGTCGGTATCAATAGAGCTAATCAGGGTGGTTGTCACTAGTTTGACAATATTGGTCACGCGTTAGTACTAGTATTAATACTGGCGTTTATATGTGGCCCACCGAACGTGATAATTTGTGGAAATAGCAGATGTAGCAGAGGTCGCCGCCACGGGCTGCTTCAAGCTGCTTCAAGCCGTTGCGAACACTCACCTCTGTGGCCCTCTGTGGCCCACGAGTATGTAAATAGAAGAACGCTGGGCTCGCTGAGTTTGCTCCCACAGGCTGCTTCGGGCCGCCGCCTCCGCGGACATGCCACAGGCACCCGCCTCTGCCTCTGAGCTCGCTGAGCTCAATCTCCACTTTTCGTTCCAACTCCGACGCCGTCCAACGCCGTCCAACGCCGTCGTCTGCTCGATCAATGGTCCAGGTCCTACGACTTCCTGCTAAAGGAAAGGACCCACACATACGCACGTACGTACGCACGCACGCTTACTCAACGCCGGCAGTCAAAGCAGTCAAGCCGCACTGAGGATCTGTACCAATGGATACTGTGCACAGAGTGTCAGCCGCTTCCGACCAATTAGAGACTAATTAGCACAGCCATTGGTAGGGCAAAGGACTGATGAGAGGGTTCTGCAGGGCGTCCACTGCCCTCCCTTTCTCTGAATCAATATCAGTTGGCAGTCTGTCTGAGTACCCCGACACCCATGCCCTCGGCATACAAGCTGCCTCATACATTTTCCTGCAAAATGGCCACTCTGTTCACTATGAGCGAATAAAAAAAAGTACATTTTCATGTAGTGCTTCCTGCCGGATTCCTCACACTTCAAAGTGCTGTAATAGCAGGTGTTATCATTAACAATTTTAATGGTGTTCAGTTTAGCAATCTTAGAGCTTAGATGGCCCTTGCGCGTTATTTAAACTCGCGAAATTCAGGATGAACCCCATTTCTGAGGAGAGCGCTTAATTTCTGAGCAATCCACCCGCAAAGCAAACAAAAATGACAAACAAACAAGAAACAAAGGAACACACAAAGTCGGAATCATGAACATTGTCAAGGGAGAATGTGCTGTGGTCAGGAAAATACATCAGAGATGCAGTTGGCAGAGAGAAATGGAGTATCAGAAACATTAACACAGATGAAGAGTCCATCGGTGACAGACCAGTCCTCTTTTAGGACACGTACAATTAATCAAGGAAAATGCATGTGATAGTGCTCAAAAAAGGAGGCAGACATTTTAAGAGGAAAATACATGCTTTGAGAAAGTACTATAAATCATAGGAACCGCACAAACGAATGTCCCCCCAGGCGCAGTGCCCCTTCTCTTGCAATGGACTCAGATTTGATGGATGTAGGGTCAGTCTTCCATCCTCTCATTTCCCCAGCAGGTGGCGCCCTTGAGGCTGCATCAATTGCCCTGCCATAGGACCAGCAATGGGCAGGTCGGAAAAACTGCACCGCCAAATTCAGAGGGGTGTAGGAAAGGCGGCTGTTTGACAAGGCATTGCAGAGCCAGCCATGGGAATTTTGGGGTGCGTTGAGAGAGGTTTAACCAACAGAAAAATTACCCCTATATAGGGCCGGCCATAGGACTGCCAGCGTCCGGGGCGGGTCAACAAAATTTGGCACCCCGAGTCCCCTCTCCCCGCGCCCCTCGGGGAGGATTGGGGGGGCCAAATTAAATAGAGCACGGCTGCATAAATGGCGCTGTATTTAATTAAGTGATTAACTCCCTGCTTCAGCACGGAGCTGGGAGTTAATTGCTTCAATAGAGCTGTGGCTTTCAAAGGCTGCCCCATGCTGATTTGACAACTGTGCACTATTGTGCTAAATGCGCCGTGCTCTCATCGAGAGTTGGGTGCATTTCCATTCAATAGGGCGCCTGCTGCCCCTTCACCCACCGTGCCAGCTCGGGGGGGCCCTTGAAAGTCTCCCCCGAGTTGGCGTGACAGGGCCTAAATGCAGGGCACCCGGGTGGTCCCGCCATGGCGGCTCCGCCTTAACAACTGAAGAGCGTGGATGGAAGGTTTTGAATGAATCGAAGTCCCTGGCATTGCTCTGTGCCACCCTACAAACCATTGTTTTTTATCCTGCCAGACAGGCTTGGTACCAGCCCTTCTTCACCAGACCACAAGAAACCCCAGACATGTTCCTGGATGGGCACCAGGCCTGCATCATAAGCTTTATGAAGAAAGAGCTTTGATTGAACTAGGTATGGTGTGGAAGGGGAGACAGAGAGAGGCAATGTGAGGGGGGTTAAAGGCTGCAGAGGAAGCACACATTGTCAACCCATAGGTGTGGCTTCAGAACAGGTAGACTTGTGAGCAGGGCGTTGGGGTCAGGGGGCATCCATCTTTCCAGCAGGATTGCTTGGCAAGATTGGTAAAAGGATTTGTGTCGCCATGGTGAAGTGCCACTCTAGGACCACTCTCCTTTACGCCGCAGTCAGATTGGATTTTTTGCAGCCAAAGCCGGTGCCCTTGTGCTGGTAGCTGTCTTGGTTTGCCCTGTTGCAGTACCAACCCTGCCTTCACCGCCCTGTGATTACTGCCACCTTAGGCCTACATCTAGCTTGCCTAATGTTTGCTCCAGAACAGGGGGCTAGACTAGCAACAACAATAACAAAGGCCTGGGTCACACACAATGAACTGTAAGACCAAAGGCTGAGTTAAAGACTCAACAGTGCTGTGTTATGCACTACACAAATATCACATACCACAACACAAAAACATCATTGTGGGACCTGCCACTTCTTGGTTCACACCCCACCTCTGGGTATTTTTCTGGTAATGATGTATTACTAACAACACCTGCAGCATAATCTTTACAGTAATTACAAATGTCACTACTCAGCTTATTCTTTGTGGCTTAAAAAGGCTGCAGGAGGTCCTGGGCTGGAGGAGCGCCGTTTCTGACGATGGGGAGCGGACCTTTATTAAAGCCCCCCCTCGCTGCTGGGCTTCATAAGGAGACTCCCCCCGCCTGATTATTGCCAAGCTCACTTATAGTCTTTTGAGTCCAACTGATTGCTAGCATGCCGACCCTGCGACTACGGCAAGTTGCATCAACATGACAGTGGCACCCGCCATTGCCCGTAACATCCCATATTGCCGGGTGGGTGGGAGGAAAAAGCTGTCCTCCTTGGATCTCGATGGCCGCGCGGCTGAAAAGAGGGTCCTGCAAAGGCAGGTTGCCTTTAAATAGCTGGAGAGCGGCAAGCCACCTATTGGCTGCCCTCTCCTCTGCCGGCTGCAGAGATCCCCCCTTGCGGACATTATTTGGTTTCGCAGGCTTCCGCCCTTTCTATTGTTCCTCCTCCAGGGCCGTGGCCCCGGTTAAGCTTGTGCCTCCTCGAAGGTCGGCTCCGCCTCCCACGTCATCATCGCCATATTTGCCACATGATGCATTCCAATCTGTAGTTACTTATCCATTTCTATTTTTCTTTGTATTTTGGGACTTGTAGTCTGAGTCTTGTAATGGGAAAAGCAGAACCACAAGTCCCAGAATACAAAGAAAAAACCCGGGCCGGATAAGCAGCAACAGATTGGAATGGATCATGAAGAGGTACGTGGGCCTGGCTGCATTTATCTGATGTCAACCATACCTCTCAACCTTTTGTGATACCAAGGCGGGTGAAAACCCAGAAAGGCCATAAACATAAAAGTAGGACTGCCGTAAAAACATGAAACGGCAGTCCTACTTCTATGTCGCTGACCTTTTACAGGAGGGGGATGGGGAGGAATGCTCCCAGGCACAATCCTCTCATTGGAGGAGATCGCCAGGGAGGGGAAGGGGGAGGAAATGGGGGCGTGAAAAGCATGACACTTGCTTTTCACGCCTCCATTCGAGCAGGAAGAGTCGCGCCGGGACCCGATTTCGGGATCTCGAAATCGGGTCCCGGCAAAAATATGAATCGTAGCTCCCACCTTTGCCAAGGCGGGTGAAACAGATGAGCTGGCGGGTGGGCGGGTGTGTAGATGCTTTGGCGGGTGACACCCGCCAAAAGCGGGTGAGTTGAGAGCTATGTGTCAACAATCAATGTGTTTTTCAGTTAGTGTGGTGAATACATGTGTTTTGTAATGAAAAGCAATCCAGCTACAGTTCATTAGTCTGTTGCTGATTTAGAGGGGATAATGACATCACAGCTGATTCCGGAAGCAGACTTCACATTGCCGTTACGAGGATGCGGCTCCGAACTTCCGCCCCGGAAGTACAGCTCTGACTTAATCTACAGTGTCAACCTATAACAGCTGGGTCAGGTTTGGGCCACCCATCCTTCCGTAGATGAAAAGCGTGACCTGACCAGACAAGAACGCTGTCAGTAGAGCGACCTGACAGTGCAACATATGTGTTCTATAAATGCCAAAAAATTACGACTTTCAGCAGAGGACCGCACTTTGCTTTCAACAAGCCTTCCTTTTTGCAACGAGGAAACTTGGTTTGGCAACCAACACATCATGATGCCGACTCCGGATTTCTGATTTTGTGAGCAACCATATGAAAAACTTGGATTTTCAAATATATGGTTTCAACGCATCCCACGTGTCTTGTTTTGGCAGTATTGCGTTCCTGATTGCCTGGCTGAGAAACCTCACAAGTGAATTTGAAATGTAAAGCGTGCTGCGTGCCTTAAAACCCAGAAAGCCTGATTTACAAAAGTGTTTTACAATGGTGCAATCCCATTGAAAAACGCCTTGTAAATCAGGCCCAGTGTCTGACTTCCACTACACGTTTTGCATGTATTCACCTGTTCATAAACGGTGATCCTATGCTCGCAAAACAAAAAAATACTAGACTTCGATGCAAGATTCGGCAAGGTAGCTGAGCAGGCTGACACACCTGCTGCCTGCTCAGACTTTGCTTCCTATAGCTCAAAGCTTTCAGTTTCTGTAGTTTTTATGCCAGCGTCCACTTCTTCTGGGTGGTTGTGGCGGGTGCCTATACAAAACACCATTAAGGCCCCCAGTGGAGGTATCTGCCTGTTTGTATCACTCATCTGATAAAAATGCATGTGCTATGTCCATCATGCCTAATTCTGCTTTTCTTCGCCTTTCGTTCTGAGGACAGTGGTTTCATGTAATTCTACTATAGTTATGCTAAAATTGCTATATGTCTATATTGTGCTATCTTCTTATAGGTTAGTAGTATTTTGGCTCTTCCAGGTTCCTTATACGATCCTGTAGTTCCATATGGTTACTTGCAATAAGCTGCTGCAAGCTTGCTCTGCATCTCTTGCTTCCTTGCGTTTCTGCCTTTGGCTAATGAAATAAAATAATAAAGGCTTTTGACAGTATGCATATGTATATGTCCTCTGTCTACAGAAATGTGCAAGTATGTTCTTCGTGTGTGGACGTGTGTTTCCGTGTAACTCCGTGCATGGATGCAAGTTTGCTTCATGGCTAAGGTTACTATGTTGTAGTGTCTCTAAAGACATCAGCACAGTTAGATATCTGTCATTAGTCGGACAGGTCCAGTGAGGCACCTCCATCCGTAATCAATGAAGCGCCTGTATCCAGGAAGACATCAGCTGGATAAGGTTTAAATGGTTGCCTGAGAGAATATCTGTTTGCATATGTGGATGTCACTGGCCCTCGTGGGGGTTGTCCAAACAGTGACTGGCATCTTGCAGTTCTGGCTCTACGGGCTGTCATGCGTATGGTGTCAAGAGGGGCATTCGAGGGACTCTCTCTTCAGTATCATGGGAGTTGTAGTCCAAAACATCTGGAGAGCTGCAGATCGCAGAACCCTGTCCTACTTGAACTGAACACATTCTTGAATCATTCCCAGGACGCCCCATCTCACTTCTGACTTTGACCACCCTCTATATCCTCTACCTCAAACCTGTTATTACAATTACTCCAAATTTGCAAAGCTGTCCGATGCCACCTGAGCCGGGTTTATGCTCAACAAAACCCAAATCCAAATTCTGTGGTGGATACCATGATATTGCATGAGACCTGGGTGCAGTCCTGGAGGCGCGGGGCAAGTGGAGCTACTGACAATATGAAGGAAGGGAATATTTTAGCAGAGTTGTCTTGAGTCTTGCTACACCTTGTAGAGGTGGGCAATCGGGAGCACTGGGAAGCATTATTCACCAGGGGTGTTGAATACGAATTTGAATTGGGCTCTTTCTGGTCTATACCCAGAGCAACTCAAGGGATTTGGGAGTTATGCGTGTGGCGTTCCCGTGTATTGTACCTGCACTGCTTGACACCTCTGGCCCTATCTGTCATTGGCTTATTGGAGTTTGTTTTTCTCTCCTCCTCCCTGTAGGCTTTCCTACCACCTGCCATGCTAGTGGGGTCCGTATAGTTCCCCTGTACAGCTCTCTTTGCACTTCGCTGATCTCAGTGTCTCCATCTTTTCCTTACGGAGAGCTGATGCCGTTTATCACTCCTCTGTGCCTCATGTTCTCTTGTGATTTCCTTCAATCCTACTCTGTTACGCTTACTATTTTCTATTAAGTGAGTTAGTCTTACCTGTTATCATTTTGTCACAGAGGTGTAGACAGGGTAGGGCCTGCAGGGGCAAGGCCCACCCCAAACCTATAAATACCCACTTAGCAGCACTGTTGTGGGCTTTTACAGATGTTAATGTCACTGCGGTGGGGTCAACTACCTCAGCTACAGTCCCCACTTGTTAGACAATCCTGGCTATACCTCTGCTCTGTCAAGAGACGTTGGACCTATCTCAAAGGCAATCTCTCCGGATTGGACCTTTCCTCCTTTAGAGTCATCTGTGTGCCGGTGGGTCAGCACCATTCGCAGACTATGGCTCTTTTGTCACCCCTCTGCCATTGTTCAGGCTTCCTGATCTATGGACTCAGGCTGTGGTGGGTTGGGTTGTTGGCACCAGTTTCAGGGGCCTGTTCTGGCTTCCTTACACTGCATGCTTTCTTGGGATTTAGTCACTTGTTGGGGCGTGGGGTGGCCCTCTCGCTTATACTCATATGTTCTTTCACTTTCCTTCCGCAGCCTGGGAGAAGTTGGAGGACATGTTCCCTCTCCGCTTTCAGTCCAGTTGTTGGCTAAAATCGATCTCAGTCCAGGTACTGAGATGAGAGGCTGGAGGGGCAATACTTGCGAACGTACCGTGATGACAACGCCTCCCTCAGGGTTTAAGTTGCCAGCTGCAGTGCCCCTCCACCAGGTGCGTGAGACTCTTATCCTCTCTATTTCAGTTTCTTGGATAGACAACAAAATATCCTGCATACCCTAGCTTTCCACCTACACATAATGCACAAATCATGTTTTACGTTAATGGAGAGTACCTGTTAATATTGCGTGTTTTTACAGCACATCTAGTCGCATTGTTGGAGCCACATTGCTCTTCTTCGCTAAACGTAGCATGTCTCTATGTTCATAAAAACCTCTTGTTGGTAAAAACATCAGGAATGAACACCCCAGGCTTGAGATTTCCTTTATGTAGTCCCAGAGGAACAGCATTCCAGCTCCCGGCATGCTCATGATTCAGTCGCTGACCAGGTGTGCTTACAGTGACCATCTTCCTTCTTTTCCCAGGCCCTTGGCAACCAATCACGGTGTGAGGCAATTATAATACCATGGTATAAGAAGGAAGATAATAAGAATCCCGGGAATTACAGACCGATTCTGCTGTTAGACGCAGTTGGGAAGGTATTTGCACAGGCGCTGCTGACCCGTCTACAGTGCTGGGCCAGCGAAGGCAATCACATCAACCATCTACAGGCTGGTTTTCTGCCTGGCATTGGAACAGTTGATCAGTGCCTCCGGCTGAGCGCAGTCCTGGCAAATTATGTGTCCTTGCAACATCATAGGATTTATGCTGTCTTCGTAGACTTACAGACCACATTTCATTTGACAGTGTGTCAAGATGTAAATTGTGATCTGTTTTACGAAACAAGGGTGTACCAGATTCGTTGCTGTCTTGTATTATATCCCTTTACTTTAATAATCGTGCCTCTGCGAGGTGGGGATTGGGAGGGGAAACAACTGACACCTCTTCGGTGGGGAGGGTCGTGCGGCAGGGATGTGTGCTAGTCCACCCTCCTATTTAGTTTGTACATAAGCATAATAATTGAAGAGTTGTTATAACGTGATGTTGACCTCCCAAAACTCAGTACATGCATATTCTCAGCACTCTTTTATGCAGATGAGGCGGTACTGTTAGCCACCACCCGATGGGTTTAAGACATAGTTTGAAAGTTTTCATTGAAATGTGCGAAGATCTCTCCATGGAGCTTAACACAGAAATAACCACGGTGATGGTGTTTGGCTGTAAAAACAGTAAGAAAAACAATTTGAAGATTTTAATAGAAGAGTGTGTTTGGGAGCAGGTATATTATTTTGATTACCTGGGAATTAGGATCATGGAAGATGCCACATGGACAACTCAATGTGCTAAACCAGTGACCTCCCTAGGGAAGCATAGTAATGGAATTTGTCACTTTCTTAACACACACATGGGAAGGGTGCAATTTCCCTTGCTATTAATCTATATAGAGCAAACGTCTATGGGGGAGAATTATGGGGTCATTGTGTCAGTGTACACATTAATGTGGTGGACAAGCACTTCTTATGTAACCGAACGGCACCCCAATGGCTGGCTTGAGACTGAAATGTGACATGAATCCTCCGAGTGACATTGCAGCAAGTAGACCACTCAAATATTGGGTTACATTGTGGAGCACCCCAGAGCTTGCTAAATACAGGGAAGCAATTGTGAGCCTGCAAAGTGTTCCTGGGTCAAATTCGCTCCCATGGTTGAGGAGCATTCGTAAAGGCTTTGAGGCCCTTAATTTACCAACCTTTTGGCCCGAGGCTGCTGATTTAACAATGAGCTCGAAAGAGGGTTTCCCAAATGAAGTGTAACAGTGATTTGGTTAGGAGAATGTACAGGGCATGTGCCACACTAAAGACTGGCGTACCATACTTATTGATGAATGGAAATGTGGGCTTTGAACCCTATTCAGATTGGATAACGCCTGTGCATGCCCGCGCCCTGTTTTTTCAACTAGGCACCGATACACTAAAAGTTGCCCTTTTTACAGGCAGGTGGACTCGCTCCTCAGACACCCAATGTACAATGTATGGCGATTCTGAGGAAACAATAAAGCACTTCCTACTTTTGTGGCCTGGGTACCTGGACCTTACCCTGTCCCTCTTTTTAGGTTAAAGGGTTTAAGGCAAACCGAAGCAGCTGTAACATTCTGTAAAAGTACAACCGATACCAATGCTATCTATTTTATTGCAACATTTAGACACAGAGCATGGCTAAGAAGAGCGAAATGTGTGCTGTAGAAATGAAACTATAGATGTAATAAGGGATTTCTTAATTGTAATAATATGTGTTGTTTTGTATGGCGGTATATCGGCCATTTTACATCGGCAACTTCAGTTTCTCACAGCTTTCACATGCCTATGGACATTATGGCTCCGGTTGATGGCCAACAGATTGGGAGTCCTGCAACAATTCCGGTCCCTGCAGATGCATAGCAGACGGGTCCCGGTGCTCTGAGACTGCTGTGGCAGTGATTTGCTACAGAATGAAAGCTTCATAAAACAGCATGGCAACTGATTTCTCCATCACAGCAGATACAGCAAAGTCTTCATCAGGGGTCCCCTCCTGCCGGCAATGAGCGTGATAATGGCCATGGCAGATTGTTCGGCTCGTCTGCAGAACCAGCTGGGATAGGTTAGCTGTTTTGGAGCGGCTTCTTGTGCTGTTGTGAGGCAGGAACCAGCAGTTGAGCATGGATGCTTAGGTCACGTTGCTGGGTCCTATCCCTTCTGGGGGTCCATCAATGTTTGTCCTCTCTCTGTTGGCTGAGATCCTTTTTGATCAAAGCTATAACATGCATGCACCAGTGACCACAGTAGGTGTGTGGCTTATTCATATGTCATGTGACTTGGGTTCTCTGGTCCCCACCTTTTTCTTGGTGCGTTTGGACTATGGGAATTTGCACTGTGTAAAACCTCCTACTTGTCTACATGGAAGCGGCCGCTGGTGCAGAACGCGCTTGCTTCAATACTGAGATGTTTTTTCACGTTTCAGGCATGTTATCTGCAAGATCTGCACTGGCTTTCTGTAGTCTTCCATGTAAACTACAAGCTGGCCATTCCTTTAAGCCATCACAGGGAGCTGGATCAATTTCCTTGCATTCACGAGTGGTGTGATGGAGAGTGACTAGGTCCTCAGAGAGGCTCATTGTTGGGTTGCACCTTCTCGAATGTAGCTTTGGAGGTTTGGAATGCCCTGCAAATTCATTAAAATGCCCGCCGCCGCGGTGCCTGTTCTGGATATGCTGCAAGAGCCACCTTTTTCGTGGGGCAATGCTAATGCTGATTTTGTTTTCAGAGGATGGTTAGCATGAGGTAGCCTGCTAAGGGGAGGAGAAGAGTTGCCACATCCCCAACACCCCAAAGTGGATGTTGAACGTGGCTTGTTGGCTCAGGGGGGCTCTGGCTTTGGGGCTTTCGGCAACACCTGTGTTTTTGTTGGTCAATAAATTAGGTCATAGAGGCTTCATAGCTCCGGGTGCTCCGGCTTCAGACGTTCCACGGCTCTTCTGCATGAGTGTTGTTGTGAGTTCTTATTCATTCTTAGGGTGAGTGCCTTTTTGCTTTAGCTGGACAGTATGGGTCCTTTCCGCGACATCTGGTGTCAATGTTATTAAGTCAATGTCATAGGTGGGCATGGTCTCTTGGGTCAAGGTGGTCAGGCTTGGTGGCCTACTTTGACGACCATGTGTATGGTATATTATTGCAAGACTGGGAGGTACGAACCGCGGTCAATTTCATTCTGCTAATTTCTGTACTTGGAAGCATACGCTGTATACAGACCAGCCTCTATGCTACCGTGGCTGCATAAGTCCCACACAAACAGAAAACTGTACCAGTAGGATGACATTAAATGCATTAAAATATCTTTCGATTTGTTGCTTCTCAAATTGATGAGTTCAATTCTATCATCTGGAAATGATTTTCCCAGAAGGTGCATTCATAAATTTGGGGTCATGGTCACATAATAAGGGACAAGAACAGACGTTGTAGGTTGCAAAGGAAAAACTATACTCGATTAACGTATCCACAGATGATACGGCACAACAGAAAATTCCTGCATTCTTTTGGAATGAGTTTGGACGGCAGTTTGATTTTTTGACCTTTAGTTCATTTAATATTTCTGAGGTCAGATTGAGGGAAATGAGGGTTTTCTGATTGAAGGCCATTTCCTTAAAAAAAATCTACAGTCACGCAGCTGGAATGGCTAATTTGATTAAAAAAAAAAAAGAAGATAGCATTTTTGGGAGGTTTACTACAGTGCTTACATGGAATGTCAGTTTTCGCATGCCTACTGTTTTGTCACATAGCAGATTTCATCATTTTCCGTATTGTTGGTCTTTTCCTGAAATGACATGGCACAGACACGCTAAGAAATGCTGGCATGCACTGCTGCCCAGAGATGCGTCGAAACACGCCTTTCCAGTCATCAGAGTATGGCTGTCCAACAAAGCTCCTAGTGTGAAGGGGGGGTGTTGGGGGGGCGTGCCCAGGCGTGGGAGTCTTGCTCACTCTACCAAGAGGTCCACCTTGCACCTCAGCGATAAGCCCAAAAAGGCCGGAGCGTGCTGGGGGTGCTTATGCTCCAGTGCAGAGGGGGCGTGGCCTGCAGTGTAGGCTGGACCGCTGCCTTAGGAGACAGGTGATTAGGCTGGCTTGCATATAGTTGAGCACTGCATCCCCCAATCCCGCACTCTACTCCTATTTGTCCATTGGTATCCTACTCCCCCTCTCCTTTTCTCTCACCTCTGTTCCGCCTTTCTTCCACAGACCACAGTCTCGTTCACCGCTGGCACAACACACAGACTTTTCAGACAAGCTTTGGCACGACGTGATGGGCTCAGTGCAAAGGCTTTTGATCTTAGCCTATATAACAGATGGCCAGTTGTTACAGAACATCAGTTCTTGCATTTCTCTTCCATGGCAATATGCTTTGTTAATTTCTCAAACATACACAGCATTGTATTCCCAATTCGAAGGCAGTGTCCTCGCTCTTATTTTTTTAATTGTAAGATCTAACTTGATTAATTATTATACATTTCATTTTTTATTGTATGCACTGCCCTATAATAACACATTTAAAAAGTATAATTTTACCAGACGACAGGGCAGTCATCTCTGCACAGGATCTACAAAGCAGTATGTTTTAAAAGGGGACAGGAGCAGGGGGCTGGAGGGAGGGAGGGGCTATTGAAATTCCGAGGACTTTTAAAAACGACATACCTCCTCAGGAATTTCACAAAACATCTGCAAATACACTGGACATGCAGTCGCTGTAGCCTGTGCTGTTCTGGAAATATTTGGTGCGGGCACTGCTTTCAGGTTTAAGCCTTGGGTTAGTTGAAGCTTGTTCGTTTCAGCTGCGCAAATAGGGTTTGGTGTCTGGGAGGGAGAATTGGGCTTGAAAGAACAACTGTAAAAAGAGATTTGTGATCACACTGGGCCTCAGTTACAGAATGTTTAGCGTGGAACAAAGGGACCTTGCGCCATAAAAGTATAAATTGCGCCACACTAAAAAAACAATTTCCGATTCACAGATCCGACTTTGCGCTGGCCCTTCCCACTTAGTGCCCTGCACGAGCACTTTGCGCGGGGAGGTGCAGGAACAGCCAGCGCAAAGAATTGAAAGGTGGCAGAACATGCAAAATCCTAACTAAACGAGGAAAATGAAGAAGGACATGGGATTGGGGAGGGCGGCACCATGCAAACAACAACCACGCCCCATCATGCGCTAAGCAAACCCTGTTCACAGAAGCTATCACTCAATCGTCTTGACTCCAAAAAGGAGAACAATCACCTCGCAATCTTACCGCCACCCCATTACCCGTTGCAAAGCTCAAAGTGCAATTAAAGGCCACGCAAGAAAGCGCAAAGCAACCCCAATGAACACAGAATTGCCACAATGCCGGATCCTGCATTGCTAGCGAGAAGGAGCAGGATGCGGATGAGGGCCAGAATATTCTATCCACGAAAAACATTATTTGGGATGCCAGACGAGGCGGTCCATGGAAGATGCCACTTCCCCACCAAGCCATCCCAGACCTAGCCAGGGAGTGGGAGCATGCCCTGGTATCGCCCACCATATGCTCCCAGGCTTTGCCACCTCCGGTCAAAGTGCTATCAGCCTTACACTTCCTGGCTACAGTATCATTCCAGCATAGCATAGCCATTGTTGGTGGTATATCACAGTCCACACAATCAAGGTGCCTTCACCAGGGCTTGCGCTGCATCCTAGAATGTGTGCATAGGCACATTCACGTGCCACACAGACTGCAGGCAAGGTAGAGCGTGCGCCAGGAATTCTAGGCATTGGCACACTTTCTCCAGATACTTGGAGCCAATCGACTGCACCCATGTAGCGCTGCAGATCCCCCCAAGACACAGCACATTTATCGCAACAGGAAACATTGGCATTCCATCAATGTGCGGGTGATGTATGATGCCACGGGACACATCATGCATGTCAATGGCAATTACCCAGGATGCACGCATGATAGCTACATCTTCCGACATTCCCCCATATACCAGGCCCTTGCCTCTGGAACCTTTAGAAACAGCTGGCTTGTAGGTGAGTTTCAACTATTGAGCACACAGAAGCATTAACATGACACAGAAACACAAGAAATAATCCATGCAATTGGCAACCATTAACCTCTTTGCCGGGGACAGTACCTACCCGCTTTCACCATTCCTGTTGACACCCACCAGGAATCCAGCCCCCCCAGGTGAGGCACACTACAACACAGCACACATAGCCACTAAGGGCATAGTGGAGCACACATCTGGAGTGATTAAGTTACACTTGGCACTCCCATGACCACTCAGGTGACGTATTGCTATATGCACCCCCTGTAGTAGGCAAAATCATTGTGGCATTTTGTGTCCTGCGCAATATTGCCACATGTCGTGGTGTAGCAGTAGAGGTGCAGGAGGGATTCCGCCCCAGTCACAGGCACACCCATTCTCTTAGCAGACCAAAGGGCACAGGGACAGGACACAAATAACCAGGTATGATATGATATGATATGATATGTTATTTATAACGCGCTTAATACCCAGAGTTTTCAAAGCACAGACCTGGGGATCGAACCTATGTTGCTCTGTGTCGTCTTGCTTCCAAGGCAAGCACGTTGCCACTGAGCTATCCTCCCAAGACTGTACAAACCTACTTCTCATGAAGACAACTCCTATGGAACACACACAGTAAAGCCACATCCCTGATGACTTTCAATGATGCAATCAGGCCAATCCAGCTTGCTCATAACAACATTCTTACTATGCGCCTCTCGGATTGCCAACCCGTGTGTTCCCCATAACAGCAAAAGTACACTGAAATCTCATTGATATCCTTGACATGAAGTGCACAAACCACGTACACACTCATGTCAACTTGGCAAATAATTGTCAATGACACACACCCAAAATACCAGATATTGTAAAGACAGACCCTGGCATGATGGATCTATCACATGTGTACCCCTGAGTCCCATGCATTAAGGGGGGAAATCTCACCTGACTGACATCCTAAAACTGTGTCCCTCTGCACCATTGCAGCTGGTCCTGCTCACCACCACTCACCAATGCCATGTATGTCCTCCTGCAATGAGGAAAATGCAAAGCTGCCCACCCACCCACTTCCTCCTCATGCATGTCTCTCATACCCTCAACATGTCCCTTGTCCTATCATGAAGATGCTTACATCTCCCAGAAAGCTATCTAGTCACTCAAGGGATACACACACATTAAAAAGAAATGCAATATAACACATACCTCACCATCAACAGCCCTTGAACATATCAGTGTAACACAGCAGCAACATTACACATGACACATGAGAAAGACATTTTGGCCTCCCACACCTGCACCTCGACAACAATGCACTGCATGCTTCACACATCACCCACATGCATAATTGTCAACTGGATGGTCCACCTATGTGGAAAGTGAGAGTCAGGTGTTTTTCATGGCCATGCATCATGCACAGGAGTAGACTGGGAACCAAAAGATTCCCTGGAAATAATTCTCAGAGTGGACGCATATCACACTCACACAACAAGCACAACCCTTTTCCAATGAGAAAATGTAGAAATACCACACAAAAGAGGCCCAGGGTGCAGAGGCCTACCGTGAAACCACCAAACTAGGTCAGTCTGCCCCTGATCATGGAGTGGCTACTCGGAATGACACATGTCAGGAGACGGCATGCAAGGCTGACATGACAGGAGTGCAAATGTAATGCCACACGAGAAAGAAGCTACTCCATCAGCGCTTACCAAAAACATGTGCACAGGAACATCCCATGGAGACTGACTCAGAGCAGCAAGTCGTGGATGTGCAATGAGTACCACAAAGCACATAGCTGATCAAGGAGACATGCACACACACAATTATGTGGGACAACTCAGATCCTCAACGCCAGTGACCATCACCCAATCATCACCATATTACATCACTCCTGCAAAACCTACGTGTGCCACATCATGCCACTATTGGGATGCATATGTCACCAGCCATGAAAATGAATGACCGCGCACAACGTTTCCTGGTGGTACAGTTGTGGTACCGTGAATCCCTCACCATCTCCACCTAACACTGGGCCAAGGAATTGGTGCTAGGAGGGGCAGAGTCCAGCAGAGGGAATGGGGACTTGGGTGGGAATAGGGTGCTGGGGGGGGTCCTCACACAGAGTATGGGCACTGGATGAGGCAAGATATCTGAAATTACATTGAACGTTTGTTTGGCCCAGCTAAAGGAGTCTGTCTGACAGACTACGCATATACACATCAATATGAAATGGAATGTTCACCCTCATGCAGCACTACAGACAAGGGGTGTATTGGCCACTTTTACTCCCTAAAAATAGGCAAATACACCCAAAAAAAAAAAGGGAAATGGACCGATAGGAGCTTGTGCCCCTGCTTTCACCCCAAAAGATGCGTGGATGTGTTTGCACCAGTAGTTCAAGTAGTACCACAGGAAGAAACAACTGGAATTATTTAAGAGGTCAACCTCTTCAAATGAAGTCAGCTCATCCACATGCGATGATCCGCCTCCAGCAGCCTGGGCAGAGGCCACATTTTATTCTCCTTGGTCTGTCGCACAAGGTCCCCCATCCTCTTCCGCAGTGTGCTTCTCCACACCACAGGCATTGATTTGATCTGCAACCCCATGCCACATCCACCACCACTGGGTCATGGGAAGGGTACTGCCAGCCCAAGGGTACATGTCGACCTGGTGCTCATCAACGTAATCAGTGAGGGTGTGTGGCGTGCTGGAGTAAGGAGTCAGAAAAAGGGGTAACATTTCCAATGTTATCTTTATTTAAATAATACTAATAAAAAAAGGCCTATTTTTCCCTATTCCTGAAGGGTTTCCCCAACTTAACTAACGAACAACTGGGGTGCTGATCGTTAGGGTGGTTGTCAATCTAAATGTGTCTGTCCTCATTCCAAACTACCCTACTCTAGCCCTACCAATAACAAAAGACATTAACACAAATAGTTCTAGGAGAATGGCTCCCTTCTCCTGGTTCAATGGGGTCAGCCCTATGGGTGTCTTTCTGTTAGTCTTTGGTAACAGTTCAATGTCTGCACTTGTAGAGAATACCAGGAGAATGACTCCCATTTCCTGGTCCAACAGTTCAACAACTGCAACCTTCTCCTGGTTAACTTGGCCAGTTTCGGTCTGCTGTTTGGTAACCTTTTGCCTTAGTTTCTGATTCAACAATTATGTGGAAAACCAGGAGAATGACTCCCTTCTCCTGGTTCAATTCGTTCACCCGCTGGCTATCTTTGGACAACTTTCTGCAACCGTTTTTATCAGTATCCCATTGTTTCACTGACAGTAATTACTTCGTGGTAATTTACCACAAAGTAAGTACTTCTAAATTTCATTGAAAGAATATAGGTATTTGTGGGTAGGGGGAAAAAAGGAGGTCGGAAGGGTTTGAGGTAGAGGCAGTAATGAAGGGGAAGGGGGCATAGGAGGAGGACCCACCCCACATTTAAAAAAAATAAACAATGACACATTTTGAAGTAATTACTTTGTGGCAAATTTCCACAAAGTAATTACTGTCTGCGAAGTGACACGGAACCATTTTCATCAACCTTTGCAATTCTTCCCAGGTTTCTCTCAGGGCTCGCTTAAAGCTCATACACTCCTTTAGTTTCCAATACATAGTTATTCCTGGCCTTTCTTTACCTTCTTCTTGTTGTTCAGAAAAAGGGGAACTGTTCCCATAGTGTCCATGGTTCCTTCTAACACTCTGACAAAGGAGACTGTTCTCATGATACCTTTTGGCCGTAGTGTCCCTCTTGAAGCTAGAGTGTTGGAGGAGGCTACTCCCGATGCGTTCTCCTCTTCCATTTTCTTTGACACAACAACTGAGACAAGGAAAATCACTTGTGATGTAATCTCCTCTCTGGGTACTTTTAGCACAAATCTGGAGACGAGGGAGATTACTCCAGAGGCGTTCTGTCCATTTGATACTCTTGACACAACTGCTGAGACGAGGGAGATTCCTACCGATGCCTTTTTACATCCAGTACTTCTCGCACAAATACTGAGACGAGGGAGATTCCTCCCAAGGCTTTCTTTACATTCAGTATTTTTGGCACAAAGACTATGACGAGGGAGATCAATCACAATGCCTTCTTTACATTTGGCCCTCTTCCCCAATCCTTTACCAGGTCTCCCGTGACTCACGTTGCCTCTTTTCTGGTGGGGACACGTCACTGGTTCTTCCTGGTCTGTTGGGCTGCAGCGTTCCTGCTGAACGCTCTCCTTGCTTGTCTTTCCACTCCCTGCTGCTGTGCTTTGGCTCTGCAGGGTCTCCGGTCAGGCGGTGCCGGTGTACTATAGTCTAGGTATTAACCATTGCAAACAACTGTGAATCTATGTTACATATATATTTATACGAATTATACTAACAGTGCAACTATATTAAATAGGTAAATATGTTACAGGTGAAATGATACTAAAAGCGTAACCATACTAGCTGTGAAGCTACATTAAATGTGCAAAGGCAACTAACATTTCAACTAACCAAGCAAATTTTCAAACTTTAGGGGACCAGTCACAAGAAATGCTGCAGCCAAGATGCAACAAGAATAGTGCTTGTTGCATACCTGGACCCAGCATATCCCTCATAAGGGACCCCCAATACCCAACGTGGACCTGCGTGCAGGACGAGCTGTGGGGTGCGTGTGCTGGGCCTCGTTGCAAATTCAAGCGTTGTGCATGTAGTTAACACCTTGATATGTAGTGGACACCAGCACCGGCCACGGTGGCGAAACGTGACAGGTGCTTCAACTACATGGGTGCTGTTCGCACATTGCAAGTTGAGTGCCTTGAAGGAGCCCTTACATGCAATGCAGTTTTGTTCATTTCCATAAGCATTTTTATTTTGGGAAATTCAGTGCAGGTAATATCCTGTTTTTACTACAAGGGCACGCATGCGCTTGGGAAAGAGTTGCAGAGGTGACAAACCCAGGAGCATATTCCTGGGAGAATAAGGGACACATTTCAGGATGCACATGTCCTGTCTACTGCACATACGCTACCAACGCGGTTTGGGAGGTGGACACAACTATATGTGCAATTGGGCTCATCAGGAAACCGCAGTCATTTATTTTGCACTAGCATGCACATTTGCAAGTGCAGCTGAAACAATCTCATGCAAATTGGGGTGTATGTAACTATGCTAGAAAAATGACTATACTAATTATGCATTGACATTTTATGTCGAATGCACTTATACCGAACATTTCACAATGAAAAACATAAGGGGGGGGCAATCCCCTGTTTTCCAACCCTAAAAACCCACCCCAACCGTTTTCCCACAAGATTTAACCCTTTACCCCCACATACATTATCGTTATGTGTTTTTGTTGTAAATGTTTCGGTATAAGTGCATGTCTATATAACACTTTCGTTATAAAGACTGTAGACCATTTATGCAAAGTGTGTAACTACACTAACTAACTATACATACGAGGTATGAGCATAATAGCGGAACCATCCTTGCGCGATTGTATGCTGTATTTTTGTTTTTAAACGTTGCAATGTAACTGCACACATTACATAACTATACCAACTATATAACAATATTAGCTATAGCAAATCTGCAAGTGTTCTCTTTGCCTATGCTATGTACCTAAAAATATACAAGCTATGTTAACACACTTTGCAATTGCATTACACAATGGTTACAATCTGTACATATGGTAAAGCTAATACACCTAGATGTTGGCTATTTGAAGAGCCAAAGAATTAGGAAGCTAACATGGACAGGCAAATAATGTCACTTTGAGCAGCAAGTGAAAGGTGCACGCTTTTAAATTACAATAATGAGGTTACAGAATGGTTTAGAGGCGCTGAATCAGTCTGTGGGTAGTGACAAGACAGTCATTTATTTATTTATTTATTTATTACATTTGTTACACGCCCAAACCTGAGGGTATCACGGCGTTCGTTACTTGGAAATCTTAGCTGGTTACAATCTTAGGGTAAAGGTTACATAAATATCTCGGTTTCAACATAATAGAGGTAATAATGCCAAGAGAAAAACTTAGTTACGTTGAAAGGTACTGGCTACATACATATCTTATGTTTCAACATGATAATGATACTGAACGGTTTTAGAGTTGGGCTACATGCATACATTCAGTATCAGTCAATTAGAACAGCTCCACGGTCTTGATTAGGATTTAGTCAAATTTGTGAAGAGCCAGATTTCGAGCCAGGTAATAGGCTTCTTACAAATTCGACATAGCACAGAACGCAACAGATGACATACGTTTAAAGCATAAAAAAATGTCATACATCATAAAAATTAAAAAGGCAAGGTTGAAAACGGAATGTTTTATCCCGTGGCTTTTCTTAGAGACTGTATGTGAGAGGAGACACTTACAACCAGTGACCCTAATTGCGGTCAGCACTTCATTATAAGCACAGGTATAAGTCAGTACAGCCAAATTGAGGTACATTATGGTTCAATGCTACCCTTCTTTGACATCTGCCCTCTTATTCTCAAAAAGGGGTGTCGTTTGGCATCATCTTTTGACCGTCTTCCTTCCCTTCAATGACAGACCTGTGCATGAAGAAGGGTCGCACTCTGCCAGCCTGTGCCGCACCCTGGGTCCAACCATGGGACTATGGCTGGGTGAGGTGAGAGAGGAATGATGGCAAAGACCAGCTAAATCAATCCAGGAGGAAGATGCACCTATGACGCACTTAGTGGCCTCAAGCCCAGGGACCGCATCTCTCCCGCCCTAAAATCTCTCCATTGGCTCCCGGTGGATGCGAGGATCAAGTTCAAGACCGTCTGCATCATCCACAAGGCTTTCTGGGGCCTGGGACACCTCTACATCCAACTCTCTCTCACCCTTAATATCTCCCTGCTAGACCCCTCGGTCTTCTAGCTCTCTCTGCAGATCAGGGCCTCCCCACCCCTCTCAGACTTGAGCCGGATCGCCTTAAGTTCCGGAAGCTTCTCAAGACCTTCCTTTTCTCTTCCTCCTTCCCTCACCCCTTCTAATGTAATCTGCAAAATTCTGACAGGCTGCCTGGTTCCGTCTGATTCATACAGGGCACCAGGCCCTCCTCGACCAGTCTAACCCTGCACTTGGTTTCCCCTGATACCCCCCGACCTGCACTTGCCCTTCCAGGCTCCCCCCTTATTCTAGCCTGGCTGGGCCTGCACCCCTTGAGCCCATTTAGCCCTGTCTCTCGCACTTAGCATGTGGACCTTCTTTGCCCTGCATTCGCTGCATTCCCCTGGCACTGGTCCACCTGGCCTCCCCTTAGCACTCGCCTAACCCTTGTGCCCCCTCCTCCCTCCTAGAAATTGCGCACTTGCTTCTCCGTCCTGCACTTGCTTTCTCCCCTTAGCACTAGCGCATTCCGCTCTGACCGGCACTTCCCCCCTCCCATCTCCCCCCCCGCACTTCTTGTTACTGCTCAACAAATGCCAAAGTGAGGTTATAAAAATGAGCAACCACTGCCCAGATAACCACATTGACACATGAAGATCGAGCCACCAGATCCAGGAGCAGAGTATTCGTGTTGCATTTATAGCAAGGTAACACTTATACACACAGAGAGACACACACGCGGATTCACAACACACTCTTTCCAGTTTTCTAGTACTGTTACAGAGTGGCACAAGCAGATGTTGGTGCCAGGCGAGTGGGCGGCTCCTGAAGGGGCACTGGCATTGTAAAAACAAGTTCAGTGTCTGGCAGGTGAATATTTTGAATGGAGTGGCAATAACATTTCATTTGCAAGAGCAGAGTGAGGGATCTTTAGCGAATGCAGCAGTTTTCGGGGAGATCCCCCGTAAATATTTTTAATTGAATGTGTTCAATTTAAAACTGAATGGACAGGACTGAGGGAGCCGGCAGCGGGCAATTTCTGTTGCGAGTTTGGTGTGGCTTGACGATATCACGCTACTGACGTGGTGAGGTGCTTTTCTCTTGGCTTCCGCTTGGGCCCCGCTTGGCTGTAGGACCAATAGCATTTCAGTGAAAGTGTAAGCGTAACAAAATCAGTCGATGTGTGGGATCTCCCAGTGCGTATTAGTGGGCATAAGACTGGAAACTCCTTTTGAAACATTGTATCTGCCCTGCTGGGGCGTCAGTAGTTACAGTTTTTGTCCAGTAAATCTAGCACTTGTGATCCACCAAAAAAGAAAAACACGTACAACCTGCAAAAAAGGTTGACAGAGGCCAGGAGTGCGGTGGTCAAAACTAGTGTTGCAAATATAGAAAAGCGGGGTGACAATCAAGCGTCATCCATACAAAATTTGGTCTCTCAGCGAGGCAGAGAGCTGGGGAAGATGGCATCACGAACACGGATGTCTTGGTGTGCATTAATGACTCACAAGACGAGCTTGTGTATTGAGTCGGTCAGGAATTGGAGTCCACCAAAGTGGAGATTCCCGACATGAACACCGGGGGCAGTGATCATTCAGAGGTGTATCTATCAAGAAGAGAGCGACGATGCCAAAGCCAGCAAAGGCTCCGGTGGGAAACCCTTGGCACTACGGGCTAGCCAAAGCCCCTGCTGAGGGTGAAGCAGATAAATCTGGTACTAGGACAAGACCCCTTACTCGGAAAGCAAAGAGGACAGCAAAACGAAGATTAAAAAGGAGATCTGGACAAAGAGGCAGCACAACTAGCTGGATAATTAAACCCTGCGCACAAGAGGAGGTGGAAGTAGCGGGGGATTCGGAGGACATTGGAAGTGAGATCCAAGATAATAGCATGGCCACCAGACCTGATGCTGGTTTGAGTGTTCAACTGGAGCTTGTGGTGGACCACACTCAATCTGTAAGTACGCAGGAACCCACACTTCGGGTGGGGGCTGCGTGCCACCAGAATAAGGAAAGCAGATACACACAAACAACTCTGCCTGTATGATAATATACCTATTCCCAGCAGCTAATCAGGAGCCCTTAAATCGTTTGCTCGTGCTGGGATTATTCTCCTTGGTACCCGCCCTTAGAGTTCTGGGTTCAAGGGATCCGGAATATATCGACGTTTGGATGAGCACAGGACTAACTCCACTCATGCCTAATGTGTATCCCCTGCAACTGTAAATATGGTTATTGACCACCTCCATGAGTTTTTGAGGATGGGGTACAATATTACTTCTATGCCTAGGGGGTGCAAAAAAACGCTCTCCAGGCATGACATTAGAGTCACTACATCTAGTACTAGATGCTCAGTGTCAGATGCCCATGATATGAATGGTGAGGCTGGACAGGCCCTCATGTAGGAATCGGTGAAGACTGAGCTTAGCTAGCAGGGTTTATACCATCACGCCCGGCGTTGCGAAATTAACATATAAACTTAGTGCCTTGGAATAATCGTGGTCACAAATGTTTTGCAATCCTAAAGGGCGGCCGAGACCTTTTCATTAAGGCAGAATTTTTTTGTGTCCAGGAATGCTGGTCACTTCGATGATTTCAAGACGTACAGTAAACTGGCTATAATGGGAGTGAAAGGCCGTCCCAAGGGAGGCCTGATGGTGGGTGTAAGAGCTAACCTATCATCTTGTGAAGTAGATACCTTTGGGTGTGACAAATTGCAAGTGGTGTTAATCTACATTCCTGGACAGTCAAAGAGCCGTAGGATGTCAGTATGTAACATATATGATCCGCCAGGTGGGAAGCAGTCTGAAAGTATTATGTTACGTCTCTACAAGATGCAGAATGCTCGGATGTGTGACAATTTAAAAGATTTGATTGTGATGGGGAGAGACCTAAATGCTCGCTGTGGTGACACCACAGTTTGCAATCCGACTGGGAATGTGCAGCCTAAAAGCATAATGCGCCAAAAGCAAGAGTACAGACAGGGCAAGATGTGGCTGGCCTTTGTCCATGATTGGGAATAAGTGATGCTGAACGGCAGGGTAGTCTGTGATATACCGGGCGACTTCACCTGGAAAATGGGTGACAACCACTCTACTGCTGATTATTATTTCCTAAATTCGGATATGTTGCCTCTGAGCCATTCTTCAGATTGTGCCTTCAATGAATACAGTGATCACGCAATATTGAATCTATCGATTACGTTTTTGTGTGATGAGGTGCGTCCTCATAAGGTGGGTGAGTTGGAAGTTGGGAATAATGGTTATGGTATTATATGGATGCAAAAAAACAATAATGCTATGACTAAACACATAGAGGAGAGATTGGGGGATTATGATGGAAATTGGGGATCTGATACCCCCAATTACATCGTAAATCAAATAATCCTATTAACGTTTAAATGTATCACTCACGGGCCAGTTGTTTGATAAATCCCAACGTAAGGAGAAACGCTGTCCATAATCCTGAGATACGTATGACAAAGAGGGTTTTGAGGCAGCAGATCAGAACATAGCATAAGAGGAGTGCAGAATGTGCTGGTGAGATAAGAAACTTCCAAACCAATATTTTTATAGGGTTAAGAGATACCGCTGCCCAGTAAGGAACTCGGCATGGCAAAGAATGCTGAGCATACAGCGTGAGGGGATTTCACAAAAGTTATGGAAATGATTTAATAGCGCAAGAGGTAGAGGGGCTGCTCAACTGGTAAATCCTATTAATGAGGAAAACTGGGAGTTACTCCTAAAGGGCAATATCGATAATAATCCAGTCCCAACGGTATTGCATGGGGATCTCAAAGTCTCCAAGTGAGCCTGTCCGGAAATAAAGATGGCAGTAAAAAGTTACCTGCACCTTTTCTGGACCTGCTCACTTTCAGTCTACCGGCAGGCTTTTCGGTGAAGCAACGGCACCGTTACTAACAGACTCCATGGGAATGAGAACTTACCGTACCGCCGCCTGTGATGTCCCAGTAGCATCAGGATGTCTAGCGGTGGTAACAGTGTTACAGGTTTGCCGGTAACCTTTACCCACAACCTCATAAAGAGGCTCTCCATTTTGGATTTAACCAAAGAAGATATCTTAACTTGTATGGGTAAGCTCAATTCTTCTTGGGCCCTAATACTGTATAGGCTTTTTCACGCGGTTGTGAGAAGCAGTCTGATCCCTGATTCTTGGGAAAAGGCCATCATCATTCCCGTATATAAAAAGGGTAATGGGGGATCCCTCGAATTACAGATTGTTGGCCCGCCTGGAGATTCCTTCTCAAATCTTTTCAACTTTCCTGTTGAAAGAAATAATGATTTGGGTTGACAAAAAGGAACTTCTACATCCTTTCCAAACTGGATTTCGAGTTGGGTGCGCTACTGCACACAATATCCTACTGTTAATCATTATGATTAAATCAGCGCTAAAGAAAGATAATCCAACGCCATATGCTTTATTTATTGATTTTAGCATGGCATTCGACTCAGTGAATCGGAGCAAATTATGGACTATGCGTAGAAACGAAGGTATACCAGAATCGTTACTCGTGTACTTAATACAACTCCACTCAGCCACTTTGGTTCAAGTGGACCTAAATAGCCACGGTCTATTTTCTAAAGAAATATATGCGCACAATGGGGTGAAGCAAGGGTGCGTCTAGGCCCCCTTGCTTTTTAATCTTTACATGGCTGACTTCGCAGAGTATCTTTGTAAGATCAAAAACCTTCCCCCGAAAAATTGGCAATACTCACATTCCCTGGCTTACCTACGCGGATGATCTGCTTGTATTGGATCACACATTTGTAGGTATCTTGAGTAGTGCAATCATACTGCGTGATTTCGCCCGGAGTAATGATCTCAGAATAAATGTGGATAAAACAAAATGTATGAAAATCGGTAGAAATAAGACATGTAAACCTTTTATCGCTACTTTTGCAAGAAAATGTAAGCAATTCTTAACCTATACCTATTTGGATTATCCGGTTTCAGATAAGGGCGATTGTAGGGAAACGATTGCAAATAAACATATGATGGGGGCAATTAAAAATGTGCTCCTCATTCTGCTGGCTATAGTTTGGAGGGGGTCAGGTTGGCCTACAAACAATGTCTAGTACCTATGCTGACCCATGGACTTGATGCTGGTTTACAATATCATGGTGCTTGGGTAAAACATTCGGAGGATCAGATGTGCAGAAATATCCTGGGTTCAGCCCAAGCGTTACCCGTTGAGGTGATCCAGCTGGAACCTGGCCCCACTTCTTTGGAGACATCGATACAGATAAAAAAGGCATCATTATGTATTAAGGCCTATGCAGACCCTACATGCCTATTATTACAAGTCCTGGAGGCAACCATGTCAGGCAACCTTAATTTTGAAACAGGAACGTTCAAACTTTAATGTGAAAAATTCTTTACGAAAATTGGCTGGCAGCCGACTTGGGAGGACGGCTATACTGTGCTAGTGAAAGAAATGAGGCAAAAGGCGCAGGAGGGGATTGGATTAAAACACAGGAGCACATACATTGTTTAAGCAGCTATCAAGAGTTTATTATGCTGCACAGAAGATGTCTTACTTCCCCCTGCTACCTGATAATCCTTTCTTCACCTATCCATCGTCAAATTACTTTACTGTTGCGATTGGGTAAACTGCCGAGCTCGAGCGGTTACGGGGAGCTGGCAAGGCATCCCCACATCGAAACATCTGTGCAGGCTTTGCAAAAATAAGGCGTGCGTTTGTCAGGCAGTCGTTCATCTATATGGGAGATATTTGGCCAGATTCGTGAGTAGCTCTGAGCGAACTTGTGAGAATGCCTTTTGGGCACAGTGTTTAAAATGCACCAGCTTCTAACTGACCCTGGCTTTGTCGAGGCTCTGGACACACATAAATACAATTTTAAACTCAATGGAACAGGAACCCCAATAAGTCAATACAAAGTAGGCTACTAGGGGCTCTGTGGTGGGCATACAGGCATATCATCGAAGTACTTTTCATCGCCACTTTTTCATCGACCAAAACTCTTTTTTTAAACAAATATTTTTTGTGGGGTGTTGTGCTAAGATTATATAAGCAAGGGGGGGGATCTGGGGGGAGGAACCCCCCATAAATAAATAAAAAATAAAAAAAAGAGTTTTGGTCGATGAAAAAGTGGCAATGAAAAGTCCCACGATGAAAAGTACTTTGACGATATAACGTAGAACCGTGTGGTGTCTATTTATATTGGAAATGCCTAGGTAAGACGCCTAGAAAGTCCTTCTTAATCATGTAATATGTATCTTTAGCACTACACTGTACAAGTTCTTCATGATGTTTTAAATTGTATAGCTGTAAAGGATTGGTTTTATGGAGAAACATTATGAATTGTTAGACGTGTTGATATATAGTGCTGTATAAATCTATGTATAGTAGCGATGTTGTTTTGATTGATTAATTTATAGTGTGAAAAGTTAATTTGAACTATAACACACTTTAATGAAAAAAATGTATACAAATAGTGTGTTCAAATGGTTACTTTATAGCACATTGTCTTTAGAAACATTAGTTAAAAAGGCACGCAATTCACAATTGGTTCTCGAGGGTAATTCATGAAATAAACCTGTAAATGCCATGTCAATAACAGTACATGGTAGCATTTTATAACATTGTCATGATTCCAGTGTCCACAGCAAAGGCCAGCATTTCATTGTAAATCATTTTCATGCGGCTGCACCCACAATCTATCTATGCCCGTAATGTTCAGGGTAAATCACTTTCATGAAGTTGCTGCCACAATCTATCAATGGCAGTAAACTAGATTGGGGCACTGGCATTGTACTAGTTGCATATTAGGTGGTGGAAGGTGAATATGTTTAGTGGAGATGCATTAACATCTCCCAATTAGCACGAGTGTAGTGAGGGATCCCCAACTAACGTACAGGGGATTGGCGTGGTTCCCCCCACAAAAATATTTTAAATAATGTGTTCAAATGGTGCACACCTTTTGAGTAAAATTGGGTAAAAATCAATACAATTTAGAGTAATACATGAAAAAACATGAAATGCTGTGTCGACAACAGTACACAGGAGCATTTTACAACATTTGTATGATGCTGGGGTCCACAACAGATGCCAACACTGCATTCTAAGTCACTTTTATAAGGCTACGGTCACAATCTAACTATGCCAGTACTGGTCATTGTAAATCACTTCAGGAAGCTGCAGTCACAATCTATGCCACTAATGTCCTTTTCCTACTAACCACTCTACAAAAACTCTCCATTCTCGTGTTCAGCAAAGTGAACTACTGCTCATGCCTACTCTTTGGTCTTACTCACTACTCCTTTCCCTCCACTACAACCTACCCAGCCGCCCCCCTCACTTCTACCTATTGACAACATGCTGGTTGGCTCTCCATGCACAGCTGCTCTTTTCAAGTTCCTTCTTCTAGTCTGCAAAGTTATCAATGGTCTCACTCCCGAGTACCTGTCAGGTTGTATCTCAGTTTACTCACCATCTTGTTCCCTCCCGTCCTCCTCTGTACTCAGCCTCACGGTCCCATACTTTCCCAGCTCCTCCTCTCAGTTCCACTCTTTCTCATTTCTCTCTCTGCTCCACTGGAACCCACTGCCCATAACAATCAAACCCAGCCAACTGTGGGTCCCTCCAAAGCTCGGCTTAAACTTCACTTACTTGCTGAAGATGGAGCTTCCCTTGTCCTCTCCCCATCCTCCCTACCTGGCCCCACCATTGCCTCCAGTGATGCTTGATAATGTAATTTTGTATATGTAATTAGTACTCCTCTTTAATTTGAATCACTTTCCCCCTTGGGTTAATGTTACCTTTGTAAGTCACCTGTTTACTTATATACATTTTGTTTCTGTTTGTTTTGTCTCTGGTATATGTTCTCATTTTTTACATCCTCATAAACTGGCTCACTACTTGTTCCCATCTTTATGCTATTTTACAGGCACCCTTTATGGGAATGATTCAGCCATCTGTAAATGCATTATTGTAAGTCATTGATGATCGAAATTGACACCCCTGTTCTTCAAATAATGGTCACTGTACATCACTTCATAAAGCTGAAACCACAATCTGTCTATGCCAGCAATGGTCACTGTAAATCTCTTCATGAAGCTGAGGCCGCAATCTGTGCCATTAATGGTCACTGTAAATCACTTTCATGATGCTGCAACCACAATTTATCTATGCTAGTAACTGCCACTTTAAATCACTTTCATGATAGTGACTACAATCTATCTGTGCCAGGAATGGCCAGTGTAAATCACTTTGTGAAATAGGGACCACAAACTAGCTATGCCAGTAATGATCACTATAAATGATTTCATAAAGCTACTGCCACAGCCCATGCCACTACTGGCCACTGTAAATGACTTCATAAAGCTGCAGCCACAATTTATATATGTCAGCAATGTTCACTTAATCACTTGATAGAGCACCAACCACAATCTATCCATGCCAGTAATAGTCACTGTACATAACTTCATGAAGCTGCAGCAACAATCTATCCATGCAAGTAAAAGTAACTGTAAATCGCTTCATGAAGCTGCGGGCACAAACTAGTCATACTAGACATGGTCATTGGAAATCAATTTCATGATGCTGCGACCACAGGCTATGCCAATAATGGCCATTTTAAATTACATCATGAAGCTGCATTCACAATTTATGCCATTAATCGTCACTGTAAATTACGTCATGAAGCTGCAGCCACAACCTATGCCAGTAATGGCCACTGTAAATCAGTTTACAAAGCTGCAGCCACAACCTTTGCCAGCAATGGTCACTGTAAATCACTTGATGAAGATGCAGCCACAACCTATTGTGATGAAATGCTATCTGCGAGGGTCTAAAAATATGAGCTTTTTTGATTTTTTGCAATAAAGTGATGCAGGTAATTCTGTCTCTGAAAGTGAGCTCTGCTAATCACTCTCACTTTCATAAAAGCACATGCCAAAAAGCATAGTGTGTCATGTGCCTGGCTGTTGCTGTCTTCTGATAGCCCAGATGGCAATAGGGCAGGATATATGGTCACATGTACTATAATAAACTCAGCTGTTGGAATACAAAGTTCCAACAGGAAAGGTGGCGTTTTAATCGTCTGCACCCCTTGTTCAAATTCATATAGGTGTACCCCAACAGCCTGGTGGCACATTCATGCCTAAATATAAGCCATGTCTGGATTGACATTGTAGCTACTGGAAACACACAATTATAAAGCCACAAGTATTTGGATGTCATATTATTGTCAACTTGGTGAGGTGACTCAGGACAGGGCTGGGTATGTATTAACCGTCTGGCTTGGGTGTATACACAACAGCCATGTGGGACCATGCCCAGGAAGCTTCTCTTTGATTCCCTTGAGAAGGGTCAACACCTGCCTCCCAGGAGATAGGAACCTGTGCTGGGAGGTTGCCTGGGAACCAGTGCTTCAAAGACTGCCCTGACATGACAAAGGCCCTCTCACACCATAGTGCTGAATACTGTAGTCCTTTTAAAGTAGATAGATGGATAAAAGAGGTGGAGTTAGAATAGTACAGGTTTAGTCTAAAGAGGGGTTTCACCGTCTTGGATTTTGCTAGGGCTCTGCAAATTTTCTGTCCACTCCCCACTTCTTACAGACAAGACACTCCGGTTATGATATCAGCAGGCAAAGGGCACTTGTTGCAGCAGCCAGGATTGGACTCTTAAAAGCAAGTTTGCTGTGGGCCAAGCCACTGTAGCATTATGCCTATATAAGTGGTTGAAATCCTCTCCTTAGCTAATTCAAATTTGGAATTCGGAAAAAAAGGATTCTCCTGTAACTATATTTGCGATACAGGCTATTCCAAAGTCCTTTTCTATAGAGGTGTACACAGAAGACTTCCGGGGAAGAAGAACGCTCCTCTACCTAACCATCTCAAGGGCAAAATTGGGACGACATGCTGGCTGGCCAAGGCCCTCTGCAACTGAGACAGTGTTACCCATGAACCTTCTTACTGGATGTGTCAGAACACTGGAAGTTCTCCCTACTACTCTTTCTAGTTGGGACTCATCTTGTCTTTGGAGACCCTGGTTTGGGTCTCACAGAAGACCAGAAAAGTCTAAAGCCTATTTATCACCTCGAGACACTGGGCCTCATTACGAGGTAGGAGGTAGCCATGGTTCTATTATCACCATTAGCACCATGGCTACCCCTTACTGCATTCCGGGTCCAGGTTCTCGAAATAGGAACTTACCGGGTCATTCCAACCTTGGAAGACCCGGTAAATCCCCATTCCGAGAACCATTCCCCATTCCCATTCGAGCCCCCATAGGGCTCAATGGGAATGGGGATGGAGCTAATAACGGGCCCGCTAATCGCAGGCCCGTTATTAGCTCCCTGGTCCCTTCGCGGATCCCGCAAAGGGCGCCTGGTAAAACCAGGCGCCCATAGCAGGTCTCGCTAAGGGACCTCGGAATATGGAGGTAAGGGGTTACCGGCACCCTTACCGGTGCCAGTAACCCCTTACCTCCTACCTCGTAATGAGGCCCACTGAGTTGGTTTGACCGCACTCGACTACTAACTTGCAGCTACTACATTACCTGCGGTGCTGCCTTTGGCACTCCAAGTCTTTTCAACAGCTAACTTTCGTCTCATCCCAGTAAAGTGCATTGCTGCTGCGAGTTGACCCCCCACCTTGCTGCTGTAGAAGCACCTGACAAGCCACATTCCAAGTGCTGACTCGCCCAACAGAAGCATCATCTTGATCCAACTCAAAAGCCGATTGGACCAACTGGAAGGCATCGACGCACCAGTCTCAAATGCTGACTCAACACAGTGGAAGCGTCGTCTTGACCCGACAACTCAACCCGTCTTGAACACTGATTTGATCCAAAGACAACCCATCTCCAAGTAGGCCTGATGCCAACCCGCCACTGCGAAAGAGTGACTCTGCCATCGCTACACCGGCCCAACTGCATAAAGGTGCCAAAAAAATTGGCTTGATGCTGTTCAGTCCCCAAGAGAAGCCATAAAGGTATTTGTTTTGGCTCTGGCCACATGGTCTGCCTTAACATGCTTTAGTGATTTATAAACCCCCCTCTTTGCCTTTTAAGGACACTTTCAAGTAATTAGGAAATCTTGCTGCTCAAATCAATTGCTTGCACCTCGGTCTTCACCCGAAGTGCCCGCCTTTGCTCTCAAAGTCTGCATTATCTGCATTTCCTTTACAGAGGTGGATCTTTGGCATTTCTAATTAGTTGTGTGCATTTTTAGTTTTTATTTTCTATTTTTATAGAACCTTGGTTGGACATTCATTTATTTTGTTACCACCGTACTACTGCTGTTTGTATTTCATCTCCGACAGCTTAAAACCTCCTGATGTTTATAGCCATCCCTTGTCCCATGTCACCAAAAGAGGCGGAGGAGGTATACCCTTGAGGCTGTTCCTGTTTCAACTTTATGATTGGCGTCACTGCTGGTTTACTAGTAGTGTGAGGCTGACTAGGAGCTTCGGCCACTATTCATCCCTATATGCCTGACAACTCTTCTTTGCTCAAATCTTCCCCTGTGCTACTCTATACTTTCCCCTTTCATCCTCCAAGTGCGACTTCCCCATTGTAGTGGCAGGAATTCCTTTGAAGTCCCAGTTCCCATCCTACCCACTGGGGTATGTCTTATCCCCCTGGGAAGGTGCCAAGCATTCCCAGAAGAGAACAAGGTGGATATCGCGGGCTGGGTCTAACATTTGTTCTTGGTGAAAGCACCAGCCCCAGACGGTCACAGGATAATGGTTGATAATACAATAACTTGGTTTTGGCAATTACAATTTTATTTCCTCATAGGCCACTATATCAAGCTAGATATAGTTTTATATTTATATTTCACCAAAGTACCTCCACCAGGGATTGGAGAAACACAATTGTATACAATATGAATCAAGGGGGCCCACTTTTAAAGGCATCCCATTGCTGTTGGGATTAATATAATTCAACAGTCATTTTTCAGGAGGAAAACACATGGTAATCTGGGGTTGCAATGTTGCCAAACTACATGGCAGCTGCTGCTGTGTCCGTGTGTTTGTATTTGCATTTATAAAGCACTTATTGCCAAATTGCTGCACAATAACATTGGTACAATAGTTAGAGAAGAAAAGGTAGGGATGTCTTTAGGTACGAGCGAAACACTGGAAAATAAGTAACAGAGCGGATAGAAAAGGGGAAGAGAGTTCCATAGTTAAAGTGCCAAGAGAGAAACACTAGAGAAAGTGCGACCAAGTGCATGGAGGAGTGGAGGACAGGGCCCAGGCAAGAGAATGGTCCTCATTACAAGGTTGGTGCACTGGTAATAACGGTGCTGGTAAGGCAATACCGGCATCCATTACCGGGCCGTTGTATTATGACCCTAGATGCCGGTACCAACGGCATCGACAGGGACCCACTGTGGCCGCGCACCACCATACCAGCGTGCATGTGAGCGCGCCGCCGCCGTGCCAGTAATACCGGCATGCCGCAAGGAAGAGGACATTACGAGTCGCACAGACATGCACATACCGGCATTCAGATGCCGGTAATAAGGGCCACCATGATGCCGCCAATACCGGCATCGCGGATCACCCGTAAATAGCAAACTGCTGTCTACCCAACTGCCACAGGTGCACACAATCAGCACAGGTGGAGGCAATGGAGTCAGGCACAGCACAAAAGGAGCACACCCACACACCACACCCCTTCCAAGTTCAAAATGATACCACTAGCAGTTGCCAAAAGGGGCTGGAGGACATGCCTGCACTGTCACTACTCCTGCAGGCACTAAACCAGGGGATGCAGGGAGGTGCAGGAGGAGAAGTAGGGTGAGACTGGGCCAGCACATACCACCAGTTGAGGAGGATGATGGGGGAGATGGTGCATATCAGCCTCAGCAGAAAGTGCCCGGAAGACGTGATGTACGCCACTCTTCGATCGAACAATATTACTAATGTACACGGTAACACATGGCACTTAGAATGTTGGACACTGGGCACTTTTGACAAATAAATAGACACACACTCAATGATCAATGTCCAGTCATGAGTACTTCATGTGCACACCAGCTGTATTAAGAAAATGTGAAATATGTACAATATGCAGGTATAATTGTGCAGCAAACCCCATACTTGTTCAACGAAGTGCCCCCCAACCACCACCCCCATCCCTCAACTCCCCTACACCCCCCACCACCCACCCACCATCCCCCATCCCTCAAATCCCCAACACACCCCGCCCCTCACCCACCACCCCCCATTCCACAACTCCCCTACACATCCACGTCCCTGCACCCAATACAAGTCCAACCAGACTCCCTCCTCCATGTATGTCCGGCTACTGACAGCCCCTTTTGGTTGGAGGCTGTTGCTCCCCTGGCCAGCGCATGTAGCATAGCGACCTATGCACTGGGCTCGTCTGACTCGAGCTAGCTGGGGTGGTGCTTGCTGATAGTGGGGGTTGTGGCTCGCCCGGTGCACCATGACGTTGGCCCATGGTGGCAGCCAACAGTGGGAGCGCTTGCGTCACAGATTCCATGCCCTCGCGCACCCGCCTGGCCATGTGGTACATAGCACGGGTGAGTGTCTGGTTGTTGTCACGGTGGGCCTGGCGTGTGGCCTCCCCATCTGCCAGGTATTGTCGCACCATATCCTGCATGGCCTGCTGGCGCTCTGCCATGCGGGTCATGCGTGCCTCTAGGTCCTGTATGTTGTTTCCAACTCGTGGTTGGACGGGAGGTGGAGTGGGACTCCTTTGTGGGCTGAAAACATCTCCAGGCATCTCCTCCCCGGAGCTGCAACCACCAGACCCATGTCCCAGTGAGCGCTGTGGTGTAGGCGGCAGGGATGGTGCATGCACAATGTCCTCTGACATGCATAGGCCTGCTGTGTCAGCATCGTCATGTTGGCCGTCCTCCTCCACGCTATGTAGGGCGGATTGGGCCACCTCCCATAGGTCACTTGTGGCCGCTGAGTGCGGCCCCTCAGCATCGCTGCACGCTGGTGAACCCTCCTCATCCACATGAGGTGGCTGCAGTGGGGCAGGGGTTGTCTTGCTCGTGGCCTTTGGGGCCGGTGTGCCTTGTGGCATGTGTGCCATGGTGGCACCAGTTTTCCCTGGCTGGGGCACATTGCCAGGTGTCGGAGCTGGCTGATCCCCAGGTCCTCCGGCCTGTGGGCCCTGTTTGCCGGGCTGCTGTGGCTTGGGGGTGGTGGTTCGCCTCGGGCCAGCCCTTGACGTGGACAGCCTGGTGCCGTCGTCATCCCCTCTGCTCCTGCGTGCTGGTGTTGCCTTGGTTTTTGTGGTGGGCCCCGCATCGCTGTCTGATCCTCTGCCTGTGGGGGATGGAGAGGCAGGGCATGAGTCATGGGTGAAGGTACATCCTACGTTATTGATGGTTGTACATTGTGGGCCCTGTGCATTGCTGTGTGCATGTTGGAGTGGCAGACATGGTGCTCGCAGGAGTTGGGGTGCAGTGTCTGTGCACCATTGTAGCGCAGCCATGTTGTACATGCTGTATGTTGGGTGGCCTTCGGGTGTGTTGTGGATTGCATGTGGTAGGCATGCCTCCGGCTCTGCGTGTCATGTGCTGTGTGGTTGGGGCTCAGGTGTGCACTCGGTGGTGGAGATGTCAGCACCATGCAATGACAGGTCACAGTGGTGAGGCCTGCATCTCTACGGTGATGCATGTGTGTGTCCGCATGCAGATGGTGCTTGTGGTTGCAATTGGGGACTCATGTGGCTTGTGTCAGTGTTGTTGGTTGTGTGTTACCATGACAGGGATGTGGCATTTCTGTTCGGCCAGACTTTAGGTGGGTGGTGATGGGCGATGTGCTTGCTGTCATCTACTTGCCATTTGGACTCCACCATTGTGTTTGGGGTGTTGTGTGTGTGTTCACTTTTGTTTTGTGCTAACGGTCTCTCACCTTCATCAGCCGATGATGCCACTCCTGGCTCGGCATGGCCGACCCCTTCAAAGAGCTGCACGTTTCTTCCCACTGTGCTAGCTTAATGGGCGAGGATGGTCTGTCGCCTGGGCCTATGTACGGTTGGCTGTCATTATGTTGCGGACACGCAGCCGCAGATCGTCCCACCTTTTGCGACAGTCCTTTAGACTGCGTGGGGTTGTCCCACTGCGGACATCTTCTGGGCCACCTCCTCCCAGATGTGTTTTTTCTTCATTTGTACGGCACGGCGCAGGTCTGTGCAGAACACCACATCCGCATGCTGGACAAGGGTGTCTGCAAGCCAAGCATGTTTAGCTCGTTGTCGCTAAACCGTGGTTTGTGCTGTCGAGGTGTGCCTTTGCGGGTGGATTGGGTCATTCTCGGGCAGGCAGGGTTCACAGTTCCAATTCCAGGTCCTGTAGCCAAAGGATTGCAATGGATTGTGTTTTTCAAGATGGCGCCTGTGCATTTCCCGTTCCGGCACGATGACGTTGCTTCCAGTGGTGGTAATGCCGGTACCGGTAGTGATGCTGGTATGGACGGTGCCGTTCATACCGGATTCTACGATGCCGGTGGTGGTCTCTGCAAATTCTATGAGGCCACTATCTGGGGGTTTGAGGGTTGTTACCAGCATGCCGGTATGGCCGTTACCGGCATGCAGGTATGCGCGTGCTTGCACACTCGTGATCAGCCGCTATTTGCGGGATCAAGGCTATACGGACATGTTGCTACCGGCATGCCGGTAAGGACAGATTTTTAGTGCCAATCTCGTAATGAGACTCAATGTGTACTATATTTGTTCAGCATGAAGCATTCAAAAGGGAGGCCCATTTAACAGCACTCACTTTCTTTTCTTTTTTTAAAAACTTTATTTATAAACAGGTTCACATTACAGACGACCAGCAAAGAGCACACAACACAAAGAAAAAGGACGAATTAGGAAAACATATGTGACAATTGATCAACCACCATAACAGTAATAAGCAGTGGCTATCAACAAGTTCCTTTTTCCCCCCAAAAAAGTTAACCATAAGAGAAGTAAGTACATCACACAAACCACGAGGAACGATGACTCAGTAATACCCACCCATCAAAGCATAAAATATATATTTTAGATATATGCCAGGGAGCGGACAGTGACCATCTCAATCAACATCCATCGCCCCTTCGTCAACCAAGACATTACTCTCTGTTTCCTAGTCTACAAAAAGGCTTTAACCAGGTCCCAGATGCTACTGGACCTGGCACTGACTGGCAACATAATACAGTATTCCAACTCCATGTTGCAGAAGCAAGCTAAATCATGCAGCCATTTGGCTGGGGTTGGAGCCACAGTACTGAGCATTAAAATACATTGCTTTGCCAATAGCATGCATATGGAAAGTAGGTTTTTTCACCCCCTTAGCAGTCCCCGTAAGCCACCCAAACATGCAACAGAGAATATTTTGGGGCACATCTTGGTAAATCCTACAACCCATTTCAGTTACCTGTCGGAAACAATTCGCGAAGGAAGAGCACTCGCACATGACATGAAGAAATCCAGCATTATCCACTCTACAACTGTGACAACATCCATCTACATTTTTATCAAATTTCCTCAGGATTATCGCAGACAAATAAGCCTGGCGAAGAGTTTTAAAGTATATGAGCTTAAGTCTGGAACTAATCGCTACTCTCCGAGTGTACAAGCACATATAATGGCACAGCGTATCTCCTATTTCCTCTCCTACATCTGCCTCCCACAGTGATCTATGTGGTAGAACTGCCCTAGGAGCTGAGCATAATACCATCTGGTAGATTGCAGCAACTACCCTTCTAGAGTTTGCAGAGTTAACAAGATACTTTAAGAGGGCAAATTCCTGTGGTTCGGAAGGAAAACACGGCGACCAGGCCCGAAACGTCTCACGAATCCTGAAATATTGAAACACCAACCGAAATGCTCCCCCCAAATTCACCTTGACCTGTTCCCAGGAGACAAAGTTTCCATCAGTGTAGAAATTGAACATATTATTGACCCCCCACTGTGACCAAGTTTTCTTAATCATGCCATCACATGTTGGGTCAGCCACTGAATGTCCAAAACAAAAGGTTCTGGGGTCTACGGATATTGCACTTGCATTCTCTGACACACCCTCCTCCCTGCTTGGACCGTGCATGATATTGGATGAAAGGGGCACCAATCATCATTGATCTTCATAGATATCAAGGTACCTTGCAGAGAATGTGGGTGGACCAACCTTCTCTCAATTCGAACATGTGGGAATGATTAAGACCCTGGCATTCAATAAGAGCAAACAAAATCTGAGCGGCAGTAGTACAGTTCCATATCCGGCACATTTAACCCTCCACCCCTGTTCCCATGATCCTGTGAGTGACTCCCATTTCATTCTGGGTGCTTTCGGGCTCCAAACAAACTTAATTAGCCAGGTTCTCAGTTCTTTCAAATATTGAGATGTGGGGCAGACAGCAATGTTAATAAACAAATACAAAAGCTTGGGGAGAATGACATTTTGATCATTGCAACTCGGCCCACAAGGGAAATCGGAATTGGAGTCCACCGACCAATTTTACTGCAAAATGACTCCAGATAAGCTCCATGATTGTCTTTCAATAATTGAGATCAATTCCTACTAACTTTTACGCCCGACTATGTGGGTGTCTGTTCCCAGTCAAACCGTTCTGCTCCCAAAGGCTTCCGGGTAGCCTCATTTAATGGAAATAAGATCGACTTAGACCAATTGACCTGCCAACTTGATATTCTACCAAATGCTTCAGCTTCCTGTGGGAGTAGATTACGTTCTGGGTGCTTAATATATAGGATAACCTCATCAGCGTAGAGGGATATCAGCTCTCTAATTCCCCGATCGCAAGTCCACAGTGTCAGTGTCGTGTTCTCAAGGGAACCGCAAGTGGTTCCAAGGCATTTGCGAATAAGATTTGGGACAACGTCCACCCTTGACGTGTCCCCCGTCCCAGCTCAAAGGATGCTGAGTGTCTGCCAAAAAAAACAATCCTCACAGTAACTCCCAAGTACAGAAATTTAACAGATTGTAAATAATAAGCCGGAACCCCCACTCTGCCAAGTACCGTAAACAAATAGTCCCAAGCAACAGAGTCAAATGCCTTCTCCATATCTAAAAGTGCTCCAATAGCTTGCACAGAAGGATCGATCTGGGCCAAAACCGCAAATGACTTCTGTAAATTGAGCACTATATAATGGCCTGCGATGAAGCCTGGCTGATCTAAATGCACAATAGAAGGGGAGCAATCTGTCCACCAATATATTTGAAAATATTTTCTTAACCATATAAATGAGGGATATCAGCCTTTAAGATGCATAATCTATCGGGTGCTTGCTGTGTTTTAAAATCAAGGAAATAATACCCTCTCGCACCGTAGGAGGCAAGGAACTCGACTGCAGTGCTTCCTGGGACACTTGGATTAAGTAGTTAGTCACCTTAGAGCCGTATTCTTTAAATCCGAACTGATTCCATCGGAATCCGGAGCCTTAGGGGTCAGGAGATCCTTAATCGCTTTCATAATATCATTAACACTTTAGTTTAGTTTGTTTATTTGTATAGCGCAGCCCACCCTAGGGTAACTGGGTGCTTTGTCTTTAGAATCAACAGTGGTTACAGAGGTTTGCACATACAAAGGCAGGCGAGTGTGATACAGTACAGTAAATGGAGAGATGGACCGGGTTACAGTATGGTCCGAGAAAAGGGGCACAGAAAGTTGTGGCAGGACCAGGTTACAGGTTGGACCGCCGTAGTGTGGCATACATTTGAAACAACGATACAGGTGTCAAAGAGGTGTACATAGTGGTATACATCAGGTAATGGTACAATTCAAAACAGCTAAGTGCAGTTGGGAGTCTATTGTTGAGTTATGAGCAGTTCCTTGACTTTGGCTCTGAACGACTAGAACGATGTGTCAACTCTAATTGTCATAGGTAGCGCATTCCAGCATTTCGTTGCTAGTACAGGGAAGCTTGCTCCCCTGGCCGTTTTCAGGTGGAACTTTGGGATGTTAAATTGGTGTAGGTATGGGGATCTGGTTGGTCTGGTGGAGATCTGTCTCGAAAATGTGTCTGATAGGTATCGTGGAGCTGTCAGTTATGGGCATTTGTGTGTAATGACCAGTGCACGTAGTTTGATTCTGTCACCGTTGGGGAACCAGTGATATTCCTTTCTGAGAGTGGAGATGTGGGCCTTGCGGGGAAGATTGAGAGCACATCGGAGGGCGTTATTTCGGAGTATCTGTAATCTGTTAAAATTGTGGTTAGTGGAGCCAAGGAAGAGTGTGTTGCAATAGTCCAATTTGGACAATATAAGAGCCCTAGCCAGTGTGAGGCAGCTGTTGGTAGATACAAAAGGTTTGCAGGCATTGACAAGTTTATTGGTGTAAGCTGTAGATGAGATGGTGGCGTTAATTTGCTTTTTAAGGGAGAGAGTGGAGTCAAAATACACTTGACTTATTTCTACACTTTTATGATGTTGCCATCAATGGTGAAGGGTTGGTGTCTGGGATTGAGTTTGTTGAGACGGGCCTGTGAGCCGACAATAAGCAGTTCCTGTCTTGTCATCGTTTAAGCAGAGGCTATGGGTGGCCATCCATGCTTGGATTTCAAGGTAGATCTCATTTAGCTTTGCAACATCCTCATAATATTTCCCTGTAAGAGCGATGAGTACCTGGGTGTCACCAGCATAGTTAGTATATGTGATGCCCAGGTCATCAAGATGGTCAAAGAGGATCTTAGTGAAGACATTGTAGAGCGTAGGGGAGATACAGGATCCTTGGGGGACTCCACATTGGATTGGGACCGGGTCAGCCGCCGCGCCGCCGGATGGGGTGAAGACCCTGGTTGTTCTGTCCGATAGGAAGGACCTAATCTAATTGGTGGCATCCTGGGAGAATGCAGCAGCTGAGAAGAGGTCTTTGGTGAGAATTTGGTTGTCAACTAGGTCGAAGACTGCGGACAGATCCAACATGAGCAGGATGGCCAAATTGCCCTTGTCTTTAGCTTCATCCATTTGGACCTTTAGATCTAGGAGGGCTGTTTCCGTCCCGTGCCTGGGTCTAAAGCCAGATTGTCGCCGACCTAGAAGGTTGTTGTCTTCCAAATGTTGTTGTATTTGGAGGTATGCTACTCTGTCTAGTATTTTTAGGAGAAAAGGGACCGTTGTGATGGGCCTATAGTTCGTGGGTGTGTTGGGGTAAAGGTTGGGTTTTTTGAGCAGAGGTATTACCCATGCCTCTTTAAGTTTGTTTGGGACTACCGAATCTTTGAACGAGGCATTGATCAAGGAGGTGATAAAGGGAGCTATGTTTCTGGCCCCATCCTTAATGACTGAGGCGGGACATAGGTCGCCTAGGCAATTGGATGGTTTTAGGCTAGCAATTATGTGTATTACTTCATCCTCTGTGACTGGTGAGAAATGGAAGAGGGGGCAGTCGGGATGAGGGGAGCTATGAGAATAGCTGGTGTGGTTTTTGGCCATGAGATTAGCTTTTTTGGATTCTATCTTGGCTTGCAGGAGAGCTATTTTATTAGATAGCGCTTGTTGGAGGTTATTGCACCAGGTTTTATCCTTGATGCAGTCATCAGTGGGGGGCATGGGTGATTCCAATTATCTTAGGATGGAGAAGAGCTCTTTTGTGCCAGATTTGGTGTTGTGTATTCTTGTATTGAAAATCTCTTTTTTGGCATTTGTAATAGCAGCTTTATATGTGGCTGCTGTCAGTGAAAATGTTTCCTTAGGAGTGATAGAGGGGGCTTTTCTCCAGCTGGATTCAGCTGTTCTCTTAAGGTTACAAAGTGCCTTTAGTTCTGCCGAGAACCATTTGTTCACATGGGCAGTAGGTTTGGTCTTTCTTAATTTAAGTGGTGCTATTTGGTTCAGAGCTTGTTCCAACGTGTCGTTGTAAGGTTCGACTAGGGATGTGGGATTACAGTTGGTGGAGTTAAGAATTTCAGAAGTGATTGGCTGTATTAGGGGTCTCAGATTCTCAAGGGTAATACTGAGTTTGTTCCTGGCTAGCGTTTGCAATGCAGCGGTGGGGGTTCACTTTTTTGTGTGACTATAGGTATAGCAAAGGTAAGTAATAAGATGGTGGTCTGACCACGCACATGGTGTGATGTCAGTCACAGAGATGTCACAGTGGACTTCGGCAAGCCAATCCAGTGTTCTGCCTTTAACATGTGTGGGTTTGTTGATGTGTTGTGTCAGGCCTAGTTGCGTGATTGTGTCATTAATCAGATAGGCATTCGCATCGTTAGGGTCCTGAAGGCCAAGGTTGAAGTCGCCCAGTAGCGTGACTTGGGAGCCTGCTTTTGTGTTGGATGTCAGTAGATGGGAGATGTCCTCCTCAAAGGATGTGATAGCACCTGGAGGTCTGTATATAAGGTGGAAGAGTATAGTTTGGGAGCTAGATAGCGGGAGTTTGAAGGATAGCAGTTCGGCAGAATATATGTCTGTGTTGGTGACTTCTCTGATATTTAGGTTACATTTAGCAATAACGGCTACTCCATCCCCTATCCCAGTTGTTCTATCTGTTCTCATGATAGAGTAGTTCTGAGGGACAGTTATTGAGAGTGATGGTTCGGCAGTGGGATGTCAACAGGTTTCTGTTACTGCGAGGAATTCCAGCTTGTTGGATGTGATCACATCAGCGATGTCAGGAGAGTGGGCAACTAATGAGCGTGCGTTGATGAGGGCACCTTTGAGTATGGTGGTGGCTGAAGCCACTGAGTCATCAGGTGGGTGAGTACAGGGTGGATTAGGGTTGAGGTTGTTAGGTTCGTCAGTGTAAGATGATGGTGTGGTACGGGGTGATGATTTGATGTCTCCTAATTGTGATGAGGGGGTTCTGGTGGACAAAAGTTTAGGGCAGAAGCGGGAGCTTAGTCGAGCATTTCATGAGTGCAAGGGACATGCAATGTCGAGACTCAGGATGTTAGGTGTATTCTCAGGTGTGTGAGACATGGGATAAGAGGTGTGGGTGGGGTGGCAAATTTGGAGATCCATTCTGCCGGTGATAGAGGTGGTTGAGGGGGTGGGGGGTAGTTCCTGTAAGTGAGGTAGGTAATGTTTTGTCCCACGTGTTGGGAGGGAGGTTGGAAGGTGCTATGCTCTGGAATAGCGGGAGGATAGAGGCCATAGTGAGTGTTGCTTGTCTTAGTGATGCCATACTTTGGTGCTGGGCAGCTAGAGTGGATAGGGCTTGTACAGTAATGGGCTGGTAACGAAGTGCTAATGTGAGTAGTTTGCTCGATATATAGCAGTGGCTTGTTTGATTTATAGAACTTGGTTGTAGTGATGGGGGCGCCTAATGATTCCTTAGCCACAGCATCTACATCCGCCAATGCGGCCTCCTCAGCAAAGAGCTACATGGTATCTCGATTTGCCCTCCATTTGTTTGCATACAGTTTTCCATAAAATGATTGAAATTCGTCTATCATCAAATCAGGATCCGAGATTAATGTTCCATCCCTTCTCCTAATCACAGGAATATCAGTTTGTCCCCTTTCTCCCCTCAATAACTTTGCTAGATATCTACACGGTCTTCCCTCTTCACCATTTCTCTGCGCTATTTGAGGAGTTGCAAGGAACCGCACCTCCCCATCAGCCTCGTCTCTGAATTGATCAAGGACTGCCCTAATCGCTGCTAGTTTCTCACCAGGAGGTGGACAGACATATCCGGACTGTAATATTTTTAACTCAACTTCTAGGCCTGACAGCTGCCTCTGAATCGCCTTGCACACCCATTCTCCAATGAGATATCCCCTAAAGTAAATTTTGTACGATTTCCAGAGAACCTCAAGAGAAGACACTGTCCCAGTATTGGTGGCAAGGAATCAAGTTATAAACTCTAGCATCTCACTCCAGTACACCTCATCCAGTAGAGCCTGACACTTAAACTGCCAGTGGGTTTAGTAATAACCAGATTCTCTAACTGAAACTGTGACATAATTGGGGAGTGATCTGACAGCGTTCTTGGCAGCATACTGCACTCTTTGTGTTGTGAGCAAGTTCTGGACCCACCATAATATAATCTGTATGGGACCTCATATCATGGACTGAGGAATACAAAGAAAACTCTCTCTGTTCCTCCAAAGATCCAACAACCCAAATCTTCTAGCCCCCCATGTATTGCTTTAACTGCTGAGGAGAATGGCTTTGCGCCAGGTGTAGATCTATCCCGGTCTGTATACAATATCGTGTTGAAGTCTCCGGCTACTATTAGTTGTGTTTGTGAATAAGACACACTTAACCCAAAGGGATTAGTAAAATCCAGGGTCATCAACATTTTGGTAGCAAACGTAACAAGTCGACAGGCCAGAGTCCCTGATACAATTACATATCTCCCTTAAGGGTCCCATTTGCGATGTAGCAGTTGAAACCCTAATGACTTGTGGATAATAATTGTTACCCCTCAAAATATGAAGAATCAGAGTTGTAGAACCAGCTCCCCCTATGGCTTGGCCAGTACCTCATACAAAATAAAAGAGGTGATGGCTGGAAGGTTTGGAATTAATCCTCACCTCTGGCATTGCTCTGGGCAACTCTCGAGACCATCGCTCTTCACCTGCAAAGCCATTACAAAAGGTGAAAGATCATTTGCAAATCAGACATGGTCCCACCCCAAAAGGGGCAGTCTAACCCAAACTGCTTGGTCACACCACTTCTGCACTAGACCATAAGCATCCTCGAACATATTTTGGCCTTGTTGGGCCTCATCAGTGAGGAGTAGCTTGTGTGTCTAGGCCGAGCAGGCATGGGACCCACGTATGAGCATACCCGTCCCACTCTGGGTGACTTACGCAAAACAAAAGATTTGGCCAGTACCTCATTCTACCTCCCCATCAAATGAGTTTCCTGGAGTACAAGAATCCTACCTACATACCGCTCCCCATATGCTAATAGCTTGCGCATTTTGGCATAATTATTCATACCGCGCACAATCCAACTAAGGAGGGTGCATGATTCCGGCATCAGTTTCTTAGTCGCCAGCCATTCATTGTGTGTATGTGAACACCAAGTACAGCTTGACTTGGAAATAGGATTGTGTACTGCCTGCAGAACACAATGCAATGTGAACCACTTTTAACAACAAAAAAACAGAATCCAACTCCCATCCTCTCACCCCCACCCCCACCGCCAACCCCCAACCAGCAGTGAAATCCCAACAATCCCACAATATAATAAACCCCAAATAATACCCAGAGACGCCAAGTGCACCGCCCAACTCTTTACCCTCAGCGAGAGACAAGATCACATCCACACCATGCACAATTAGTTAGTAAACTGGACCGAAATGTTACATCCTTAAAAGAAAAAAGAAAACCACCCTGACAGTTAGACAGTACAGTTCAGTGTCTAAATCTGAACAAATTACAACTGCATCAACAAGGTGTCCAACAACATACGCTGAACTGAATGTCGTGTATCAAAAACACCCAGAGTAGCAAGATATACCAACACACGGCTATGAGTCTGTTTCACCGCTTGGGTAAGGCTTTGAGGAATGAGTGCGCTGCTCTGCTGGGTCATTGAGAAAGTGAGTTTTGTTATCATGGATCACCCTCAGCTTGGACAGGTGGATCATTGCATATTGAAAACCCTTATTTCGCAGTTGGCGCTTTACCGCAGCAAACGAGTTGCAAGCCTTTTTGGACAGAAGGCGTGAAGTCGGGATAGAAAGTGACACTAGTTCCCTGATACTGTATGCCACCAAGCTCTTGGGCCTTGCAGAGTATGATGTTCCTGTCCCTGTAGTTCAAAAGACGCGCAATCACTGGCGCGGGCCCTGACCAGGTCTGTGAGTTAACGGAGATACCCTATGTGCCTGTTCAATTAAGAACTGTGAGGAAAGTGGTGGTTCTGCCAGGAGTTCTTTAATGAATCCCTCCATAAAGAGGTCCATTCTACGTTGCAAGAATGATTCTGGTATCCCAACAACCCAAATATGATTACGACGAAGGTGCGCTTCCAAATCTGCGTTCTTCATTCGCACAGATTTCACCTCTTGTTGGAGAGAACGAAGAACACAATTCACTTCCACAGAAACATCTTCTAGTGTCCATGTGCTTCTCCGCTTCTGAGATCCTACCACTCTCTTTTTCAATTCTACTTTGCATACAGTCCATCTTGAACACCAAGTTTTCTAACTTGGTATTCACAGAGTCAAACCCCGACTTCATTGGGGCTAAAATCCTGACCATATCCGCATCATGGTGGGAAGGTCCTGCCTCGTCGGCAGGTTCACTTGCCCCTTCCGCCTCCGCCATCCCGTCGTCTCGATCAATGCTGGGACCAGCACATGGGTCCACGGATTTCCTCTTCGCCAGGGTTCTTGCTGATAGAAAGACAATTTAGCATGTGACACCAGCCGCATCAGCAGGCCGCCCTCACGCAGCTCCCGGATCACCAGCTCAATCTCTTCGCAGCAGGCACCACAGACGCCATGCTGGATATACCCGGATCCACAACGGCAAACAACATCGGCACAGCTAATCTCAGGGTTGTACACAGTCAACAGTCTGGATGACGGGTCTCCTTTGCTCCCACTGTTACGGAGCTCAGACCTTAGTACCCATCATGGCTGGCGCCCCCTACAAGCTCCCGGGCCTATTTTCTGAGAGAGAAAAACTGCATTATTTTGGAGTAAAAAACTAAATCTCAGGCTTGCACGAGCTTGCAGGTGGCATTGCATTCTGTCACAGACACGCCCTCTGCAAGATTGGGGCTCTGCGCTCTTTGGCAGGATCCCACTATGACAACTCTAAAGAGGGTGAAGCTGCTCTATTCAGAGCAAAGGGGATCATTGATTGTAAATAGCGAAATATTTTCTCTTGAGGTTTTGTATGAGAAACATGTTAGCAGGAATTGTATAGCGGTTTAAAGAGTTAAAAGACCACGGGGGCCAAAAACTAGTTTGCAGACACAGACTCTGCTCAGCCCCTGACGTTTCCTTTGCTCCGATCGAGGATGCATAAACGCATATGTAACACGTGGACACTGTAGACACTACAGCCAGCATAGGGATCTCCCAGGGCCAAAACATTGCATAGATGCATCGTGTTTATATGGGAATAGGTCTTACACCCAAAGCAGGAGCCTATGAATCATGGAGAGCCCACATCAGTACCCATATGCCCACCGCAACCTCACAAAGGACCAGTAAACCTATAGTGACCCGGAATCAGAACAATACACACCTAGAACTAAAGGCAAAAACAAGTACACGCACAGTGAAGCAATATAAGGCCAGCAAGCCTTCCAGAATCAAACCAGTACACCCACAGCTGCCCAGTATGGAACACTACACCCATAGTGAAAGAGGATAGAACCAGTACACCCGTGGCGACTCAGTATGGGCACTTACACTTGAAAAGAACCTGCACCTATATAGTGTCCCATTACCTGAACCAATACACCAATGGTGTTACACTCGCAGAACCAGTACAACCCATTGTAAATTGGTGTGAAACAAGTGCTCGAACACTGAAATCGAGAAGATTCACTAACCTCTACATCAGCTGACCACTGGGACACCAACATCTAACTGATTCGCCGGCTCTTGTGGATCCACACTGACCGCCGGAGCAGCCAGGCCTTCTCCAAAATGGCTGATTTGTTTGGCTACCTTACTGGAGCATCCTGCAGCTCCAGGAAGTTTATGTGATTGGCTGGGTTTTTTTCTTGAAATTCCCCAACGCCCGGGAGCCGGCAGGCGACGCCGGTCCCCATCTAAAGGCCATCTATAAAGGCCTGCTCGTGTCCGTGCCTCTTCATCAGCTTTCCCCGTGGACACCAATATCTTACTGATTGGCCGGCCCTCGTGATGCACACTGACCACCGGAGCAGCCGGGCCTTCTCCAACATGGCCGCTTTGTTTGGCTACCGCAGCACCAGGAAGTTTATGTGATTCGCTGGCCTTTTTCTTGAAATTCCACAAGGCACACGAGCCGGCAGGCGATGCCGGCCCCCATCTGAGTGCCGCCTATAAAGGCCTGCTCGTGTCCGGGCCTCTTCATCAGCTGCCCCCAGGGACACCAACATCTTATTGAATCGCCGGTTCTCGTGGATCCACACTCTCCAACATGGCCGCTTTGTTTGGCTACCTTCCATCAGCATCCTGCAACTCCAGGAAGTTTATGTGATTGGATGGGCTTTTTCTAGAAATTCCCCAAGGCCCGGGTACCAGCAAGCGACGCCAGCTCCATTTAAGGGCCGCCTATAAAGGACTACTTGTGGCCATGTCTGGGCCCGTCTGGGTCCTGGAGGGATCAGAGGGTCCCCAATCCTGCTTCTTGCCATCTCCGATCAGCGGATCCCCCAGTGCGCACAAAGCTGCACGCTTGTATAATAGCTGTGGCTGTTTAGCTTCTTGTCTCCCTCCACTATCCCTCTCTCCTAGCTCCCTATTCCTGCTCTCCATTTTAATATCCGTGCCTTCTGCCATTGCTGTATACCTTGCCTCATCTTTTCACTCCTGGCCTGATCGTTGCATCCCTGTGTTGATAGCTGGGTAGTGCTTAGCAGCTCCTCCCGCCCCCTCCTTCTCCCCACTCTCTGCAGTGGTGCTTTTAATCTCCCCCATCTTCTCTAACTGCTTCTTTATCACCTATCCCACCCCTCTGTCTAAGACCGGAATGAAAACATTCAAAAAGGATCTCCTGGTCTCCAGCCCTGGCCTGCCTATCGCTGACACCTATGTCAACGCTTCCTCCAGGCAGACCCTCACCGACATCCTTTTTGTCATTCCTTCTCCAGACTTTGGGTCCCGCACATGGTCGCTATACTCTTCCCCCATCTCTTTCTCTCCCATTAATGGTGGCACCCGTTGGGAGGTACTCCTGGCATCCTTCCTATCCTCTGGTTTCCTCATGAATGTATATCTTAATGGCACTGTCATGGCCCAGGACTCTCAACCCAACCTCCTCCGCCTTAATAGATGTCTCCCATCTCTCACCAACTTCCTCTGCCCCTTTCCTGCCCCCCCCTGCCCTTCCCTCTCTCATCCCTCTGGCTTCTCTGCCATCTCCGACTTGTGTACACACTCCTGTACCCCTCCTCGGCAGACTTTCAAAGGTGGCAACCTGCTCCACATAGCTACCCTCAACTCTTGCTCTGCTGTCAAACACTCCTCTGACATCTGCCACCTCCTTGAGGACCTCGACTTAAACGTCCTCGCTCTCACTGAGTCTTGGTTCACGGATAGCTCTGTCACAAGTTTTGACACTCTCCTCCCTGAGGGTTACAAGATCCTCTCTAAACCTAGGCTCAACCAGCCCAGGGATGGAGTGGCCCTCATCTTCCCTGAGTGGGTCCCTGCTACGGTCATTCCCACTCAGACCTATTCCACTTTCGAATGCCGTGTCTGCAGGCTTGGTGTCTCCCCTGACCTCTCCCTGACTCTGCCCACCATCTATTGGCCTCCTGGCCAGGTCTCCCCTTTCCTCCCTGAATGGGCGGACCTCTCCTCTTCTCTCCTTACCACCTCCTCCTCCAAGCTTCTCTTCCTCAGAGACTTCAATATTCACTTCGACTCCCTTGATGCGGCCGCTGGGTCTTTCCGCAACCTCTGTGACTCCCACTCCCTCTTTAGTCCTCCCTCCGGTCCGACTCACTCTGCCAGACATACCTTAGATGCTCTCATCTCCTCTGACCTCCCCATTTCCAACCCTCTTGTTACTCGTCTATCCAGGTCTGATCACGCTCACCTATCCTCTCACCTGGACCTCCCTGGTTCCCTGGCCAAGCCTCCCTCGCACTGCCAGCTTCCATCTCCTTCATTCAACGGATGAAACAAGTGTCTGCAGCCGCTTTTGCCTCTACCTTCATTCCACCTCCTACCGCTTCCTCCACCTCTCACTCTGGCACAGCCCTCTCAAACCTTCAACTTTCAATTTCCAACACCCTGGACATCCTTGCCCCTTTCCATGAGGATCTGGCCGCTCTGAAATGCAAGTACAGAGTGGCTGAACGGAAGTGACAGACTTCGGCCATATCCTCGGACAGACTGGCCTCGTCGAACAGTCTCGTCACCTGCTCTAAGAAGATGGCCAGATGGCCTATATCCAAGCCTGCATATCTGCAGCCTCTAACAGCTGAACCTTTTCAAAATCTGCAAGGAACTTGCCAACCCTATGGCAGTTCCCACCTCTCCTCTGCCTTCCCTGGCCCTCTGCACTTCCCTTGCCTTTTACTACATTTCCAAAATCCAGGACACCCTCTCCTCCCTCACCTCCACGCCTCATCCTTCTCCCTCCCCTTCTTCAGGCCTCCCCCAAACCCCATCACCCTTCCCCCTCTACTCCCCTCTTTTACTGCCATTACACCTGATGAGGTTTCTAGACAAGTCCTCTCTATGAAAGTTTCATCCAAACAGGTCCTCCAGAACTATCAAGGACAATATTGTCACCCCTGCTCCAGCCTTGGCCGATTTCTGCAATCATTGCTTTGCCACTGGATCCTTCCCATCACTCCTCAAGCACTCCCTTGTGCACCCTCTCTTCAAAAAACCTCTGCCAATCCTTCTGGTTCGGCAATCTATCATCCTATCTCCACAACCCCCTTCCTGGTCAAACTCTTGGAGAAACTGGCCATCTCCCAGCTTGAATCTGTTGTTGTCTCCCTGACCACCAGTCTGGCTTTAGAGGTACCAAAGGCACGGAAACTGCTCTCCTGAACACATGTGAATACTTGCTCACTAAGCTCGATTCCAGCTCCCCTTCTGTTCTCGTGCTTATTATTTATTTATTTATTTTTACATTTGTTTAGCGCACTAAACCCTGGGGTATCAAGGCACTTTTTGTGACCAGTTACATGCAGAAAGAATAGAATATACTTGGCATATCACACAAACAGAAATAACAAAATCAGGAATGTCAGAACATGTGGTTAGGCAAATAGAAACGTTTTTAGAGCTTTGCAGAATGTCCAGTATGATTGTTCAGCGTCGCAGGGTAGGCAGGAGTAAGTTGCACTGTTTGGCTGCGATTGTTGGGAAGCTGGAGCCTCCGGCTTTAGCTCGTTTAAATTTGGGCTGAATGAGGCGGTGAGCATATGCCTATCTAGTGGGTCTCAATGAGGTAGCTTTAGAGAGTTTCTGAGAGAGGCAAGGTGGGGCATTTTGGGATTACACATCTGTGCGTAATCAATGTCTTAAATCGAATCCTTTCATGGATGGGGTGCCAGTGGGCCTTTTTTCTTTCTACGGTGATGTGGTCAAGTATAGGTATGTTCAGTGCTGCTCTGGCCGTTGTTCTGAATGACCTGCATCTTCCTAATGTTATGCTCAGAGCTATCTGCAAAGAGGGCATTGCAGTTATCAAGTTTTGAGCCTATGGTGGCTCGGGCGATTGTGAGGCAGTTTTCGACGGACAGGAAAGTTCTGGCTGCGTTAATGAGCTTAGTTGTGTAGGCAGCAGCAGAGGCGATGGAATTTACATGGCATGTAAAAGAGAGTGTGGCATTGAAGTAGACTCCCAGTGTCTTCACGGAATATCAAACGGAGATCGGGATGCCCTCAATGGTGAATGTGGTGCATTGAGGGTCAAGCTTTTTTAGCATTGCTCTGGGGGCTACCATGAGGATCTCAGTCTTTTCATTATTTGGGCAGAGACGGTGTGTGGCCAACCCCCGTTTGAATGGTCGAGTAGACAGCGTTGAGAGAGGTGCAGTCTTAAATGTAGTTGCCAGTGAGGGGGAGTAGAATTTGTGTGTCATCGGCATAGTTTGTGTATGATATGCTGATGAAGTCAAGGAGGGTGAAGAGGGGTTTTCGTAAAGATGTTGTACAGGGTGGGAGGGACACAAGACCCTTGTGGGACACCACAGGAAGTGGGTGCAGTGGGGCGCTGGCATTTTCTGCGAATACTCTCATATATCTCTCCCCTAGGAAGGAGGCAATCCAGTTTGTGGCATCAGGCAACAAGTTTGCTGCTGTGCTCAGGTAATGGTAGAGGATCTTATGATCCACCAAGTCAGAGGCAGCTGATAGGTCAAGTAGTAGAAATAGGGCGGGTTTGCCCATGTCTCTGAAGTCATCTAATTGATTCTTAAGGTCTAGCAGAGCTGATTCAGCAGAACCCAGACTGACGGATCTCTAGCATGTGGTTAGCTTGCAGGTAGTTCTGAATGTGCAGGTAAGCTACCCTGTCTAAGATGTTTAGTAAAAACTGGACAGTCGTAATAAGGTGCTAGTTGGAGTGGTTTAAGGGGTCTAGTGACACCCTTGGCATCACAGACCTGGGTCTGGATTGGTTGACCTCTTTCCTCTCTGACCGACCCTTCCAAGTTCAATTAGGCCCTTTTCTCTTCACCATCTCACTTTCCACCTGTGGTGTCCCTCAGGGCTCTATCCTCTCGCCCTGGCTCTTCAATATCTACCTGCCCCCCTCGCCCACCTGATCTCCGCCTTCTCACCTAATTTTCAGTGCCATGCTGATGATATGCAGCTCTCTTTCAAGCTTCCATCCTCTACCCCCTTCATCCTGTCTAATTCCTGATTGCCTATCAGTTATTCAGGGATGGTGCACTACTAATGATCTCTGCCTTAACGTCAGTAAAACAGAGATCCATCCCATTGGGATCCCTGCTCCCTCTTTCCCTCCCACACTCTGGCCCCACTCTTTGGGCCCCCTCCCCTTATCCTTCTGCGAAGCTAAAACTCTTGGCATCATCTTCGACTCCTCTCCTTTTCTCCTCATATCACGGTCCTTGCCAAGAAGGCCCACTTCCAGCTACACCTCCTCGGAGGCATTCTCCCTTTCTCACCTTCCCCCAGAAACTCAACCTCTCCGAGTTCTGGTTCTCTGCAGGATGGTACTTACAAGAAGAGGAAACCCGGTATACTACTGACTAAGCAGAGTTAGCAGTGTATACTGTGTCTGTATTCGGGAGGATAATACTTAGTATATAAGAAGACAAAGCTGCAGTGCAGATGCCAGAGATATAGAACATAAATTCGAAATGGGGAACAGTCGCGGTTAAAAGGTAAATATCAAATTTTAATAATGATGACTCATAAGGTTTAAAACATCAAATTAAATAGGGTGGTCCACAGTACAATACTTTAACATCCAGTATATAAAACAACAACAAGGGATACGTAGCAGGCTTAGATAGCCAGTTAAAACGGTGTCACAGAAAAAACAAACACATAGGGTACTTGTAAAACAAATAGTGTAGTACCCAACCTAATTCGAATAATTGTGTCATAGATTTTAATCTCTGTTTACAATCCAGAGAATTGTCTCGACATTTTTCTGTTCCTCAGGGCATTAGTATGGAACATTCATCAGGTTCACTTCGTTTTAATTTGTCTCCTTACTCACGTACCTTGCTCCTTTGCGTTGCCTCTTTTTTGGCACTTCCCCACACCTGTCAAAGATGGCCACCACTTTTTCGCTCTCCTAGGCACTCTTTTCCTTTCTACTAAACATAGTAGAAGGAATGCTAGAGTTTCCATGACTACTGGCTAGCATTGGCCGCTCCACGCTTTCATTTGACTTACGCGGCCGCACTAACAGGTGCCGAGCACTTTTCGCCGTGGATGCTCCATTAACGGTAAGCTACACTTTTGGTTGCTAACTGGAGTGACCTTTCCCTCTCGTTAATTGGTTGCCATCCAGCGATATTGTTGAACGTATTGCTCCCATTGATCGATTTTCCATACCTGTTTCCTTTCCTCTTTTTAGGGCGGAACGAAGGGATTTTTCTCCCTTTTCCAACCACCTTTGCGGGCAGCCAGGTGTTGACGTTATTCTTTAGGTAAACATCCTACACGTCCCGCATTCACTACTGTGTCTCCCACTGAGGGGTTATCGGCCCCGAGGGATCCCCCCGTACACACCCACGCACTACCGACTTGTTCGATCGGCACCCCCGCTCTCTCTGTTTTCGCCCATCGGTTTGCGAGACTCCTTCCCCTATTTACCGCCACACACCACTTCTGTACTACTGATCTGATATGATCTTCACATACCTCCTGGACCACATCGGTGTTTCTGCCGGGCGTAGGCTTTCGCATTTGGCACTTCTGCATCTCCCACCTCTGGACTCCCCCTTTTTTGGTGTGTTCCTTTTTTGATGTGTTCTAATTATCATTTCTCTCTAGCACGGCACAGCCTATTTAATCCTCCTGCAACTGGTCTTTTTATTCTGTTTACTCTGCTGTGAGCACATGTATTGCTTTCTTCCTAGCATTTCGTTATGCTTAAGAGATATTTCTATCTGTTGTAGGACCGACTTGCTCAACTACCAATACCTACTAGTGACAGTAGAGAGCCCCCACCGGTACCATGTTAGGTAATTATGTCCCCTGATATGGTTCCTATGTTCATTAACTTGAATTTGGCAAAGTATCTAGCTATTCATGAGCTGACCCTTTGTTTTATGTTGTTTTTATTTTGCAGATGCTATGAAACTTTTGTTGGTATAATTATCACTCTGATTGTAAACTAGGCTACGTTGTTAAAGTTTTCCCTCCTGATGAATGTTCCATACTAATGCCCTGAGGAACAGAAACATGTCGAGACAATTCTCTGGATTGTAAACAGAGATTAAAATCTATGACACAATTATTCGAATTAGGTTGGGCACTACACTATTTGTTTTACAAGTACCCTATGTGTTTGTTTTTTCTGTGACACCGTTTTAACTGGCTATCTCAGCCTGCTACGTATCCCTTGTTGTTGTTTTATATACTGGATGTTAAAGTATTGTACTGTGGACCACCCTATTTAATTTGATGTTTTAAACCTTATGAGTCATCATTATTAAAATTTGATTTTTACCTTTTAACCGCAACTGGTCCCTATTTCGAACCACTTTAAGTATTTATGTTCTATATCTCTGACATCTGCACTGCAGCTTTGTCTTCTTATATACTAAGTATCTCTCCAGGATGGACCACTGAAACAGCCTCTTCCTCAATCTACCTAATTCTTTTCTTCGCCCCCTTCTACTAATCCAGTATAGGACTACAAGACTTTATCCTTGGCTTCAAGCCGAGGGACTGCATCTGTCCAGCACTTAAATCCTTCCACTGGCTGCCAGTTGCTGCAAGGATCAAGTTCAAGACCCTCTGCATCATCCAAAAGGTTTTATGGGGCCTTGGAACCCGCTACTTCCAACTCTAACTCCCTAAATACCACCATACCAGAGCCCTTCCATCGGCTAGATCTAACTCTCTACAATTCAGATGCTTTTCCAAGCAGAGAGTGAGGGGTGGATCTCTTTCTTCTGTGGGTGCCTCCCTTTGGAATGGCTTCCCTACCCCTCTCAGACTTGAGCCCGATCTCCTTAAATTCCCTTTCTCTTCTTCCATCCCCCTACCCATTCCATGCTAAAGTCCTGCCAGTGACTGGCGACCTGGTTCCCTCAGAGTCACATAGTGCCCCAGGTCCCCCCTACCCAGTCTACCTCTGCACTTGTCCTCCTCTCGCCCCTTCTCACCTAACCTGCACCCTTGGATCCATTCCAGCCTTAAAACCTGCACTTAGTTGTGGACCCCCTTTCACTTCTGCTTCCTGCGGGCCCTGACCACCTGGCCTCGCCTGGCACTCTCCTTCTCATGGGCCTTCCGCCCTGTTCCTGCACTTCTCGTACTTACCTCCCCATGCACTTACCACTACAGCACCTGCACGATCTGAATGTCACAAGGCCTACTGGGATCGCTACTTTCTCCTTCCTCCTTCTTACCCTCTGCGTCTTGAAACACGTGTGTATAGGAGCATTACACATGACCAACAAATAAATAATATAAGAAATAAACCAGTACCTACATATTGATCCATTATGAGAACCAGTTCGCCCATGCTGATCCAGTATCAGTACTCCCACAGTAAACCAGTATCAGAATCAGTACTCCCATGGTGACCCAGTACCAGAATTAGTACACCCATAGAGATGTTGTATTAGAACCAATACCCCCCAGGATACCAGTATCAGAACCACTACGACCACTGTGTCCACAATCCGAATCAGTGCGCCCATGCTGACACTTTATCGGAAACAGTACCCCAATAGAGAACCGGCATTAAAAACAGTATTGCCCTGGTGACCCAGTATCAGAACCAGTACTCCCATGGTGATCCATATTTATAGCCAGGACTCTCATGATGACACAGTGCCTGAAACAGTTCGCCCAGGCCAGGGTGACCCAGTACCCGATAGAATATAACTATGCAGCAACACTCTTATGTGGGAGCATCATGTATCCAACAAACCTGGTATTTATTTATTTATTTAATGACTTCTTTCCAGCGCCATTCGCCGCAGGTGGGCGGCTTTGCAGCCCCATCTTCCAGTGACTTAGTGGAGAACCTGCTAGAGCTGGCTCAGTATAGAAGCAGCGCACCCCCTAGTGATCTATCGACCCCCAGTACACGGCTCGCCACTAGAACAGGACCAATGCACTATCCAGTACACTCACAGTGAAAGAGTGCGGAGCATCACACTCCTAGTGATTCCGTTCAGAAGCAAGAGTCCCACAGGTGTCCAGTATTGAACCAATACCATACATCAAAAGAAGCCCACTACCAAACACATGCATGTATAGAGTACGGTAGTGCTTTAAGCCCAATATGGACCGTATACAACCCATAGGGACCCGATATGGAGGTAGTTTATACATAGCTATCCAGGACAGAGCCAGTAAAACAAGAATGGTTCTGTACAGCAGCAGTCCACTCCACACACAGTGAGCCGGGACAGAAAAGTATACACATGCCTGACATGAGACGAGCCCTGCCCCAGCCCTCCCGGCCTGTCCGATACACTGGCCTGCCACGGCTCCTTCTGTGGGCCACGAGCAGAGCCTGTACCTGGATGCTCTCAATCTGCAGCCTCGCGGTGTCCAGCCACTCCACGGAGCCAGAGGTCCCCGCCATGCTTGCCTGCCTGCCTGCCTGCTTCCGTTGACAGCTGATGTGCTGTCACCTGGCTCGGTTGCTACAGCAAAGTGGGGAAGCTGACATGGGCTGGGCCCAGCAGCCTGCTCACAGGGAGTTTCTGTTTTACTTTCCTATGTGCCGTTACTGGTGGAGGGGCGGGCCTGCCATAGGCCAGCCCAGCCCATGCAGGGCACTAATGCAGCGTCGCTCAACCCTCCTGCATCGCTCTAGTGTTCTCTTCTGCTTCCTGCTTACCAGTTGACTCCACGAACCTGAGCATATTCCAATCAGTCATAGCTCATAGGTAGAACCTAACGCATTCTAGGAGCTCTAGTTTTTTGTTTGCTCCAATGTAATCTATTTTAACTGAGATTTGTATAATAAGTAGTTATTTCTTATGTAGCACTACACACTGATAGGTCTCAGAGCGCTGAAATAACAGAAGACATTATTATCCCGCAGAGTGGTACTCAGTTTATCGACCTCGGAAGGATGAATGGCAGAGTTGACCCTGCCAGGATTCAAACCTGCCACAGCAGGCTGCGCACAGATATCAGGGCTGAGCGCTTAGCTTTCTTTGCTATCTGACCGGCGATAGCGCAATTTTCGCCTTTTGAATGATTATAATTATTGGTCATTTACACAGTGCTTCACGTCGGACTACTCCAACTTATAAGCTCTCTACCAAGGACCACACCCATGTTGCAGGTCATCAACCTGTCCCCAAGGTGAGTTGCATTGTCCCGGAGCCATCCTGCATGCTTGAATGGCGTCTTGGACCTCCACCCTGTAAGAAAGAGGAAAAGGGCGGATTTAGAGGTGAGGTAAGTGTTCTCATATAGTGCCTCCCTGCCAATAATGTTGGCCTCGCTGCACATGACTTTGTAAGGAAAAGGGATGTGGATATTAGATAGCGGGAAGGCAGATGTGGAAAAACCTGTGGTGTTTTTGAGTTAGCTTGGCGGTAAATCTACCGAAATACCACCAATCAGATCTACAGTTAATGCCACATGGTCTGGTGGAATTACCGCTGTATTACAAGTGATATTAGATGATGTTAGTCCCCATTTATTGGAGTACATAGGACTCAATAGGGATTTCAGTGGAATTTCCACCAGCGTTTATTCCACTGATTTTGGTGGTAAGGTGGAAGATTTCCTCTAGCTTTTAACTGGAGGAAATGTTATGTATTTACCTCCATTTTACCACTGTTTTTACCGCACCGCTGTACTGTAATGAGGCCAAACGTTCTTTGGTGATGGGTATATAAGGGTGTAGGTGAGCCAAAAGAGGGGCCGCTAATTGCAAAGTATCTATCAAAGTGGTTATTGATAGAGGATGGATAGGGAAGGGGTCTGTTAAGTACACTGGACCTGGTGTGTCGCCTGACGGGAGTGAGGGGAGTGTAAGATTGCAAGATTTTAATAGTTAAGTGTTATTTGAGGGATGAGATTGGATGGAAGAGGTCGTGAGGTTAGGGTTTTTGTTGTTTCTTGGGTTTCAGTAGCTGATTTTCTTTCTGAGATTGAGGTGAGGTCTTCCAATTCCCAAAACTTAATTTCGACCAACATAGATCATAAAAGTCACATACTTTTTAATTTTTTTAATTTTATTGTTTGGTTGAAAAAAAATGTCTCAACCTTTAATAAACAGCTAGAAATAATGTAACATACAGTACATTTACATTTGCATTTAAAACAGTAATTCATTTTTCAATTATCAATCACACACTAAAACATATATCAAAACTGTGCATCATAGTAAGGCTCTTCTAAGTTAAGCACTCTAATGAAAGACGTAATGCCAATTACTGTAGATGTAGTTCGCCCTGCCAGACACATGTTCCAGGAGGCATTTGAGTCAGAGTGAATAGAGGCCAATTGAAACAGTTTACCCAGGTAGTGAGTGCATACAGCAGTTACCCCTGAGCAAGTCACTACTAGATGTTTCATCGTTTCCTCCATACCAGGTAACTTGTAAAACCTGCACCCTCCATAGTTGGGTAAGATCTTCTTGTATCTTATCAGGATTTCTTTAGTTTTGTGCAAGTTCCAGCTGAAACAAATATGTCACAGGTTCGTTTATCTGGATAAATACCCAAAAAAGGGGACCATACGCCCCTCCGTTTATAATCTTCCCTCAGATGAAATAGGGATGGGTAAGAGTGAAATTGATCCAAGTCGAGGCCTGGTCATAATGATATAGAAGGGCTTTAACTGTGCGAGGATACTCTACCAAATCCCACACAGTGCAATCTATCTTTTCCAAAACCAAAGTGCAAAATGATTTAAGAGCTCTCATTCCGGGGCAACTATCAGTGATGTAAAGTACTCTAAAATCCACATATAATGAATTCTAAACCAGGATAAAAATGTTCCTTAAGAAGATACAATTCTTCACTCAGAATGTGATTCAAGAGAAAGTAAGCCCACGTCATACCGAACCGCATCGCCAGGGAAACTGAGCGGTATGCTTAATATTCTCTTCCAAATGTTCGCCTCAACGACGTGCAGGTGTTCCAGTAAAGTGAATGGATGCGTCTCAATACCATAGAGCAGCTTGGGAATAAGCTTAGATTCATAGTAATTGATCACCGATTTGAGGGAAAAACTGCCAAACTTTATATCGATCATTTTTAACTGCAGAATCAGTTTTTCTGCAAGTTCATTAATACAGGTAACACTACTAGTCAGTGAGGGTCTCGAGTAGACGAGAAGCCTAAATAAAGCAAGGAATCGACACATGGAATGATCGAATTTCCAATGGACCACCTATGCGGACACCTCTTCCTTTTGTTTGAGACTCTAATTATTTTGGATTTGGAAGGGTTCACTGTCAATGAATGATCTTCCATAAATTTAACAAATGCCGAGATCAAGTGCTGTAGGCTGATCTTACTTGCATCAAACAGAAAAAAATAAATCATCTGCGTAAGAGAGCCACTGGAAGCTTAATTGCAACAGTTTCGGGGTAATCAGAGAGGCATCCTGAAAGGCGTCTGTAATATCTGCCAAGTATAGATTAAATATACAAGGGGCAGCAATGCAGCCTTGTCTTTCCAATCTAAAAGTTGAGATTTTCCTTGACAGTGACACTGAATTGTTCAGTCAAATCTGAATCTCAGTTCACAAGTGTAGGGCCATTAGCAAATTTAACAAACCCACAGGAATTCCCCACCCCGCTAGCTTTTTCCACAGTAGCCCTCGATCCAATGAGTCAAAGGCAGATGTTAGATCCAGTGAGGCTCCATTGACAGCTTCATATTTGCTAGATGTTGTATGATATTGATCACCAAACCATTCAAGGTAGTTCCCATCTGTCTCCTAAATCCTGTCTGCCATTTTGAAAGACTTCCCGTCACTACCCGCCTCTAGATGGTGGAGTACAATAGCAGCGAAGATCTTACAGTCTGCATCAAGGAGGGCAATCGACCGGTAACTGGCTGGATTAGATCTGTCTCCTTGTTTAGAAATTGGAACAATAAAGGCATTGGATCACAAGGGCGGGAAGACTCCAGATGTCAAAATATTTACAAACAGAATAGATAGGGTCCTAGACCAGGCAACCCCCTCTGATTTCAATACACAGTTGGCCAAGACATTGGGCCCGGGCGCCTTGGAGGAGCTAACTGAGGTAATTACTCTTAGAATTGCATCCTCACCAAAATTCATGTTATTGATCAGTTTGGGGTCCCAAACTAAGGGAACCACGTTCTGAATAGAACCAGCACTATCCCCATAGACCTTGCCAAAGTATGAGACCCAGTCTGACGGCGCCACTCCATTATTTGTAGGAGAGATGGAGGGGCAGCACTAGTATTAATTATTTTCCAAAAGGTTTTAGAGTTCTTATCTTTCAAACAGTGTAGCATCACCTCTCCGTCCCTTTGGACTCTAATTGCTTTCGACTGTTCGACCCAATTCCGATGGCTCTCGCTTATTTTCCTAACGCCGGCTATTAACTCATCCGTCAAGTCTTTGCCTCCTTTTTTTAACTGGGCTATATTCCTACGCATCTCTCTCTCTTATGAGCGGCCACCTCTTTGTTATGAATGTGCTTATGATGAATTCTAGGTAGACTCCCAGCTCCTGGCACTGCATAAAACCACCAAATTCGTTTGGAATAAAGGTGTTACATTTCCAGGAGAGTTTAATTGATTTCAGGCAAGAATCTAAGAGGGTATTCACCCTCGCCATCTTACCCGAATTCCATTGAATCTGAAGGCCTGAGGAGCTCACCAACACGTCAGGAGGACATTCAGAGTGAGGCACGGTTTCACCCTGAGTTATAGTTTGATTTTAAAGTCTGCCTCTACCAAGGCATGGTTGCGAAACTGCGTAAAATTTACAGAAAATTTCGAACGGCTGCCCATAAACCATTCATCAACAAAGATATAATCCAGTGTTGAACTTCCATTACCATTTGTCAAAGTCGGACAGACTGGGGTGTTATTGGATAAGGCTTCATTACGTCAACAGAGCCCCAAGTCTTCCATGATTGAAAGCCACCTGGAGCCATTCCTCCCTTCAGAAGTAGATAAAGGACACATGCCAATGCAGTCCGAATTCAAATCTCCAGCCAACACAAGGTGGCCATCCCAAGTAGCTTTCCGCCATTTTAAGATAGATAAAACAATAGCGTTGAGGAAGGTCTCCAGGCACCCAATACCTATGAGCCAATAGACATTCACCACAAGGAACTCCCCATGGTTGGTCCCCCCCCCAGAATTACATGTGTGGCGAAGGCTCCATTAAGGAAAGAAAAGGAGTCCTTTACTGTTATTGCTTCCCGAGGAGCTCGTTAATGTTAAAAGGCCCCCCGATGGGCATCCCCTAACACCCTTGGTTCCTGGCTGGCTAATGACCTCAAAGCCATCCAGAACCGGAGGTTGTGTTTACCATGTTTCCTGAAGGGTGATTATGTGGGTCTTCTTCAACTTGGTCCCTAATGTGGGTTCTGAAAACAAGTCTCTATGGCCCCTGGTGTTTCAGGAGATAAGCGAAAAGGGCTTACCCCTCTGGGTCTTCCCCCGCAGAATCTTCGCCTTACCAACATCAGGCATTGAGTAGCCACGGCCAATCATTGGTTGCCTCAGAGTGTTGCTTCCTTTACTTCAGCTTTGCTACCTCCGCCTGCGGCACAGGCGTGGCCTCCAGCCTGTCATCTCATCTGAATGGAGAGACATCAAACCCCAACATTCAAACATTATTAGTTTCTTTTAAAATAGATTCAAGAATGAATTTAGAATTAAGGACTACCATGGCTCTCTCCGTCCTGCCATGTTGAACAAAGTCTACCCTATTTAGATCATTTGACTAAATCCCACTTAGATTTGGTATCTCTGCAAACAGTTGAAGTATCGTTGATCATCTCATGATCATATACTTATTCTCAGCTAGGATGCTTTCAAGTAATATTGTTGGTGTTAGGTCATCTACCTCCTTGGGCAGGGGCTTGGAACGAAATCTTTGGGCGCTGCTATTCTCTGCAAATTATTAGTTTGCTTCCCATTACAAAAGCCGGGGCCCTTTGGGAACCTGTTAGGGCGTTCGCCCATCAACAAGTCCTGATCTCCCTTAAGAGAATTAGTATTCATTGCATCTTTAATTGAGTCTTTGCATTGGCAAACTCCCGGCCCATTCCTTCCTGGCGACGCAGGCCCGCCCATCTGAACACTGCAGAGCAGAGACTGGACCTGACCGCCAGACAGCAAACGCGCCTGTGAGCACCCCCCCACCCCTTCCCATTGGGAGCGTAACTGGGTGACAAATTGTGGTGGATGAAGGTGTTATTCAAAGTTCCCTGAACTCCGCTAGGAATTGTAACCCATTTCCCTCCCCCAATTCCAATTCTATCCTTTCCATCCTTCCCTTTCGGACTCACAAAGGTGATTCTAGAGGTGCACTGTGGGGGTTCCAGAGGGAGGAGTCTAGCCTCCCTTGCCTCCACTCCTGGTTGCCCTAAATCCCTGATTGCAGGAGAGGGGTGCGGGCCCTGTGAGAACTCTCCTGGAGAGATCCCACAAGACTCCCTCCCTTCAGTTGCCTTGTGCTCTTTTGAACTAGCTATCTTGGGGGCTATTTCAATGGGGCTTGGTCCTTTGGTGACAGTATTTCCCCTGAATTTACCAGATAATACATCCCTCACAAATAGTTGCTTAGAAACAGTTTTAAAGAACGGTTTGGTATGTGTGGAATGAGTTTTCCCGAAATTGACCTTTTTTCCCTTCCCCTTAGGCACCACTTCAGGGTTGTTTTTTTCTTTCTTTACCTTACTAGCAGGAATAGTTCCTTAACAAATATTACATCATCCTGAAGTCCCCCCCCTTCATCAATGGGGGCCATATCTTGGGGTCTAATTAACACCATAACCCCCTCAGCTGTGTTTCCCACCTTCGTTGACACACTAGAAGCCAAAGTATCGGGTAATACAACCTCTTCCCCCCCAAATTACGGTAGGTTATTTTATGCAGCTTAAGCGAGGAATCTTCTAGTTTACCCAATATCAGATGCAAAAGGGATGCATTTGCGTTGACATCCGCTTTAAGACCTTCATATAGTTTAACTATGATACATAATACCTGGTTAATTCCTAACCAAGTGTCATCTGATGGAGTCTTCCTGAGGTAGACAGTGAAGGCCTTCACAGAGAGTCCAGAGTAGGGCGAAGAGGCACAGAAAAAAGAGCATTTTGATTCACATGGCGGAAAGTCAGATTGGTCCATTGTTATATCATGGGTAGTAAAATTAAAAATAAAAGAAAATGAAAAAATATCCGCGGACTCACAGAAGGACAAATGATCGTCTTTGTCCGACAAAGCAGAGATTTCTGGGCTAGCAGGTTTCACGTTAAATTTTGTGCACTCCTCAAGTAAAAAAATTTTTTTTCATGGAATCTGTTGACCTTAGTGGCTCCCCTTTTGGAAAAAGGTAGTAAATAATTAATTCTTTTTTATTTAGGAGACGCTTAAAGGAGCCCCGTATTAACTTTTTTGATCCACCCCCCCTGTTCTTATACGAAGGATCTCCCATAAGACCCTCTGGCTGAGTTATTGGCGAGGTATGTTTTGGAGAGAGCGGTAATGGGAGATTCACCGCCTTCAACATTTCCTCAATTAAACTTTATAACTTTATAACGTGATATATAGGGAAGGATCGGTTAGCTGAGACGAAACAGGCAATATAATTCATACAATTAAAAGGATTGCTAACAATCAAATATCACTGCAGCGGCACCCAGGCACCTGGTCCACGGTCCCCGCCCTGCACTTCAGATAAAATTACCAAGAAAAGATGTTGATTGTTTAGTGCCTCTACTACGGCTCCAAGGCTCTAAGCCCACAGTCACCGTCAGGCACTGTAGATGAACACAATAACAGTATAACATATTGAATATGTATAAAAGGAAGATGCTTCAGAATGGATAAATGTAAGGCGGTTCCAAGGCACCCGGCCGGCATTCGCCGCCCTACAATTCAAATAAAAGAAAAACATTTAAAAGTCTGTCCGTCTGCTCCAAGGCATCAAGCCAACAGTCACCGCCCGGACCAATATCAATGAGTTTAAAAATATCAAAGAAATGCTCTGAGATTGTCAATTCAACGGCTCCAGGGCTCTTAGCCCGCAGTCACCGTCAGGCACTCCGCTAGAAAGCAAGAACAGGATAAAATGTCATAGAAGTCATAGATGTCATAGAAGTCTTTCTTCGAAGTAGATGAATATCGGGACGCTCCGAGGCACCTGGCCCGCAGGCACTGCCCCGCAATTAGTTATGGAATCAAGGGGGAAGTGAATCAATTGCAGGGATAATGTCAACATGAAAAGTACACAGAATAAAGAAGGCTCCTGGATCACGCGTTCCTCAGCAGAGCAAATTACAATCCGAGCTGAGACGCGGGAGATCCCAGGAGTCAGTATACAGAAATCACTTCTAATAGTGGCAGCATCGTTGAGATATGCAATTTACTGTTCATTGGTGATCGGTCCTCAAACAACGATGCCAGCCAGTTTCCGCTATGCAGACAACGATTGTCGGGAGCGCACGCTTCCCCCACGCCACCAAACACCGAACACAAATGCTCAGCTCACTCAGCCACGATCCGCTGGTGGTGAGCTATTTTGAGCCTAAAGGCCCGCCTCCTTAATGATGGACAATGAAAAGATTCTCCTTGTGCAAACGCCGTCAGTAAGCAGGAATAGGTAATTTCAATGCCGCTTGCACCTCTTGCATACACACTCAGCTCACTCTGCCCGTCACATACAATTAAACTTTATAACTTACAATAAAATGGTTATCAATAGTAAAACACACAAATACGATAAAGTTAAAACAGCTAAAATGAATAAAATAGAAAACGACCACTTAAAAACTCAGTGCCAAAGAGTCTTTCGCTGCAGCAGTTGTATGCTTAAATCTCTTCCTCCACGCCTGCACCACAAATGTCCCACTACAGTACAACATTACTTCACAATCTCCTGCCGAGCAAAAACACAGCGCCATTTAATCAACCTTAAATTGCTTAAAAAGTGCCATTCGATATTCCCTCCTGGATTAAATGTATGCCGGGCAAAACAGGACAAAGTGCTCAGTGCTTTCTACTTCATTTGGGCAAAAAGGACAGGCAGAGGGATAACTCGAATTCCAATTGTGCTTTAAGCTAGCTAAGGACAAAATGCCAATATGCAACTTCATATAAAGAGCCCTCATTAGTTTAACCTGCATACCATCTAAGTAATGTTCAAAACCAGGGGCTACTTTCCTAGATAGATAAGAAACCAAGCTAACAGAGCATACGAGTTTTGCTAGAGATTCTCTCATCCACCTTTCCTTATAGGCCTTCTTTGGTAGCAGGGACGTCATTTAGGGGTTGCCAGAGGTCACAACTGCGACCTCTGAGGTCTCCCTTGCGACCTCTGTGTTCTCCCTTGCGAACTCTAAACAAAAGAAAAACAAAAGATTGTTTTTTTTAGTGCAAGCTCCTGGGCTCTGGTCAGCACCATGAGACTCTTTACTTCTGGAGTGGCTGGCTTTCTTGTTCAGGCCCCTTTAAAAAAAAGAAGAAATATAAGAACAGGAGTGCCACAAGTCTAACACTTTCAGCACTGACCCTAAATAAGAAAGAATAGGAATACCAAATAATATGTATTTCTGGAATTCTATACTATAATTGCTAGACTCATTAAAGGTTTATTTCAGGCACACGTCAGGGGGTGAGTCACTGATTTAGTCTGTTCTTAAACGCTTCAACTCAGCCTTTCATCCTTCTGAGGTCCATAAATGAGTACCAACAGAGGTTGGGGGATCGCTTAAGCGTAAGTGCTATATAATAACACATTATCATTTGGTCATGGACGTCTGCTTGCATTCACAGTGATTTGTTAATATGAGCCTATACACACTGATCTTAAAGATACATGTGGCTATCCATTCTTGTATGAAATGTACATCACATTATAGTGATATCGTAACCATATTTTTCGTAGTGTACAATGCTATGTGATGCCACTTCCTGTTTTGTCAACGGGTAAAAGGCTGTGTTCCATCGCTTCCCGCGATATCACTTCGGGGTGGGGTCAAATGACAACACTTCTTGTGACATCATCAGTGGGTGAAGGGTCATGTGATGTCACTTTCGTTACCCCTGGCATTTTGGTGAAAGGACGTCCCTGTTTAGTCGTGCTTTAAAATGTCCTGGAATTGATTTGGGTTGTAACCAGTAACCCTCCAGCCCCATGGTGGTCAGTTCCCTTCTTATGGCCTTGAACCATGGCAAACTTGAGCCATCCGGGTGAGTTAATACATCTCAAACAGCTCTTCTATAATCACCCAGTTTACCTTTGGTCCACAGTCCAGCCCAAAGGAACACTGGCCTCCTCTGACATATGAAGCCAATGTTCTGCAGGCCCACATCCCACAATACCGGGACATTAGGCGCATTAATGGGCAGCCCCAGGACTGATTTAAGGAATTTCTGCTGCACAGCTCCTGGACAACTTTAACCCTGCCCGCCTGACCTGATCGCTCCAAGCACAGTTGGCCACCAGCCGAACCCCCAGGTAATTGTAGCTCACAACTTGTTCCATAGAGCCGCCTCTCAAACCAACATTAAACCGAGGAGATTTCTTGGCCTGTGTTTTCAGCACATTCATTATTAATCCATTAGCCTCACAGAAGCCCTCGAAACTCGCCTTCTGCCTCTGTAGACCCTATGGAGTCATTGAAAGAAGCACTGCATCGCCGGCAAACAGCAGAATAGGGATTCCAGCGGGGGGTCTATAAATCAACGGGGAATCCCATTAATGGCAATCCATAGTGGTTTGCGTTGCATAAAGTATTGTAATCAAGAGGTTGGGTAGGATAGCAATTCAAGTGCTAAAGGGAATATTTTAGTGAGGTGTTATTTTATGTCTCCCCGTATATCACCTATTCGTGGTGAGGTTTCAGCAGAGGGGCCGAACACTTTTTACAGGGGAGAAGGGGGAGAGGCAAGATTGGAACCCCTCAGCAGCTGCTCGTCCACTGCTGGTGGGATTCCCTGTGTTGCTAGAAGGGGTCCTCCAGGGTCTCGAATTCTGCTCAGTTTCCAGATAACCAAGGCCCCATGGATGGTCCCGGTCGCTTACAGTGTTGGCTGTAGTGTGTTGGGCTTAGTGGACAAGGTTTACAGTTTTCGGATGTTGGTTCAGAGAGCAGAAGGATGTTAAAGTGGCTGCACCTGCAGGGTATCAGGTAATAAAATCGCAGCAAAATGTCGCCGGTAAAAACAAATCGCAGCAAAAATGCTGTGGTTTGACCCGGTAAAGGTATACCCCATTATACCATTTAAGGGGAGCAGAGGTTGCGGGGGTGCCCCCTGCTCCCCTTAAATGGTATAATGGGTCCGTGGTATGCGGGGGTGCCCCCCGCATCCGTCACATAATTGTGGCAGCAAAACCACCGCATTTTTGCCGCGATATTTTGTATACAAGTCCATTTTTTCAGCTATTTTAAGACATGGAACCACCTGAACTACTAAAGTATGCACTTTTCTGGCCAATCTGTGTAGTTTAAGGTGGAAAGACAGAAGATGAGCGGGTTAATGGGGGAGAGATTGGTTACGGGGTCTCCCATGGAATCAAGTGAACTTAGTGGGCAATGGCAAACCCAGTTGAAATTCCTGGGGTGGGGGCAACATTCCTCCCAAGCACAGAGTGTTCAAGCAGTCATTGTCAGGCAGCAGCAACAAACGTGGCAGAGCAATGGCGCCTGCCCTTCCCATATCAAATACTCCCCATAACGCAGCCAAAGCCTTACCTGCTTGGCTCACGGGATTTGCAAGGTTCGCCCCCCCCCCGACACATGTGTATCTCAATGCGGAACTATATATCTTCACCACCTGAGACAAAGTGTCAGAATTGACCACAGAGACACTGGCCTGATAGAGTGGAATGTTGGGTACCTTGGGCGGGCTAGTTGGAAAGGGGGCGAAGTGTGCAGCTAGAGCAAGTAAACAATAGTAGCACAAGTGAATACAAGAAGAAAAGAGCAGACAACCTTACTGTTATGGTGCCTTTAAGACGACGACACTGATACGTCATCGGAAAAAAAGGGTCACGCTACGCACTCATGTAAGCAGACCACGAGCAGAGACCATGTCAGTAACCCAGGGTCTCCAGTGTCCTTTATTCCGAGAACAGGCCAGGGAGTCCCCGTACAAGAGGGACTACAAGAGGGACCACCCACAACACTGGCGATGAGGCCGGTGTGACCCGTGCCGATACCGGCGCAGGATTGCCGAACCCGCTCTGTGCCCGAGCCATCACCAGCATGCTCCAGAACGCGTTTCACTGATGATCTGTGGCCTTGCAGAAGTCGGCTTGCAGTGGACGCAGATGCTGTATCAGTGGCTCCTCCTCACAGAGCACAGATTGTGTGCGGTCCGTGGGTAGGGGGGGAGCACACGCATTGAGGTTGCCTCTCTCTTTGGCTGTGCTTGTGCGTCTCAGAAGCCTGGAGTGATGCAGCAGAACAGAGGCGTTGCTAGGGGGTGATTAGGGGGCTATAGACCCTGGTCTTTTGGTTGTAGCCCTGATAGAAGCTCAGGGTCTACAGCCAAAAGGGTAGCTAGCCCCGAGTCCCAACAGTCCTGACATTAGCGTAGCCCCGGATCTCTTCCAGATCTAGCAACACCCCTGCAGCAGAAATAAGAGGGGCTGACTTTCCTTCCAGCATATGCACAGTATATGCATATCTCCCGCGAGTGTTTCCTGCCCACCAGTCTGCACTAAAGAAGAGAGCGGTATGCACGTCCTCCTGCACTAGATCTTAGTCTGCTGGTGTGTGGCTCTACGTAGTACCTTTGTGCAATCTCTGGAAGGCAGATGCGTGGCTAGGGGAGTCTTTGGGGGCTATAGCCGTGGGTCTTTGGGTTGTCGCCCCGGATAGAAGCTCAGGTGCTACAACCAAAAGGCTAGCTAGCCCCGAGTACCGACAGTCCCGACGTTAGCGTAGCCCCCGATCCTTTCCAGAACTAGCAACACCCCTGCTGGAAGGGCACTGGGTCTAGTATAGGAACATTTTAAAAAGGGGATGTCTGATAATCAAGGGGAGGCTCAAGGCCGAGGGAGGCTCAAGGCCGAGGGAGGCTCCCGAGACAGCAGGGATCACTTGCCCCTTTGGATGAATTTGGCATTCTGGGAGTGCCAACCAGCGAAGGACCGAGATGGGCGCTATGGGTTGAACGTCTTGAAATGTATTTTGATGCAACTGGGGAACTTAATGACAGTGGGAAAACGTTGCTGCTTTTGTATTCAGCTCGCTATGCAGTGCATAAAATAGTCAAAACCCTCAACGCTACCGATGCCTCCTATGCGGCTGTGGCGACGATGTTAAGCAACTATTTTAGCTCCATGGTTAATGCAGACTATGAGTGGTTTCTGCTCCATCACACCAAACAAGGAGAGGATGAGAGGCTTGATGCTTTCCATGCAAGGCTCAGACAGGGAGCATTTACGTGCGTGCTGCTAAATGAGGAAGACGAGATTTGTGCTCAAGTCATACAGGGTTGTTTTCTGTCAAGTTAAGGAAACAAATCCTGCGGGAGCCTGTCATTAGTTTGGCTAGGATACTGGAACGTGGGAGATCGCATGAGTTGGCGCAAGTGCGAGCGTCCAGAATGGCAGTAAAACTGGAAGATGCATATGTGTTATAGACTTGATGGTCGTGCAGAGTAAGGATACCTCCGTCCCCAAGTAACGCACAGGCAACACCAGTAATACTGCCTGTGCGGTCCTTGAGGCCACAGGTGAAGTAGTTCGTAGACCTGGATTCAGGAACCGCCGGAAATGGACCCCCCGATCGCTGCAAGGCAATGGGTTAAAGGTAAGCAAGGCAATGGGTTACAGGTAAGCACAGACAACCTGACAGGAATATAACAGCAGGGTATGATCCTACTTGGCTTACCTATGTGTCAAAGGTGTAACAACAGCGGGCGTTGGGGACCCCAAAAGGCGGAGGGTAGATGGCAGGTAAGCAGGCAAACAACCGCCCAGCGTGAGGTCAGAGGCCAGGAGTCCAGGAGCAAAGACGAAATCCGTAAGACAAAACCAGGGACAGTCCAAAGGTCAGACAGCAGTTTCAACAGTTCCAAGGCGTGGTATCAAGAGGCAGAGGACACGGGGAAATCCAAAAGTAGAAGGGTGGTCCGGCAACTGGTAATCCAAAGATAAACACAAGGGCAAGGCAGAGGCAGTCCGTGGTACAAAAACGTGGTCGAGTGTATCCGTAGAGTAAGGCAAAAAATGAGCGTCGCAGAATCCCGTTGGAAAACAGCTGTGAAGCGACGCTCATTGATTTCAGGACGCTTTTATCCAGCAGGACGTATCACGTGATGAGGGGCTAAACACGTGATACGGAAGCAGTGGAGAGTCACGTGACACGTGACGGGCGGATCTTCCTAAGTCCATTCAGGGCACCTCGGTAACCTGGGAGCCTCCAACGCAACTGCCAGGAGCGGGAAGGAAGGTAAGTGCCAGGTGTATGAGAAAACCCCTGGGACTGATGCCCGAATGGGCGCCTGATCGTGCGTGCACTTGTGTATATGGGTGAGCGAGTGGGATGGCAGGAGGACGAGGGTGGGGGCGTGGCCAACTCGGAAGTGCTGGTAGGTGCAGGAGTCGTAACAGAGTCCCCCCTCAAAGGCCCACGACCCCGTGGGCAAGCAGGGCAGTCCCTATGAAACTGGGCAACCAGGAGAGGGGCATGGACGTCAGAGGAGGGAACCCAGGAGCGATCTTCAGGGCCATAACCCACCCAGTCAACGAGGTACTGAAGGCGACCCCTGTGAAAACGAGAACCCAAAATGGCACTGACCTCGAACTCATCAGGGGCGGACAGTGACACGGGAGCAGGAGGCGCAGCGATACGAGTAGGGGCAAGATAAGGCTTGAGAAGGGAAGTGTGAAAAACAGGGTGGAGACGCCAGGCAGAAGGGACCCCAAGACGAAAAGCAACAGGGTTCAGGACGTGAGTGACCCTATAGGGACCAACAAAGCGTGGTAACAGCTTGCGACAACCAGGGATGCGTAGATGTCGGGTCGATAGCCATACCCGATCACCCACATGATATACAGGGGCCGCAGCCCGCTTCCTGTCAGCCTTCGATTTCATGACTACTTGCGCCTCATGAAGATGGACCAGGGTCTGGGCATGGACATCGGTCAGATCGCGGACACAGGCATTAGCCGCAGGAGTGGCAGAAGTGAGGTCAGGTAACGGGAGAGTGCGGGGATGCTGGCCGTACATAGAATAAAAGGGAGAAAAACCTGTGGCAGAATGTCTGGCATTATTGTATGCGAACTCAGCGAGATGAAGTAAGTTAACCCAGGAATCTTGATACTGGAGGGTCAAACAACGCAGGTATTGTTCCAGTGCTTGGTTTACTCTCTCCGTCTGCCCGTCGCTTTCTGGGTGATAGGCAGAAGAAAAGTGAGCAGCAATACCTAAGAGCCTGGTAAGGGCCCGCCAGAAGCAGGAAGTGAACTGTGACCCACGGTCTGATACCATAACCTGCGGAAGACCGAAAAGACAGAAAACGGTCTTAAAGAACAGGCGGGCAAGGGTCGGGGCTGAGGGAATGCCTGTACAGGGGATGAAGCGGGCCATTTTTGTGTAGGAATCGACTATGACCCATATTGTATCATAGCCCTGCCTGCGTGGTAAGTCAGTGATCAGATCCATGGAGATGGTATGCCAAGGCCTGGGTGGAACAGGTAGTGGTTGGAGTAACCCCAAAGGACGCCCTCTACGAGCCTTACATTGAGCACATACTGAGCAGGTGTTAACATAGTTAATCACGTCTCGTCTCATGGATGGCCACCAACACCAACGGTGCAGTAACTCAAGAGTGCGTTGCTGCCCGGGATGGCCATTGATAGCTGCGTCGTGGGACCAAGCAAGCGCCTGATTACGGGCGTCGATCGTGGGAAGGTACAATCTACCCTGAACAAATGGTAGCCCCTCTTGAATAATGATATCCCATTCATTAAGTGCGTGCGGATGTTGGGAAACCCATTGCCTGATGGTCGTAAGCATGGATGGGGATGGCGTGCATAGACATATGACATGGCCCTTTCCTAAAATCGTCTCTGAGAACAGAGGCAATGTTTCCCCACCAGGGGAACGAGAGAGGGCGTCAGCTTTGCCATGGATCGAACCTGGCCTGTACTTAACCACAAAGTCAAATGCAGCAAAGAACAGGTGCCAGCGCACCTGTCGGCTATTAGCACACTTGAGCGAGGCCAGGTCCTGGAGGTTCTTATGGTCTGTGTACACGATCGTCTGGTGCCTGGCTCCCATGAGGTGGTGCCGCCATGCCTGAAGGGCATCTTTTATGGCCAGGAGTTCCTTCTCAGTCACCGTGTAGTGGGATTCGGCTGTGGTGAATTTCCGCGAATGAAAGGCAACCGGATGTAAACAGCCCGTGGCAGGGCATGGTTGGGACAGCACGGCGCCTAGGGCAAACGACGAGGCATCTGCTTCTAGTATATACGGTAATTCTGGGTCGGGATGCTGTAATACGGGAGCTGATATAAATCTAGATTTGAGCGCGTCAAACGCCTCCTGGTGTATGGAGGTCCAGATGAAAGGGACAAGGGGGCTCGTCAATGCAGTCAAGGGAGATACAATGGAGGAAAAGCCTACTATGAACCGCCTATAGAAATTAGCAAAGCCGATAAATGACTGCAACTGTTTGGTGTTGCCGGGGATCGGCCATTCCATGACAGCGCGGACCTTGGATTGGTTCATCGATAGCCCCCCAGGAGAAATATGAAAACCCAGGAAGTCCACCTCTCTGACATGGAACGAGCACTTTTCGGGTTTAGCAAACAATGCGTTCTTCTTCAGTCGTGATAGGACTTCCCTGACATGAGTAACGTGGTCCTTCGACGAGGAAGAGAAAATCAGGATGTCGTCTAAGTAAGCCACCACATACGTGTCCAAGACATCGGAAAAAATATCATCGATGAAACGTTGGAACGTAGCAGGTGCATTACAAAGCCCAAAGGGCATAACAGTGTATTCGAACAACCCTTGTCGGGAACAAAACGCGGTTTTCCATTCGTCACCGCGCCGTATTCGGATTAGGTTATAAGCCCCTCTTAGGTCTAGTTTGGTATAGATTGTTGCCCTAGTCAGTCTATCCAGGAGCGTGGAGATAAGAGGGATGGGATATCGGTTCTTTATTGTGATGGAATTCAAGCGCCTGTAATCCACGCAAGGGCGCAAATCACCCTCCTTCTTTGGTACAAAGAATATCGGACTGGCAGCCGGAGAGCAGGAAGGCCGGATATGACCCAAACGCAAGGCCTGTTGTATATAGTCTTTTAGGGTTTGTTCCTCGGATGGTGATAACGAGTAAACCCTTCCCTTGGGTATAGGGGCTTCTGGGAGTAAATCGATAGGGCAATCATAGGGCCTATGCGGAGGCAGGCCTTCCGCTATGACTTTATCAAAAACCATGTGGTAATCTTGGTATTCCCTAGGAATGCCTGCCATAACGGCTCCCACGGTGTGTGCTGACATATCGTCGGGTGCCGTATTGCTGATATGAGAAGAAGCCATGGCGCCGAGAATGGAAGCAGGAGATAAGTGTGACTCCGGTTCCAATAGACAGAAATGTTGGCATTCCTCTGACTCAAACTGCACTTGCCCCGTACCCCAGTTGATTAACGGGTTATGGTGCTTTAACCAGGGTATACCTAGTATGACCCCGAACTGGGGCGTGGAAATGAGGTCAAACGACAAGTTTTCCTTGTGTACACCATGAATGACCACTTCCAAGGGCGCGGTTTGGTGTTTAATCGGGCCGGATGCTAGGGATGTGCCGTCAACAGCCTGTACCTGTTCGGGACGTGTCTTTTGGATCAGGGGTAGATTCAGTCGATGTGCTAGTGCAATGTCCATAAAACAACCCGTGGCTCCGGAGTCTATTACTATTTGAACAGCGTGTATGATGTCTCTGGTGGGCTTCAATAGTGCTTGCACTGTAACGGGTCTGATAGGACCAAACGTAGGGCCCGCGGGGGTCGTGAATGGGCTCGCCGGTGCCCCCGACATCATGGGCGAGCCTTCTGAAAACCCGGCGCCTTGTTTCTCGGTCGACGGGGGCATTCATTCACATAGTGTCCGTTTAGACCACAATAGAAACAAGCGTTGTTGGCTCTTCGACGTTCACGTTCTGACTGTGTTATAGGACTGCGGATCCCGCCTATTTGCATGGGCTCAGAACCAACGGAAGAGGGAGCTGGATGGGGCTGCCCAAACGAGGATTCTACCCTTCGTTCGGATTTGCGGGCGTCCACTTGTAGAGCAAGGTCTACAAGATCTGTGAAAACAGAAGGAAGGGCAGGAACCACTGAAAGGGCGTCCTTCATAGCACTACTGAGTCCTCGGTAAAACACGATCGCCTTCTTTTCCTCAGGCCAAGAGGTTTCAGCGGCAAGTTGGTTATACCGGGTGATATACTCGATCAATGATTGTTTGCCCTGCGTAAGGTCCAGTAGTTCCAGGTCTCTTGCCTGGGCCTTGTAGCGGGTATCGAATACTTTAGCCATCTCCGTGATCAGAAGCTCGAAATCGTATAATAGGGGATGGTTGCCCTCTAAGAATGGATTAGCCCAAGTGGCCGCTATGCCTGATAAGTGTGATAAGAGAAAGGCGGCTTTCGTAACTGAATCGGGGAAGGCTTGGGGTCTACATAGGAAGTGGAGCCTGCATTGGTTTATAAAGGTGCGGTAGGACCGTGGGTCTCCCTGGAAACGTTCTGGGGCAGCAAGAGGAGAGGTGGTTGGGATTAGAACAGGGGCAGGAGCGGGAACAGGTGTGGCCTGGACTGGAGGGGTGGGATCCCTAAACTCGATGTCTGCAGGCAGGGGCTGTTGTGCGTTCTGTAGGAGGTCTAAACGGTGGTGTATGGCGGCTGTGGCTGTGGCCATGTCAGTCCTGAGGGCCGCTACGGCCTGCATTAAAGCGATCACGGGGTCCCCGGCGGAGGGATCCATACTCCGACGGCCAGAGGCTTCACAGTCTGTTATAGACTTGATGGTCGTGCAGAGTAAGGATACCTCCGTCCCCAAGTAACGCACAGGCAACACCAGTAATACTGCCTGTGCGGTCCTTGAGGCCACAGGTGAAGTAGTTCGTAGACCTGGATTCAGGAACCGCCGGAAATGGACCCCCCGATCGCTGCAAGGCAATGGGTTAAAGGTAAGCAAGGCAATGGGTTACAGGTAAGCACAGACAACCTGACAGGAATATAACAGCAGGGTATGATCCTACTTGGCTTACCTATGTGTCAAAGGTGTAACAACAGCGGGCGTTGGGGACCCCAAAAGGCGGAGGGTAGATGGCAGGTAAGCAGGCAAACAACCGCCCAGCGTGAGGTCAGAGGCCAGGAGTCCAGGAGCAAAGACGAAATCCGTAAGACAAAACCAGGGACAGTCCAAAGGTCAGACAGCAGTTTCAACAGTTCCAAGGCGTGGTATCAAGAGGCAGAGGACACGGGGAAATCCAAAAGTAGAAGGGTGGTCCGGCAACTGGTAATCCAAAGATAAACACAAGGGCAAGGCAGAGGCAGTCCGTGGTACAAAAACGTGGTCGAGTGTATCCGTAGAGTAAGGCAAAAAATGAGCGTCGCAGAATCCCGTTGGAAAACAGCTGTGAAGCGACGCTCATTGATTTCAGGACGCTTTTATCCAGCAGGACGTATCACGTGATGAGGGGCTAAACACGTGATACGGAAGCAGTGGAGAGTCACGTGACACGTGACGGGCGGATCTTCCTAAGTCCATTCAGGGCACCTCGGTAACCTGGGAGCCTCCAACGCAACTGCCAGGAGCGGGAAGGAAGGTAAGTGCCAGGTGTATGAGAAAACCCCTGGGACTGATGCCCGAATGGGCGCCTGATCGTGCGTGCACTTGTGTATATGGGTGAGCGAGTGGGATGGCAGGAGGACGAGGGTGGGGGCGTGGCCAACTCGGAAGTGCTGGTAGGTGCAGGAGTCGTAACAATATGCTATACACACACAACCAGCGAGGTCATTTAAAAAGGATGATCCAGCAAAGAGTGAGAAGCCCCCTGAGTCTACTGAGGTGTGTTCATTCTGCAGATACAGTTTGCCACAGCCAGGCGACTGCCCTGCGAAAGGTCACACATGTGGCAGGTGCAGACATGCTCAACTACCTCTTCTGCCGTCAAAAGGAAGACCCAAACCACGACAACAATTCTACAAGAGGAAACAAAAGGTTGCTCGGGTAGACTCAGCTGGGCAGGAAGAGCACCCAAAAGGTGCAGTAGAGGACGATGGGTATGAATGCTGGTAGAAAATGCAAGAGCCAGCCAAAATGCATTGTCCACATACAGTGCATGAACACCCTGGTGCTGATCGACACAGGCGCCTCTGTCAATGTGATGACTTCATCTCACTACAAGGCGTTACGCAAGCCTCCACCATTGACTTGCACGCAGGTGCAAATATTCACATTTGGGGGAACAACACCCCTCTCTCTTGATGGAGTGTTCATGACTACCGTTCTGCATAGGGATCAATAGATCTAGGCACAATTCTACTTAACTGCAGTGAGTGAAGGCACTCTACTTGAGTGCGCTACAAATTGTACATGTCACATTCAGGTTTTATGTTGAAGATGTTCAATCTCTCATTGAGCGTTTCAGCTCTGTCTTCAATGGCATTGGATGCATGCAAGGTGAGCCAGTCCACCTGCACATTGATGGCACTGTTGCCATAAAACACAGCAGGGTCCCATTTCACCTCATAAGCAAGGTAGAGGAGGATATTGAAAAACTGATGCAACTGGACATAATTGAACAGGTGGACGGCCCCAACCCATGGGTTTCCCCGATTGTGATTGCACGGAAACTGAAGCAGCCAGACTCAGTCAGGATATGTGTGGACATGCGGCTGCCCAACAAAGCCATGAAATGTGAACGTCATATCACCCCCACAATGGACGATGTGGTATCAGATTTGCCCCGAGCAATGCCAGTGGTTAAGATTCAGTCTAAACCTTCCAGCCATCACCTCTTTGTTTTTGCTTTGTCACCCCGAGTGGGACGGGTATGCCTAGACGTGGGTCCCGTGCCTGCTGGGCCTAGAGACCCAAGCTACTCCTCACTGATGAGCCCCAACAAGGGTGAAACATGTTTGGGGATGCTTGTGGTCTCGTGCAGTAGGGATGTGACCTAGCAGTTCGGGCTGGACTTCCCCTTTTGGGGTGGGGCCAAGCCTGATTTGCATATGGTCTTTCCCCTTCTGTAATGGCTTGGCAGGCGAAGAACGATGGTCTGGGGGGTTGCCCCGAGCAATGCAAGTGGTTAAGATTCAGTCTAAACCTTCCAGCCATCACCTCTTTCTTTTTGCTTTGTCACTCCGAGTGGGACAGGTATGCCCAGACTTGGGTCCTGTGCCTGCTGGGCCTAGAGACCCAAGCTACTCCTCACTGATGAGCCCCAACAAGGGTGAAACATGTTTGGGGATGCTTGTGGTCTCGTGCAGAAGGGATGTGACCTAGCAGTTCGGGCTGGACTTCCCCTTTTGGGGTGGGGCCAAGCCTGATTTGCATATGGTCTTTCCCCTTCTGTAATGGATTGGCAGGCAAAGAACGATGGTCTGGAGGGTTGCCCCGAGCAATGCCAGTGGTTAAGATTCAGTCTAAACCTTCCAGCCATCACCTCTTTGTTTTTGCTTTATCAGATTTGCAAGGTGCAGCATTTTTTTAAAACTGGATCTCCATCTGCCTTAAGATATATCATCACTTTCATAACACACAAGGGACTATATAGTTATAAATGATTGAGCTTTGGTGTGTCGTAGGCGGCAGAGGTTTTTCAGAATGCCATCAGAGGTGCTATCACTGACTTGCCCGGTTCCATTAACATTAGTGACAATCTACTTGTGTTTGCCAAAACGGAGGTAGAGCATTTGGAACGCCTGGAAAGGGTGCTCAAGAGAATTCAGGAATTGGGCCTGACATTCCACAAAGAAAAGTGTTTGTTCCTCTAAAAGAAGTTGGAGTTTTTTGGATACATTTATCTGGAGGAAGGTATCTCAGCTATCTGACTAAGGTAGCTGACATCCAGAATGCCCAGGCCCAGGTAAACGCATCTAAAGTCAGGAGTTTGTCACATACTGCAGCCGGTTTATCAGAAATGTGGTGAGTTTGTCGGAACCCTTGAGGAACCTGACCAAAAGAGACACACCTTGGTAGTGGACCTCACTTGAAAAAGATGCATTTCTCAACATTACAGCTGCCCTCACGATAGAGAGCACAATGTTGTTTTTTGATCAAAGGGGGGACAAGTGCAGCCAGTCCAGCAGGGGCCAGGATTAACTGCAGAGTGGGTGCCACTCTCATGGAACGCATTTCGAGTGCATGCAGTGCAAGGTAGAGTGCGGAGGAGTGCAGGACTGGCAGGGGAGCCTGGGACCTGTGAGGCTCTGAAGGTGCACCAGGCAACCAGTCAGCTGACTGAACAGGTTGGGGGTGAGAACAGAGAAGGGAATCAGGAGAGAGGAGGAGGGAGGTTAGCAAGCGAGAGGGAGGGAGAAAGAGGAGGAAAAGAGGAATGTCTTAAGGAGTTTCCAGAACTTAAGGCAGTCTGGCTCGAGATGGAGAGAGGCAGGTAGGCTGTTCCAGAGGGAGACACAAGCAGAGGAAAAGGATCTACCACAAATCTCTGTTTGGAAGCATGGCTCACCCGCAGAAAGTTGGAGGAGGCCGAGCAGAGGGCTCTGGAAGGAGAGTATTTAGGAAGAGAGAGCGTTGTAGATAGTAGGGGCACCGGCATCAGAAAGCCTTGTGGACTATGCAGAGGGGCTTCAACTTGATCCTTGCAGCCACAGGGAGCTAGTGGAGGGATTTCAGTGCCGGAGAGATGCAGTCTCTGGGCTTGAGGCCAAGGATAAGTCTTGCAGTTCTGTTCTGGATGAGTTGAAGAGGACGGAGCATAGAATTAGGAAGATTGAGAAAGAGACTGTAGCAGTAGTCCAGTCTGAAGAGAACCAGGGCTCTGGAGACAGTGAGCCTCTTGGGGAAGGTGAGAAAAGCTAGAATACCTCTGAGGAGGTGCAGCTGGTAGTGGGATTTTTTGGACATATCCGAGATGTGGGAAGAGAAGGAGAGAGTAGAGTTGAAAATGACCCCCAGGTTTTTTGCCTCACTAGTGGGTCAGTGTGCAGGACTAAGGGTGGTCGGCCAGAGTGAAAGTGGGAAAGCAGGAGCAGGGGTCCCAATGAGGACGATCTCTGTATTGCTGGCATTAAGACAGAGATCATTAGCAACACACCAGGACTGAATTGCGGACAGACAATCCGGGATGAGCAAGGAGGAGGAAGAGGCTGAGGGTAGCCTCAAAGAGAGCTGTGTGTCATCCGCATAACACTGAAAGTTGGAGGTGAAGGCAACGATTCTGCGGGCCAAAGGGGCCATGTAGACATTGAAAAACCAGGGGGATGGATTAGATCCCTGGAGGACAACACCATATCATAACATGTGATTGGTTGTATAATGTTTCATGTTTTCCCACAGAGGTTATGGTTCCAGAGTCTTCAGTGAGGACAGAAGAAGCCATTTCCGAAACTTTCTTTCGGTATTTTTGTGGTGTGTGTTCCTCATTCTCCCCAGTTTTAGGATGCAGCAACATCAACACCACCTGGTAAATTGTGAATCAAATAAACATAATATTCCCTTTCTCATTGTTATTGTATTAACTGTTGCTACTTTTATAACATATGGGGGAACGTGTAATTTTAGTTTTGCTAAACCATGATGAGCGATGTGGGTGGCCGAGCTTGGGCTGCCCCAGAGGGTGGGGCATGTGTTGTTTAACTTCAGTAATGATTGTGCATCTATTAACCTCTCTTGTACATCAGTCAGCAATGCTGTAGCCACAATGTTTGCATTGGATGCTTGAGTAGGTCAAACAGTTGAGGTTTTTTGTAGCATCCTGGGCTTGAATGTCCTGAATTCAAAATGGTACAAGCAAAACGACTCCCAAAATGCGAAACATAAAACCGACTAAATCATGGTCTGGGGAAACCTGAGAGATCTGCCCAGGCCACTACATTTAAAAAGAAAAAATCAGTATGCATAATGTTCATTTATGAGTGTTTATCTTATTCTGAAATGCTGCACAGTTATAGAATTATGAATGCATGCACAAGTCAGGCAGCTCCTGACCTGTGGTGTCTTGTTGACTGGGAGAGCGGATGGTGTTGTAGGCCCGGTCCTGCTAGCCCCGGCCCATGAAATGAAGACGCCAGTCGGTTTTAGTTTGTACCTGGGAGTATCTGCCCCAGGGCGGGGAGACCTCCCCTTTTATTAACTGCAGCGCGCGCAACTCACCTGACACGGTGCCGACGCGCACCGTAACATCCCCTTCCAACTTTCCTCCAAAAAAGAACATTTAATAGCAGCAAACACCACTGAACAATGTCACTCATTGTACTTGTGATTCACCACCGTCTTCTCCATCACATAGTCTCTCAGCCTCTCCAGGAGTCGGCGGCCAGCACGCTGGGGTTATCTCGCCGGGATGGGCACCGGATCACCAGCATTCTCTGCATCACAGGCGTTCTCGCTCCAGTCGTTGCCTCCTGTTGGCAGCTCCCTGTCCCTGTCTCAACACCGGGGCTGGCCGTCCTCACTCGCCAGGTCATCCCGCGTCATGGTTTCCTCGGATGCGTCGGAACCAGCTGCAGTTGCGGGTGAGGGAAGTGCCTTCGCGGGTCATGGTGATCATCGTCCCTTGACGAGCTGTCACCCTCCAGGGGACCGGATCGTGAGGCAGTCATAGTTTGTGTGTGGGATTCCTGGACCTAGCCTGCACCTGATCACCAACTTCCAGGGGCTGCGCCACCAAGCTGCGGCAAGCCCACTCCCTGGCATTTGATTGCTCCCGTCGGCTTCTCACCAGTGTGGGCTCCCCCACTTCCGGTGACCGGTCTTCGTGCTCCAGGATTGCTGACCTGACTTTCTGTCCGAACAGTGCTTTCGCCGGGGATACTGCTGTGGTGGAGTGCGGTGTCCTATCCTGACCCTTGCACTAAAACAAAACGAAGGGACAAGGGCGGAGGGTGTTGGTGTCCCGCTTCACCTGATTTTGGCCCAGGAGGGCCACCTTCGAATTGCCGCCGCAGGCCACGCACCCTCACAACAAGGACCTCTGCCCTGCCTCGCAAGGGTGAAGCTTGCGGGGACAAGGGCGTGGGGTGTTGGCATCCCGCTTCACCTGATTTCAGCCTAGGAAGGCCTCCTTTGAATTGCCGCTGCATGCCACGCCACCCCCATGTACAAGGACCGCTGCACTGCCCCGCAAGTGTGAAGCCTCCATGGACAAGAGCGCAGGGTGTTGGTGTCCCGCTCCACCTGATTTTGGCCCACATGGGCCTCCTTCGAATTGCCACTGCAGGCCACGCCGCCCCACCTACAAGGACTCCCCCCCTGCCATGCAAGGGTGAAGCCCACGGGGACAAGGGCGTGGGGTGTTGGCATCCCGCTTCACCTGATTTTGGCACAGGAGGGCCTCCTTTGAATTGCCACTGCAGGCCACGCCACCCCCACGTACAAGGACCGCTGCACTGCCCCGCAAGTGTGAAGCCTCTGGGGACAAGAGCGCAGGGTGTTGGTGTCCTGCTCCACCTGATTTTGGCCCACAAGGGCCTCCTTCGAATTGCCACTGCAGGCCACGCCACCCCATCTACAAGGACCCCTGCCCTGCCCTGCAAGGGAGAAACCCACAGGGACAAGGGCGTGGGGTGTTGGCATCCTGCTTCACCTAATATTGGCCCAGAAGGGCCTCTTTTAAATTGCTGCCACAAGCCACGCCCCCACCCCCACCTACAAGGACGGCTGCCCTGCCTCACAAGGGTGAAGACCGCAGGGACAGGGGCACGGGGTGTTGGCGTCCCACTGGGGTGTTCCCGGCCCACAGGGCATTGGAGTGGAAGGATTCGTCCACCTGGAAATGAGGTGAGGCTGTACTTAAAGTCTGCATTAGGAGTCTAGCGCAAGTTTCCCCATGGAGGAGGCAGCAGAGCTCCTGTCCCCCTTCCCCCACTCTTTCTTAGCAATTCTGCTCTCCTTTCAAGCTTGCAAGCCCACTTAGAGCCCAAACCAAACCGCAAGTACAAGGCGGTACATAGAAAAGTGGGGGGTGGTTGTGCACCTCAGAGCTCCAGTAGAGGTGGGGACCAGTCCTTGGATATTGACATGGGTAGGGCCCTCGCCGCTGCTGCTGCTGCTGCTGCGACAGTCTCCTCATCTGCCTCTGCCTCGGGGGAAGTAAACAGGGAATCAAGCAGCGTGATACCGAGCAGCATTCTTACTCCCAAGGAGGAGGTTCTGTCACGATTCTATGAGGCCACCCAACCTTCTGGCGCTCACCTTTCTACAGACATGACTTTCGGGGAAATCCACCAATTTATGACCCAAGCTGACCCAGCCGAACCTGCGCTAAATCGAGCTCCCCCCTACTGTATGAGAACCTCGACTTTATGATCGCCGCTGGCTACTCTGACATTCTGGGCAGCGGAAATGAGAATTTGACCCCACGGATAGCTGAAATTATTAGGGATTGTGATTCAATGGGCGTACACTTGGCTCCCTTGATGGCCGCTGGCTCCCCCCCTAGACTCACCTCTGGATCTGCTTGCCTGGCACCGGGTTCTGACGTTGTCCATTTTCCATCCATCCCTGGACCCCTTGCCTTGGAGTTAATGGACTTGGACACTGTAGGATCTGGCAAGGAAAAGTCCTCTATAAGCTCCGCCAACAGAAGCACATGCAGTGAGACTTTGCTAGCTGTGCACTCAGGGGCCAGATCCTTTCTTCGCATAACCCCCCTTTGGGCACCTAAACTTTCCCCCAGGAGTAATCCACCCCCCCTTAGATCCACCACACCCCGAGCATGACACCAATCAGGACTGTTCCTGCTCCTGTGATGGTACTCGTGGATACTCCAATTGCCGATTGGGAGCCACAATCCTTGTGTCATCACCTGAACATTGTCCCTGGTGCCCCTAGCGTCTCAACATTGATGAGGTAGACACAGTCAGACCTATTACTAAAATTAAATGGACCAAAAGCACTCCCTAAGGACACCATTGTGGGCACCAAGCCCACCATCTAGGTGGGCCACCCTCTAGCGATCTGAGTACTAAGTGCCCGGGTGAGAGGGCAACCAGTGCATATAATCTGTGTCCTGGGAGGGGTCTGCCCATGCATAATACTCACAGGGGGTAAAGAAGATCTACTGTTTTCTTACATGGGGTTCCCAAACTGCCCAGACAGACGAGAACCAAGGGATGCCCTTTCGAATAAATTCCTTAATTGGCTTCATACTGTGGGGAAGTGTGGCTTTGTGACTAAGGATACCATGGTGGGGTGTTCCAGATTGAGCTGTGATAATCCTGTAGACTTAGTTAAATTGGTCTTTAGGGGCGAACAAATGGCCAGAGATGTCTTGGGAAAATACAAGTGGCTTGGCAGGATTCCTAGTAGTGGGATTGTAGTGAGCCAATTCCCTAATCCTGGAATTGTGGGCCCCCTCAGAACTCTCACCAGTAGTACATTCCTATCAGGGACAAATCTCACCCCCATGGCTCTACGGTGATCTGGGAGTTAATATTGAAGTGGGTTGATGGAACTGAGACCATTGAACTGTTTTATGCTACCCTCAGGGTTTTGTTCTTTAATGTTTCTTCTCCTCCTGGTTCTGTTTCTTTCCTCCCAAAATCTATTTATAACTAACTTAGAATAGATTTGTTAGGATGTACTTTGATGGCCCGTTGGCTGAACAAAGTTATCACTTCACAAAACAAAACAACAAAGGGGTGTAAGAAAATGTATTTTTTTCTTGATGATAACAAAAGTGTTCAGAACCAAAATGTACTAATGACTCCAACAAAAATGTTCTCCATGGTAGGGACCCTTGGATCCAGGGGGTGGCTCCCTTCTCCTTGTTTCTTAAATAGAATGGCAAAAGTTCCACTTTAATTAATCGTTTCTTTGTGTCTTCATTGGACTCACAAAGTTCTTGTTGAAATCACAAGTTTTTCAACAGTCTTTCTGTAAGATTTCCTTTAACTCTGCAGATTGCCTGGTGCACTCCCATGCCAGGAATCTTCATTGAATCTCAACCACCTGGTGTACTCGCCTACCAGGATTTCTTTTATAGTTCCTTTCAGATCACCTGCTATACTCTCCTGCCAGGAATCTTACCATAACTTCAACTGCCTGGTGTACTCGCCTGCTAGGACTTGTTAATTGATTCACAGTTCCTTGGTTATACCACAGTGGTACTTGGAATATTTGCCTATGGTAATACTTGCACAAACTTCTCCCCCACACTGGCATCTCCTGCATCTGTATTGGATTGGGGTTTGTCTTTGTGCTTTGCCTTGACTGCATTCAAATATTCTTATTGGATGTTGAATTTGTACTTTACCTTGACTATATTCAAATAACCTTCTTCTGCTCTTTTCAGTATTAGCATTCTCATATTTATCAAACACTATCTGCCACGCTTTTCGGAACTTCCCGGGGGCCCCAGCTGTTTTGGGGAGACTCACTGGTCTCTTCCAGCATCTCCGACTCTGCCTGCACCTTGGTGGAATAGCTGCTTCATTCACTTTCTACTCTGGAGTCAGTGGCGGTCTCTCCAGCATTCTGTGCGGCTCCACGTTTACACACTGGCTTCCTCTCTCGGCCTGGACCTATGAATACTGTTTCCAAGAGTGGCCCAATAACCAGGAGCTTCTGCGTGACTCCCTGTGTTTCCCCAACATTCCCTGTTCATCTGCGGCATTGTTTTTCCTTGTGTCCCGATAGCCGTCTCTGTGTGCTTCGCATTTGCGAGCCTCTGCCTGGAGTTTACTGTCCCCTCCTGCACTGGTCCACTTGTTAGGGCGGTCACCATCTTTAAATATCCTGCACACTGTAGGCTTTAACAAACTACGAGCCTGTATGTTGTACTTCGAGCACCTGTCAATCTGCACAAACTCTTTCATCCTGCTCCTCGTCTCAGTACCTGCGTGATTATGGGAGTTGTAGTCCATGGATGTTATTGGCCTTTTAACTCTCAAATGTTTTTTCTCATGATTTTTACAATAAGGCATTTTAGAAACAGAAGGTAATATGCGTTAGTCTTGGGTGTTTGAGTTAAATGTGGAGGCCTGACTATAATAACAATAGGCCATTAAGAACTTGGTTATTAGAGGGTCTTCCTGATGGGAAAGGGGGGAATACTGTATCTTGACCAATGGAGCCAAAACATCTCCCTGGTAGTTGTCTCCTCCCATGTGATCCTCCCTCATAAATCTGCCCCAAGTGTCCGGATCAGGTAGCGGCTTCGTCCCCTGGCCACATGGGAGGAGGTCACCGCTGGGGATTCCCGGATGACTCCATTGGATTCATCACACCATGTACTGCAGATACAACTAAATTCATACTAGACTTAGAGATGCCTATAAAGGGGAGCAAAGTAGATTCGGTAGGCACAGGAAGGCCCTTCCATTCCCACGGATACTCGCACATACCTCCCACTACCCTCACTCCACTCAGCTCCTACAACACTAGAATGCAGCTATCCCCCACAATCAATTCAGCCTAGCTGCACACATAATTATATACCACCTTGCACACGGCAACAACCTTTAGAATGCAGCTATCCTCCATGATAACTTCACCAAGCTGCACACATATACTCACATACTAGCACCACCTCCAGTAGAATGCAGCTACCCCCACGACAGTTCGGCTTAGCTGCACACATACTATCTCACATACCCTGGACACCACTTCCAGCTTTAGAATGCAGCAATCCACCATGAAAAATCCGGTCTGGCTGCACACATACACGGTGCACGCACTAGTTACGCTCTATCTCCACTGCCCTGGACGCCGGTCCCCGAGGACGTTCAACCTACAGCGTGTTGAGACCATACCAATGGTGAAAGGCACTATACAAATGCTCATTAACATAGCATAACACACTGGCACTCAAATGAATAACACCCAATAAACATGTGGAGCTGGGCGTAGTCATGCTGAGCATAGCATTTGAGCCTGCAGTGTGTTCTACAAAATGGAAAACTGATTGCACTGTAAGTCAGCTGAGGAACTGTGCTCTGGCATCTGTCTGACAGGACAGGTCTTGTCTAATTTACAGCAGGATGCCGGCTACACCGGTCGTGAAATCCACCAGGGAGGTGATGGCATGTGCTAGGTTTGCTCTGTGCTGACACTGCACACATGGCCTCTAGAAAGGCTTCCCTTATCCTGAGTTAAAATAAAACATGCTTTGTTAAATGTATTATTATTATTATATAAAGGATAAACTAGGACATGGCATTCGAGCTCTGTTTGACAATACATTGATTTGTTTAATTGTATTATTTTACTTATTTATTTGCATTGTAAATTGACACAGTCCTTATAGTAGCAATAATACAGCAAGTGATTAGCAGCCATTTATATTATTTGAATACAATAACAATACAAACTCAATCTGGTGGGGGTTTTAACAAGCACGAATAATCAATCATTCAGTCCAAAATCAATAACAGCTTCAGTGACTTTTCACGGTAATAAGATGTTCAGGCTTTTCCATAATCAGTTATTTTAGCTAATTCAGGTACCCTAAAGATCAACGTTTTTAGTTTTGGCTATTCGGTGAGCCACTAGAAGCCAAAACTATTGCATAAGGAGTACAGCTAAGCAGAAATGGCATATGAGTAGGGGTGGACTGGGAACCGAAAGGTGCAGTTGAAATAATATTGAAAGTGGCTCCATAGTACACATTTTCAGCATGCCCCACCCTTTTCCTGTGAGACCATTTGGAAATAAAATAGGTCACCAGACAACAGGCCGGGGTGCAAAGGCCTACTGGACAATCCCAGAGTTCCTTATAGGCCCGTCCACCCCTGCTATGATATATGACGAGGGACACAAAGTTTGTCGGTGTTGTTTGGTCATTTACCTGCTCATTGACTGCCCATGGCCAGGCTAATCTCCATGAACATTCCCACCCACTGCCCCTCCCTGCCCAAAACACATCTTCCTAGGATCTCCATGAGCTAGCTTTATCAGGCCTTACCAACAAACGGTGTGCTTGAAGTGCCTGCCAGTGTTTTTTCAAAGCAGTCTTCCGAGAATGAATGACTTAATTGGAGCTCTAAACGTGCTACTGGTGTAACAAGAATGTCTTACCCAGGTCTGCCTTCAACCACTTGGTTGATAAGCACTATGCGTGTCTTGCACTGAAGTCCTGTTAAAAACAAGTATTGACAATGTCAACAATTTTTGGTTGTGTATAAGTATTAGGCACCTGCCAGGCACGGCTATTATGTGCCCATGTACTCGCACCATTTTCCAGCTGCTACCAAACGATTAATGGATAGTAAATACCACGACGGCAGCAACTGACAAATGCCTTTCCCATGCTTACACAAAAGCCAAAACTGTTGGCATTGCCAATGCTTGTTACTTCCTGCTATGACATCAACATCATTCAATACAAATGCTCTGATGTTTGTATTGCAACAAAACCACAAGTACACACTCCTTTCTCACATTCTTTTCTTCCCTTGAACAAACCTTACAAGGCGTGTTTCCCATCAGCCAACTTGGTTTGATGGAATTTTAGTTTCATATATTTCTTTACTGGAGAAGATGACGGAGTAGTTTGCAAATAAATGTGTGGGATTTTTTCTTCAGTATACATATATATAGTATCAGTGAAGTAGCAATACAAATATTAGTTAAGCACAACGAATTCCACTAAAATTCATCAGCTGCAAGGTAGCTACAAAAAAATAATGCAAGGACATACAAATATAATCCATGCATCAAATCTCATGATAACATGTATTTCAGAAGGGTGCATTGCTTTAGTTATGTCACCATACATGATTAACTGAAAGAGCTGATGCATTTCCCCAGTGCTGCTTTTATTTATTTTTATCAGAGCATATTACCATAGTAAAGATAAAAATATACATTTTAAAAAAGTTGGAAATTTTACAAGGTGGAAAAAACAGATCAAAATTTGCTTAAATATAAAATAAAATTATGCACTTTATGCTTGTTTTTAAAGGGGAGCTAGCCTGGTGGTAAAGCATTCCTGCTTTTTGGCAGGAAGATCCCAAATGATCTGACCACACCAGAAAAAGATTGAGTCACTGTTTGATGATCACAAAATCAGGTTTCAATGGCTTCTAGGCACTCAAGAAAACCTATTTGTCGGAAATGGATGTGTCTTGATTATCGCTTCAGGTTGTCAGTTTGCCTTGCAGGCATATGACTGTGCAAAGTAACACAAATGAGAGTCTAAAAAGTGATTTATTTCCCTTTAAAATTGTTTAATGTGCTGCAGCAAGGAGCAGCTGTTTGTTTTTAATGTGAAAATGGATCTTTGCTTTATGTGCAAGAGCCCAGCAATATGAGCTTCCCTTTACATGCATCAAAATGCTACATTTTGAATTTGAATAAATGCGGGAAAGCAACAAAAAACTAAAAAATAGCAAAAAAAAAGAAAACCTATTTGTTTTATGTGCTGGAATATGTAACAAAGGTAAACCAATTCTTTCCTGTACAAGAAATAACACCCCTATACTGATTGTGTGAGTAATGTAAGATGGTAGGGAAGAGCATGGGAGTCGATTAGTGGTGATAAAGGCGTGGTTAAGTGAGCGAGAACGTTTAGGTTCAAGACTGATTGGTCCAGTGTTGTTGGAGTTTTTGGTTGTCGTCTCTGTTGATTAAATGTTTTTGCTACTCTAGTTTCATTTAAAGGCATAACGAGACTTACCTGAATGAGTCTGCTCTGCTGTAGTTCTAGGCTAACGTGTTGCGTGCAGGGTCATGACATGTTTCTTTAACTTCCTGGTCAAGTGCTGATATCAGGTGAACAGCCAAGTTTTAAAGGATTTCCTGAAGTCGGGATGTGTTTCCTTTTTGGACAGTTGACAGGGGAAAGAATTCCATAGTTTGGTTGAGAGAAACGAGAAGGAAGATCCACCGATAGTAAGGCCGCGTTGCTGGCTAAACGTTTTCTCATTGGGTGGCAGTGGATAAATTTGCCATGGATGGCGCAATTGCCTATACCAGGGTTTTCAGAATAATTCGATCTGCTCTGTTTTGCAATCTTCAAAGTCTGTTCAAAAGGTAAATGGGGAGCACTAGGTAGAAGCTGGTGGCGCAGTCTAATCTTGAACAATTTTAGTTAATGATAATGTTAATGATGTGTTTATTTATATAGCGCCTTAATCCAAAGTGCTTTACAGAGCATAGAATATCACCCAACTGAAATTGGTACTCATTTATCGACCTCGGAAAGATAAAAGGCTTAGTTGGCTTTGCTGGGATTCGAACCTGCGACCTGCAGATCATGCTCATATCGCAGCAGCAAGCGCTTAACCCACTGAGCTATCTTACCAGCCTTGTTCAATACAGTTCTCTGTATGATGATCAGGTAATGAATTATGCCCCAGATCATTCTGAGTCATAGGTAGTTCCTTATGAGGGCTTTAACACAGAGTTTGCATGTCACGTCGCTGTCCATCAAGAGTCTGAGGTTTTGACCATTTCCATTGGAAGAAGTTCAGATTTCTTTGGGCCAAGTGATTGGCGTGGGACTCGGTAGTGTGCTGCAGCACATAATAAGCTCGGTGTGGTTGGGTTTATTTTCGGGCTATTTGATGTCATCCAATGACAAGGCATGTGCAAAGGTCTGCTTTATATTTAATGTGAGCGTGTAGATGATTTGGGTATCACCTGTATAGGTGATGCATGCGAGGCCAGAGTTATTGTTAAGTTCCAGTGGTGGGTCAGGTAGACAGTGTAAAGGAGAGGCAACAGATTCAATTAATGGAGTATCCACAAGTGCGGTTGCGGGGCATGGCCTGAAGGAGGCCATGTGCATTGTTTCATTTGTTTCCAGGAGAAATGAGATACTTCACCCTAAAGCGGTTCCTTGTAATTCAATGTCACACTAACTTGGATGTGGCTGTCCAGTGGCAGTCAGTGCAGGGGCGCCGTCTTTTGGTTTTCCCAGGGGCAACCAGCAGCAAAAAAAAAGTCCCATTCTGAGAATAGGGACTTTCAGGAAAATAGCGTTTCCTGGGGGGTGCCTGGGCCCTGCAGCACCCCGTACTCGGCGCCCCTGGTGCAGTGCTGCACTGGTGTAGTGCGAATACAGTTCCTGGCCCAAGAGGTGGAAGCAGGCATTGCCCACAAGGAAGTCAGAGAGGATTGGGGCTGTCCTGCAAAGACTGAGTTGCCATAATCAGCCTTGAAAGACTGACCTACAGTCTGACATCAGAGACTTAGTAGATGCAATGGTGTGTAACTCCACCCTTCAAGCCAACAAACCTATAAGGTTTTCAGGATGACCACTGAATATTCAAGTGATTCTCCATTTGGATCATTCCCTTGGATGCCAATCTATCTCACAAACATTCATGATGGATATCCTAAACACCTGGCACTTTTGAGGCTCTCGAGGACCGCAGTAGTGCATCAGTTCTCTACGCGGCATGCCCAGATGAGGATCAATAACAAACCTTAGAGATATTTGATATATGTCCAGAGTGAGACAAACAACGTCATCTGTTGTCTCGGGTCACCAGAATGCACCATGCCATGCCTGCATTCAGAAAATTCCACATTCATCCATGATTCGGAGCACTGTCGTTTTTCCCAAGATGCCGCGCGTAAGAGGTCGAAAGCTTCTCCAGGGGCAGCTCGGGTGCCATCCGCATGTGAATGAGCGGCACACCCATCCCCATGACCAGATCTCGCATTGGGTATGATTACCGACAGAAACGAACAGTGGCGGGATAGACACCTCGGCACATTGCAAGGCATTGGAAGCAACATTTGGCTCAGCCCTCCCCAGCTGACCTTGAGGGGCCAAGAAGACAGCCAACCAGTCAAACATTGAGAGCGATGCACTGTACAAGACCAGTCTGCCTCCATCTATACATCAATTTGACAGTTACATTGGAAGCACGGGCCGTAGGTGGTACAGACCTATCAGTCCAATAATTTAAAGACAGTTGGTGAACAAACCCCAAACTACTCACATCTCCACTCTAATCAACCTTTTTTTTAGAGGGGCTTCCCCTCCCCTTTCTCATTTGGTTTCCCCAACATATCAAGTGCCACCTACGGGCTTCCGTGGGTTTCTTCTATTCCACCAACCTTCACCAGAATAAATGTCTTTTGATCTTCATATACTTGAATTGCCAGAAAGGCCAAAATGGATGCACAGTCCTGTAATATAAATGCGACTGTAACCTTCTAGATTGTTCATGCAAAAACAAACAGAAATTCACAAGACATCCCCCCTCAAATAACCTATCAACCTCACACCCACATCTTTATTTTATTATTTAATATAATAGCATAAATACTGGTACAGCATACCTACAGGTCTTTGGGCACAACAGCATTATTACACATAGCCAGGGCTAGGCTGAACCCTGACATTTTAGTGGTGGGCTACATATGGATGGATCTTATTTTATACTGGCCTTTCTGAAGTCAAGTGAGACTGGGCTATGGATATTTGCAGTGAGACAATGGCCCTTTAACGCGGCTTACTGGGAACAAAGATCAGGAGGATACCTCTACAGTTTGTCTGGACTTTTTTTATGTTCTCAGCAACTTTAGGTGCCCCTCCCACCCACCAAATATAACTCCTGGACGCCATCAGTACCTTTTTCTGCTACCCTACCCATCCAGTGGCAATGAACCACCTGAGAAATGCCTACAAAATAACTCCTCTGGGCACGCTTCCTCTTGGAACAAGGATGCAGAAGTTGGCAGGGATGGGGGTATGGGAGCATGGAGGTGCTAATGGCTGAAGGTGTGGACACCAGCAAGGCCCCACCTGTAACATTTGCACTAAAGCGTGCATACGTTTGAGGGATGGGGTGGGAATGAATGCTCTTTGCTGACATGGACCCTTGCAGCACGAGGCCTGGTGGTGGTTTGCCATCCCGCACCACACCCTCACCCCTCCCTCGTGATGGCCCTGCTTGCAAGTCTAAGCAGGCAAAGGGCAATCGACTAAAAAACCAGGCAACTTGTTTGTCTTGGAAGAGGGACAACGCATAGCAACACTGGTTCGAATCCCGGTCTCATGCTTAGAAACTGGTCTCCGGTATTAAACGCATAAAATAACTATTAGAATTATAATTATGGCATGGACTTGTGTCATAGTCTAATGCCCAAAGACAGACCGCTCTGACATATAGTCAGCAATCCCAAATCCGTTTGGCCCCTTTTCTCCCTTCTGGTAAATTGCGAGAGTAATGGCGCTCGAGGAGAGCGAACACCAAACGATTTCAAAATGATTGCCAGTAAAACAATAACAGCGAATGAAATACACTGTAATGTGGAGCTAGCTGAAGTCTGCAGCGGCTGGCTGCACACCGCTCCTCCCAAACCTCCTTTCAAGGGGGTTCTGCAATTCTTCCTCCTCCATCAACATCCTCGCCAGACATATTCAATTTGTTCTCGGCTTCCTCTCTCGAAGCAGCCTAATTATTCTGTTGAAAACCCCATTAGAGAAGCAATAGTTTCTGCGCGCGCTGCGTGGCCGGCGGCGTGTTCCAGTCTGCAGGCCCCGGTCTGGGGATAATAACGTGACGCGCGCGCTCTCGCGGTGGCAGCCAGCGCGCTGCGTGGGCTGGGAAAGCGTTTCCGGGCCCTTTGCGTTTTCCTCATAATTTCAGATGCAGGCTCCACGTCCCCCGGCACCACGCTCCCTTCCCCTGCAAGAACAATTCCATCGATCTCTCTCCCCACTTGGAAAAAACCAGGCCGAGCGATAAACCTGTTTCGAGGTTATTGATTTGGAAGATGGCTGTAATCGTATTTGGAACGGCCGCTCTCACCTATGTGAAGATTTGATCAAACCTTTAACTTTTAACATGGCGCAGACATGGTCGAAAAAGACACCCCTGCGGCCGCTGAGGTGGATGCGAGACCCCAACTGGCCAAGCGGGTCCCCAGGGTAGCCCAAGGACTCTTTAGATTTTTGAGTGGCAGCAATACCGAGGGACCCTCGTCACATTTTAATGGTTGTTCCCTTCTATCTCTCGCCTCCTACCCCTCCCAGTTTACAGAGATTTTTCCTGGCTAGTGTTGGAGACCTGCAAAAATGTTATCCCGGGGTTCGAATCCAGGGAGATAAAGAGGCCATACTTAAGCCACCACATACTGCACCTGCAGACACAGCAGTGGGTGGGTGAATGAGAGTGCTGCTGTCCCTTAAGAGGTGTGGATGGTGGGTAATTAGAAACAGGAGGAATGGAAAAAGATGCATGGTGCGTGGAATAATGACAGCAAGATGTGTTAGGCTCCTAGTAAACTGGTAACTGTAAGCTTCCATTCAGTATTGGGAAAATAAAGCTACATACAAGTTCAAGTTGTTACTGTAACTGTTTATATATTTTCCGGTTGGTTCATTATGTGATTTGTGCATGTTTCAAATGATTTCTGCAAAATGGCCTCAATACCTTGGTATACAGAGGAGGTCATCGCTACCAAGTGTGCCATCCACAGAAATGAAAAGTTCTGTAGAAAACCCCACCAACTAGATCACCCCATTACCCTGCAAACCCACAAAGCAGCATGCAGGCCCCTCAACGACACAACAAAAGCAAACTGCCACACAACAACCAACATTGAAGCATCTAACAACAGCATAGTGACCTTCCAATCAATGAAGGCCCGCATCAACCCGTTGCTAGACCCTGCACTACCACCAACCACTGACAAATGCAACACCAACACCATCAACAACATTTTTTTAAGGACAACAAGATACACCAGAAAAGGCAACACAGTGACAACTCCAAACACACAAGAAACATCCCACCCGGCACCCATCCCAAACCACAAGATTAACCGAATTCTGGATAATTTCTCCAGAAGGACTGACCCACACTTTTGCTTCCCACAAACCACAAAGACAACATTTTCCCCTCCACTGTTGTGATGGTCACCAAAGGTGAAACACTCACACCACTTCTCAACATAATGAATCCATCTCTCCCACAATGCACCTTCCCAGATACACTGAAAACAGGACAGTTCCTTTACCCCTTGAAGAAACCCACACTTTACCCATATTACCTGGCCTACTATCTTCTCATCACCCATCTACCCATCCTTTGCAACGTGATTGAGAAGACTGCTCTGGTCCAGTTATGCAAAAAGATTGGTCAGCACAATCTCTTAAAAGACGACCAATCTGGATTCTGACCATGATGCAGCACATATAACTCCACCGTCCAAGTTACTGATGAAGCTACACACATTCTGGAAAAACGGGGCACTTGTTTGCTCGTATGCCTCGATTTCTCTGCGGCCTTTGATACTGGTGACTGCGACGATCCCCTTAAAAACCTTGCTACGCGCATGGGCTTTGAACGAAAAGTCCTGCATTGGTTCACCCCTCCAAGAAAGAATAACTCATCAAGATGGACCCCAACAGATCCCAGTGCCTCGCTGTAACCTGCAAAGGTCCACAAGGCTCACCCTTTTTCCTGTCACCTTCAACCTCTGCCTGTATCCTGTGGTTGAACTCCTCACCAACACTCACATGAAGATACACAAATACTCAGACGACACATAGCGTTACCTATAGATCAACTGCGTCAATGATATTCATCGACTCAAGCACCACCTCTCCCTCATCTAAGCCTGGATGTCAAGCACTTACCTGAAGCTGAACCCTACAAAGGTCAACTCCATTCTCCTGGGAAACAGCAGTAAGCATGCCCATGCCCAGAATTGGCTGACTGACAGGAAGGATGTGTCTGAGCTTTCGTAGGAGGTGTAGATGTGGATGGTGTGCAAAGGAAAAGTGTGGATCGATGGTGAAGCCACAGGATTTGAAAGGTGTGAAGAGTGGCATGCTTGGGCTATCCATGGTGGGCTCTTTGATCCAAGGGGTGAGTTTGGGTTTGTTTCTAGAGGGGCAGATGAGGAGGTATTCTATTTTGGAAGGGTTTGAGCTTGAGGAATCGGGTGGCCATGCAGGTGGTGATAGCGGAGAGACAGCTTTTGAGGGTGTGGAGTTGTGAAAGGGATGAGATTTGGAAGTATATTTGTGTGTCATCTGCATATTGGTGGACATGGACATGGTATTTGTTAAGGGTCTATCCAAGAGATTATAAATACAGGTTGAAGAGGAGTGGAGATAGGGAGGAGCCTTGCGGTTCCTACGTTGCTCAACAGAAACTCATGCACTGACAAATGGCCGCCATTCCACCACCAGTTGATGCAATTTGCACAACAGTTAACATAAATAAAGGTGCTAAAGACAGGTTTGGACCTGTTCAGACCAGGAGAACACTGGGCCCAACCCCATGATCAGACAGCAGGTAAGCATGCACCAACATGTGTTTACCCCCTCTGTCCCCACAGGCCATCCCCACCTCCTCTGGTCCCCCCGTGATGTTCCCTTGTGACCCCCACCCTTATCGCACACAGGTGTTGCCTTTTTTGCTTGATTCTTCTACTCTGCTCCGTCCCCCCCTCCAGCCTACTTCTGCAAAAGTCTGTCCTGATACATTCTGGTTTCACCATCACTGTCTTGTGGCCAATGCTGGATTTGACTTTTATGGACTTCATTGATTCACGGTGTGTCACCCTTTCTCAACTCTCATGCTGGACTTTTCTTGCTTCTTGTACTCATGGTGGCCCTGAATCATGCTGTTCCCATCTTCATCTTGTATCCTGGCTTGCAACATTATGTGTTACTACTGACTTCTGCAATTGTATTCGCTCTCCCCTCTTGCTTCTCCACTCTTTTTGACCGCTTACCCTCTTTTCTCTCCTCCTCTCTGTTTCTCCCTTTTCTTATCTCCTGCCTCCCCCCCCTTACTTTCTCCTATGCACTTACTCTATCAGAATTGTCCCTGGACCTAGTATGATAGCAACCTTGTCTGTCTCTTCCCTCCTCCCCTTACTTGTCTCCCGCCCCCTCCAGCACTATCTGAAATGTCATCAGGCCTAGTACGTTAGTCGCTTGTTTTGTTCCTCCCATTCCTTTCTGCACCCCTCTCACTCACCTTTTGTTTTCTCCGGCTCTACCACAAATGTCATCAGGCCTAGTACGGTAGTCACCTGTCTGTTTCCATTTCCTTCCCACTCTCCCCCTCCCTTCCTTATCTATGTCTTAGCTCTTGCACTATCTGAAATGTCGTCAGGCCGAGTATGATAGTTAATTTCACATCCTTACTATTCATGGCCTGTAAGTATGTCATTGTATTTTCCCTTGTTCACTCCTTTGCCTAGAAGCGCTTTGAAACACATTGTGTATAGGCGCTATATAAATAAACTATCATATCATTTCATATCATATCATATCATAGGTGTAAAGGTATTATCTCTGTCTCAGCACCTTTATTTATGCTGCTGGGCATTTTTGTGGCTTTTGAAGGCGGCAGGGTGCACAAAACGGGAGTTATGTTTCCACGTGCCTTTATCTCCACCTCCAAAAGGCACTTTTTCTTTTGTTGCCAGTATGACATTTTCATTCTGGCGAAGCCTTGGTGTTTCGTGCCCTGAACTGAGGGAGCGCACATTCCCTGAATCCAAGCCAGGGAGGGAACTGCTCTCCACACCTTTCGCCACAGACCACCTGCAAGCAGAGCGGTGCTAGGCTACCTGCAAATCTAAAAAAGATGTTAAATCCTTCCTGCAAAAGGAAATGGGTTTACCCCTGAGTAGGGTGTCAGCTGTAACCCCTCTAATGGACCACAGGCACTAAGGTGCAGTGGCGTAACACAAAATCTGGGGGCCCCCTGCGAGCCATGCTGAGGGGACCTCCCCCAACTCAGCAACAAATCACGGGTCGCGCCATACTCTGGGCCGGCCTAGATTATCAAGTTTGCGCAATACGCACAAATGTGCTGTTGAAGGGGTATGCCACACACTGCACTAGGAGAAATACATAAGTATGTGTTTTAATGCAATATACAACACACTTTCGGAGAGAAAATGGCTAAAAAGCCAGAGTGTTTGTGTCATGGCCACAGGCCCCAAAATACAAAAACCATCCCATCTAGTGATGCGGGCAACGAGTCACTTGACTCACTTATGTCCCTTTGGGACCTATAAACACAGGGGCCCTGGCTGGACTCAGTCCTGGCGCCTTGGGCGCAAGGCTCATATAGAGATGTCAGCAGGAACACTTTATTTCGTGCAGGAGTGCTTTTACTTTATTTCAGTGCAGGAGTGCTTTTATGTTACAAGAACTTTCCAGAAGCTGAAAGCCCTTATTCCAGCGAACATCCTCATGTGCTGACCCATCGGTGTGGCTCCCTAGGCCTGGTCTTCATGTGCTGACTCATCGGGTGTGGCAGAGTGTGTCAGGCAGGCTGAACCTGGTGGGCGTGGCTTTAGAAGCTCAGCTATATAAGCTGCTCCATCCTTAAGGCCGGTGCTTCGCGTCACTGTGCACTCGTGTGCAAGGTGAAGCACCCCGCTGCTTGGACCAGTTTATTTACCTTTGGAAACCAGGCATTCTCCTGCATACTCACCTCCAGGAAACCGGTGCTTCATCGCTTCATCTGCAGACTCATCTCCTGACATCCAGTGATCTTGATCTCGACGCCGCAGCACTGCACTCCACATCCACGAACTCGGACCATGTGAAGAAGAAGAAAGACAAGGTTAGAACATCCGTCCTAGGGCCGCACCTCATTTGATCCCTGCGCGCCCCCTAGTTAACAATTTACCAGCTACTGCACCGCTGCAGCTTCATTCCTCATTCCCTCCGGCTGTCTCCTCGAGCTCCGCAGCTTCTCCCAGGCCGGCAACATCACCTGCAAGGGAAGAAAGCAAAAGAGCAAACATCAAAAGTGGAACAGACAGCAATACAAGACAACAAACTTTACAATACAACAAAAACAGATGAGGAAAGACAAAGGCAAACAGGAACACTTACCTGAAGTATAGTGGCTTAGTCACAGCAGGACTGGACTACCTCATGCAAGGGACCAGTGAAGGAACTCGGTCCAGATCATACAAGTGCCCCTGCCAGAAGCAGCAGGACGGAGTGCTCGCCAAAACTAATCAACAGGAGCAGTCCCGAGCAGCATCACCTTTTACCACCAGTCACTACCGGGAGGGTTGCAACCGTGCCCCAACGCCTCTGCAGAGACCAGGTGAGCGTAACAGTTTGCAATGGTTTTGTAGGGTAACACCAATCCAATACATGCTAGTCACCAACAGCGCACAGACCATGAGCCTGGCTACAGAGCTGCCAGAGGCACGGAAACTGCTCTTCTGAATGCCCGTGAAGATCTGCTCTCTAACCTTGATTACAGCATTCCTTCTGTCCTCATCCTCCTTGTTATTTCCTCTGCTTTCGACACGGTCAAATACGCCATCCTGATCAATCGACTCCATGAGAATCTGGGCATCACGGATCAGGCCCTTGAGTGGCTGACATTCTTCCTGTTGGACTGCCCCTCCCAGGTGCAACTTGGTCCCTTTCTCTCTGCCACATCTTTCTATACCTGTGGCGTTTCCCAGGGCTCCATCCTCACACCCTGGTTTTTCAACCTCTCCTGGGCCCTTTTGGTCCACCTGATCTCTACCTTCTCCTCTTATGCGGATGACACTCTGCTTTCCTTCAGGCTCCCCTCACACTCCTCTCCTCTCTCTCTCTCATTCCTGACTGTCTATCCGTGATTCAGGATTGGTGCGCCTCCAACAATCTCTCCCTTAATGCCAGTAACATGGAGATCCTTCTCATTGGGACCACTGCCCCTGCTTTCCCTCTCGCACTCTGGCCACCCGCCTTGGGACCTCTTCCTTCGCCTTCCAGCGAGGCAAACAACTTTGTTGTCATCTTTGACTCCACTCTCTCTTTCTCTGCTCACATCTCGGATGTCGCCAAGAAGTTCCACTACCCGCTGCTCCTCCTCAAAGGGACTCTTCACTTTTTCACTTTCCCTCAGAAGCTCACTGTCTCCAGAGCCCTGGTTCTCTCTACGCTGGACTACTTCAACAGCCTCCTTCTCATCCTGCCTTCCTCTACTTTCGGCCCCCTGCAACTAATCCAGAACAGGACTGCAAGACTTCTCCTTGGCCTCAAGCCCAGGGATCGTATCTCTCCAGCCGTGAAATCTCTCCACTGGCTCCTGGTTGCTGCAAGGATCAAGTTCAAGACCCTTTGCATTGTCCACAATGCTTTCTGGGCCCGGGCCCACACTACATCCAATGCTCTCTTCCAAAATACCTGCCTTCTCAAGCTCTTCGCTCAGCTACCTCCAACTCTCTAAGGGTTAGACGGTTCTCCAGGCAGAGTGTGTGGGGGGGTAGATCTCTCTCCTCTGCAGGTGCCTCCCTCTGGAAAGGCCTCCCTGCCCATCTCAAACTTGAGCCGGAACACCGGAAGATCCGGAAGCAGCTCAAAACGTTCCTCTTCTCCTCTGCGTTCTCTCTCTCCCTCCCTCCTCTGCTGGCCTACCTGACCTACTTGTGTGCTGTACCGACTGGTTGCTTGGCTACCCTCAGAGTCTCACTGATTCCAGGCTCTTTCTTGATCAGTCACCCCTACACTGCCTCTGGGCTTACCACACTCTTAGGGGCTGTAACTGGAACTCTACAGTCCCTTGATCTCCTTGCACTACCCAGAGCCGCGCTGCCCTGGCTGCACTTACTCAGAGCAATGCTGCCCTGTTTTTCCCTCCCCTCTCCCTTGCACTTCCCCCTCCCTTTCCGCTTGCACTTATCGTTTTAGCACCTGCATGATCTGAATGACACAAGGCCTAGTAAGATCATTTGTCTTGTCCTCCCTCCATCTTCCCTCCCTTATCTTGTCGCGCCCAGAAACACTTGTGTACAGGCGTGTTATAAGTGATTTATATCATATTTTATCGCAGATGCCCAGAAAAATATACAATGCTGCAGTAAGAACAGGCTAGTCTGGCAGCACCCAAATGCCAGTCTAGCCAGGTAATTACACTTAGCAGGACTGTTTTTTATCAGAAATGCCCAGTTATAAAAAAAAAAAGTCATACCAAACTGAGGAATGACTAGAATGGCTGCACCAAAATGCTTCTCTAGCCACTAATACCACATATCATGCCTGCTTAGCCTGGACATGGACAACCATTATGATTTGTCGCACAGTCCCGCCCAACTTCCCCACACACATCCCCTCTCCCTTCCACCCCTACCCCCAACCTCCACAATCTGCTCGTTGGCCCAGCATTACCTCCACGTCCCTCTTCCTTGTGCCTGAGTTTACGTATGAGTCTCCTTGCCTCATAGGTAATTACTGGGATAAGGAAGAGTGGGACTAGGAGTAATGAAGAGTACAGGTAGCTAAGTCAGGCGTTACCTCCATGTACCCCTACCTCATCCCAGTACTTGTGTATGCGGCAGAGTGCCTCATACACACGTACTGGGACGAGGAAGAATAGGGCTAGCAGTAATGAAGATTACCAATAAGTAATCAAGGCATTAAACACAAGTAGTGGTGCAACACCATTGAGTTGACTGGGATTCAGCACTCCTCCCACCCCCTGAAAAGTTGGGCTATGTTGACTCAACCTGGCTGACCTTCAGAGCAGTTGCTGGACAGAACAGGACACTGACGTTAAATGGCACCTGGTTTTCGAGGTTAACAAGAGCCCATCAATTACTAACATAAAGCATTTCACTTTTATTACCTGCATTCAAATGCCACATTTTTTAGGCAATTGAAATCGTGAGGTAGGTTTAGTACTTGCATGCCAGGGGAGTGATTGGAAGGGTAGAGAGGGAACAGGAGACCACTCAATTCTCACAGCAGTCCATAAGTGGGAGCTTTCAACCTTAAAGGAGAGAGTTAACTGCTTGTAACAATGAAGCTGCACTAGAATAGTCTCATTAAAATGCGTAAAGAAATGAGATGCCCCCAAACAAATAAGTTTGCCACTCCCCCACCGCCTGTGAAGTTAGCGCCTCTCCCAACATTTGAAGGGTTAGCCCCCCGAAATGTAGGTTTTGTTGCACCCCTGAACGCAAGCACACACACCATTCACCATATACACACATGCACACCCAGCCATCCATACATTTAAGTGTGCACCCTTTCACCATAGAGACACACCCGGGCAGCCACCCATAAGTTTAAGTGAGCACCCTTTCACCATACAGGCAAACACACCCAGGCACCCACCCATATATTTAAGTGTGCACCCTTTCACCATGCAGGCACAACCAGGCAGTCACCCGTACATTTAAGTGTGCACGCTTTCACCATGCACTCACACAGGCAGCCACCTATGGATTTAGGAAAAAAGTCTTTTTACTCCTGGTTATCTTGCTAGAGTTTTCTGAAATAATTGCTTATAACACTTTGGTTGATGCAAAGCAATTCGTTTTTTATTAGTGATTTTCTGAGTGTTTTTTTTGAAAAACAATTGTGAGTGTTTTTAGAAACACTGTTAGGACTTGGTGTGCAAGTTCGGTCAGCCGACACGTGTCCTGGGTAAAATCACTAATAAAAACTAATTGCTTCGTATCAACCAAAGTGTTATAAGCAATTATTACAGAAAACTCTAGCAAGATAACCAGGAGTAAAAATACTTTTTTCCTACTTACCAAACTGGGGTCCAGGCTAAACCCCAAAAACCGCTCCTGTGATCTTGCGATACTCCTAATCACAATACAAATGGAGCTCAGGACAGGCAGGTTCCATTCCTAGAGCCAAAATTGACCTTTCTTTCAGCTATGGATTTAAGTGTGCACCCTTTCATCATGCAGGACCACCCAGGCAGTCATCCGTACATTTAAGTGTGCACCTTTTCACCATACACTCCCACACGTCATGGGGTTGAGGGGAGCCCTATTACTTCAAAAAGAAATTGTTTCTTTTTGAAGTCACTCTGACTTCATAAAGAGATGATTTCCGTTAAGGACTGAACCATAACGGAATTGATTTCTTTATGAATGCAGAGTGACTTAAAAAATAAACTCATTCTTTTTGAAGTTATATGACTCCCCCCACCCCATGACATGGAGGCCTCAAGCCTAGTGTCTTCCATGGCAGGGGGTGGGGTGTAGAGGAGGTCCCAGATATGGCCTGCACCTCTGCCCCCCGTTTCGAGTTGCCAGTAAAATACTCGCCAAGGTATGTGACGTATGAGGAGCAACTGAACCAACAGAGAGCCGCATTGGGCCTCTGCCCTGTGTACATTAGAAGATCAGTACCTGTTGAAATTCCAATAAGCAGACAGCCCTGGGCAGCACGGTACACAATCAGACAACCATACCAGCCGCTGATACGAAACGATGAGTATTTAGACTGTCCATGAGGAGACACAAAGAGCCCTGATGGAAGGCAAACGATGATGAGAAGAGGGCCAGGACAGACTAACGCATGAGAAAAGGCAACACGCGAACGCGTGTATCCACGAAAACAGGGGCAAGAGACATGAAGGACAACACAATGTTAAAATGTAAGAAATGTCATAGCGAAAGAACCAAAATGAAAGAATCAAACCTGTTAAACGTGTGTAAATAGGCTTGAAACGCAAGATGCTAAGAAATCGATACTGCTTGCAATGCTTAGTAGAAGATAGAGCGGCAAGTGCTAATCATATATCTACCTCAAGAAGGCACAATGTACACGTGCGACTCCATTTTGTAAAAGCAGATGTACGCCCAGGCGGCCAAGGCCTAACTGGTCGGGTTTCATATCCAAGCCCAAGCCAGGGGAAAGAGCGGAATCGAAACAAACTCAACAAAGGACGGCTCAGGCCTGGGAAATCGAGGTCAACCCAAAAGAAGGAGGCGAGCTTCAGCTAAGGAGAATCGAAACTTCAGAGCATACCAGCCTGCCCTGTGAAGGTCAAGATAAGGAGGCCCGGGCAGGTGGTGGAGCTACATGGAGAATTAAATACAGAAAAAGCTGGAAACTGAAGCAGATTCACGGTGAACCAACAGGTGACCAGCCAGGCGCGAAGATGTACCACCGTCTGATGTCACCCAGATCCAAGGGGTGCCATAACTTTTCCTGATAAGAGACTAGAGTTTCGAGGCCTTCCTTAGCCAACTAATTGACACATCGCCCTAAAACCACTGATTGATGGAAGGGAGGCAGGATGAATCTTGGGACACTAGGCACCTGGGTGTCCAGCCTGCTTGCTGCTAATTAAAGTGGAGATTTATGGTTAGGGGTGTAACTTGCCCAATCACAATGGACCATGTAATCTAGGGTCCTATAGACACTGTAACCAATAGGACGTCGTACTCATAGTGACGTCCATCACGTGTGATGTAGAGGGATGGGCGTAGACGCCCACCAGATAAGAGTTAACCAATCCACATGCTCTATTGTCATATACAGATATAACACCTATACTTAAGTTACCTTTCCCAAACAATTATATTGCATGATGATTTTTTGTAGAATTAGACGTCAATGATGACGAGTTTAGTCTATAAAAATAGCTGTTGGACTAAAGTTCGGGGAAGTCGGAGCGAGACAGGTGTTTGCAATGCTGCTGATTTCCATATGCTGATGTATGTATCATTAAACAGACTTCCCTTTGCCAACTTACTGAGTCCTCATTTTTTAGATGTGCTGGAGTATGTGAATCCTGCACCCTGTCCTTACATGGTGCAGCTATCCAGTATTACAAGTTCTCGGGGGTTGAGTACTGACCAATGGGCCCGTCAGTAATTTCCTCTCCTCATGAACAGGGGGATCCCTCGGACTTCAAAAAAAAAGTTTCTTTTTATAATCACTCTGCCTTCATAAAGAAATAATTTCTGTTACAGAAATGTCTTTATGAATGCAGATTAAAATCAAAAAGAAAAAAATAATTTGGGGGAAAAAAAATTCTAATTCTTTTTTCTCCAAGTGGGGTCCCCTCCCAGGACATGTGCTTGTGGGGCCCCCCAGTACCGTGGGGTCCGTGGGGGCCCCTGCTACGCCAGTGCTAAGGTGGGTTTTTTAAGGGATCCCAACGGGAGCCCCTTTTCATTTCAAACATCAAACAAACGTAACCAACACTTATCAACACCAAATAACATAGCTATTCCTTTCCCTTACTTACCCAGGCGTGACTGCCTTCTTGGGAATCTAACCCGCCAGCCTACCCTCCCTAAGCGGGGTCATGGCGAGACTCTTAGGGTGGCACTGAGGGTACAGACCCCTTCTATTTCACTTGCACCAACCACTGTAGAGGAGGGACCAGTATCGGGCCCGTGTGGGTGGTCCCACAAGCTGCCTCTGACAGGCCGCCACTTACGCTTCCTGCCTTGCACCAAGATAATAACTATTCTCCCTTTTGTAACACCCTCATCCTTTGAAATATGACTCCCTCCTGTATAAATAACTAAATGTACATGTATACTTAAAAAAATACCGACATTACTATAAATATATAAATAAACATATATACATCAATAAATACATCATTATAAACGTTTCAACTGTATACATTTGAAACTATGAACAATACAGGTATCACTATGGGTACTTCCCATTTTTATGTTAATAGGGGGCCTGTTTCAAAGAGGGAAGAACACACCTAAGGCAACAAAAATGAGGAAACAGACTACCCCTCCCTTAAACACATTCAATTATGGTAGTCACAATTACAACAAGCCGTTATGATATGATGTGATATATGATATGACATTTATAACGTGCCTGTACACACGTGTTTCTTTACTTAGAATGTTTATAATGACTATCTGCAAGTGTACCAAGTTCTCTGTAAAAGAACAATTTATTGATCCACTTTTACAACATGTATAAACAACATCACAAGGGAGGAGTAGTCTGTTTCCTCATTTTTGTTGCACTATGTACAGTATATGCATGTGCCCTCCACAGTACCTTCCTTCGGTTCATTGATTGATGTAATGGGGCGAGACTTGCCGCTACTTGCTAGTTCCCTGGGGCTCTCCCACCCCCAGGCAATTTTCCTTCCCATGCGCTGCCCCGTTCACCAAGTTGGGCACCGCATTCACCGCTGCATTGCCCGTGCCTTTAACTCTTCCGACGGTGCCCCATTCCCAGGGGGGCACTATGCTTACCACGCCTAACTGGCAGAGAGTTTTTAATATTGTACCATCAGCAGAAAACAGTTAAGTGGACCTTCTTTGTTAAGGAACTATATTCAACCAACCATCCCAATTACGCACACTACGTTACGATACTGCTGATGTGTTCTTACAGTGGCAATGCAGGCATACAGTTAGGCAGAGGTCTCAGGAATATGGTCTTTGCAGTGCTGGCATATTTTGTGGATACTGGCATTGTGAAATGTGTTTTAGGTGACAATGCAGGCGTATGTTTTGTGCACATGTATCATGCAAATGCATTGGAAAAAGTTCTTCTGTATTGTACCCTAGCATCTCATGTTTTTTTTCAGAACCCATTCAAAATTTCGATGACTTTTTAGCATATTTCTGACAGAAATTGTACTGTAAAATGCACTATTGTGGCCTATTAGTTAAAGAAAATGTGGGGCGAGAACCCCCATGAACCCACCGTAATTTGTTGGGACTTCATGGCTACGCTCAGTCATTACTGGGAAATATGTACACCCCAGAACTGAATGCACCTGCCATTCACCAGCCACCACTGGAGTTCTTGAATGCTTGAACCAGAAAATGTCCCCTTTTAAATGTTTTAAATATTGCTGATCTTTTCATTTAGCAAAAATCAATGCATCAGTTTGATGTTTTCTTAACTTTATTTGTTATGTTATGTTTTAGTGCATTTGTATAGCGCCTTATGCACCATTGATATGATCTCAAAGCGCTGCGGGTTGAACGCCCTCGGGCACCGTGGTCCGTATCAGTTGCGAGAATAGTGTAGCATATAGTGCTTGGGTGCACTTGGTATTTGAGCAGCCAGAGTGGTTTGCGCGGGTGGCTGCATTTGAATGCTAAGTGTGGTGTGATGGATGTGAGAGAGCAGTGTAATGTGCGCAGCAAGTGGGGTGGTCTCTGAGTCTGCATTCTCGCTGCTGCGGGGCATGTGTAAGAGATTATGGGGGTCATTCCGTGGTTGGCGGTAAGTATTTGTTTTTACCGGCATGGCGGAAAGAGCGAGTCTGATCTGGTACCACGCCGCTATTTACAGGCTATTCCGACCTCGCGGGCACGAGCTTTCCGCCATGCCGGTAAATCCCCTAGCGGCATACCGCTAAAGGGCCCGTTAAACCCCTTACCGGCATGAAGCGAGGCGTTCTTAACAACACCGCCATCGAAGCTTCGCCGTCCGTAATTAGCGGTGACCGTAATTTACGGATACGGAAATTACGTCATCGCACAGGAACGGGAAGGAGCGCGGCGGCCATCTTTAAAAACACAATCCATTGCCATCCTCTTCATACAGGACCCGGAGGCATATTTGGATCGGAAAAATAGACATTAGAGACCAGCATCATGCTGAAAGCACTGAAAAAGGGTGCCGCCCGCATAAAGAAGGAGCGCTTTACACAGGACGAGCTCCAGGTACTGGTGGACACTCTGCACAAACATGCAGAGATAGTATTCAGCAGTGACATGCGTAGGCCCACCGTCGTCAGGAAGAAGGAGATCTGGGACTTGGTCGCACAGAGGGTGAGCGCCGTAGGAAACACCCCCCGCACCACGAAGGACTGCAGGAAACGGTGGGATGACCTCCGTCTCAGGGTGCGGGCCATCCTATCGGCCAACCGAAGTCAGGCCCTGGAGACAGGAGGAGGCCCAGCTTCTCTCATCAAAATGATGCCCTGGGAGGAAACGTGTGCGTACATGATGGGCACAGAAGCCATAGAAGGGGTTGGCGAAATGGAGTGCGGTGCTCCGTCATCCGCTGATGGAGGTGAGTGTCATGAGTCAAGACAGTAAATGCATTCCTAATGTAAGGCACCGCCAAGGGCTGGGCAAGCTGTCATATCATGTATGGGAAACCCCCCCCCCAATGAAATCATGCCGTAACAAGTGGGACCCAGGCTGATGTCAGGTGCAAGGCTGCAACCCATATTGGCCATACCACACAAAGAGGCTGTTAATGTGAGTCACTACAGTACTCTGCCAACATGAGTAACCCAGACATCTGCATGCATTTTGCATCCAAGCCCAGATCACTGTCCCACTCACCACCCAAATGTCAACAAAACTCTGCAATCCCATTGTGATACCATAGGCTTGAAGAAATGCTGACCCCCAAATCATTGCTCATGCCGTCTCTCTCTTCCCCCCCACAGGCAGCGGGCATGAAAGTGAGGACCAGGAAGCCAGCCGGGCCAGTACCTCCAGGGGCAGAGCCAGGGGACACTGTATACCTGCAAGCAGGAAGAAAACACATGCAACACCACCTGCTCCAGCAACCCCCATGGAGGGTGCACAACCCCCACCCGCACCCCTACCCATGCCTGCAGTGCCGCCGGACACATGCCCCACGGTGCACTCTGAGGAGTCCAGTGTGGCAGGGGAGAATGCTGCCATGTGCCTCCTCGATGTGCCAGACAGCCCCACATCAATTTCCGTGGCCAACGTGGAGGACACCAATGACATTGGACATAGCCCAGACACTCCATCATACAGCCAGGTCGCACACAGCGACTCCGGAGAGAGTGAAACCCCAGGGCTCACAGGCCAAGGAGTACCACCTGCCTGTCCTGGATCCACTTCCCCTGCAGGAAGTCCCGAAAGGGCTGCAGGCTCAATACCAAGCCTGCCAAGCACATCGGCCACACCGCCCATGGATGCAATGCTCTCCCAGCACCTCACGGGCCTGATTGAGGAGTTCACCCGGGACAACCGCGATTCAAGGTTGGAATGGCACAATGACCTTCAGGCTCTGGGCGAGGTGATCACTGCGAGCACAAACCGGCTCTGTGAGGTGCTGGCCCGGATCGCAGATGCCCTGGATGCAGCACCCCCCAGACCACAGCCCCAGTGGGAGCACCCACCCTCCCAAAGCTCCTCCACGCAGACCAGCCCTGTCCGTCGGTCACTGCGTACATTGCACCACCACGACATGGATCCCCCTGGCTCTGGGAGTGAACATTGACCATACTGCCACACACATGTGGCCTATGTTGCACTGATGGGACTATTGTGGGGTTGTTGTGGGGGGAGGTGAAGGGGGGTGAGGGTGTGTGTGGGAGTTGGGGGGAGGGGGAGGGGGTGAGGGTGTGTGTGGGAGTTGCGGGGGAGGGGGAGGGGGTTAGAGTGTGTGTGGGAGTTGGAGGGGAGGGGGGGTGAGGGTATGTGTGGGAGTTGAGGGGGAGGGGGAGGGGGTGAGGGTGGAGGTTTTGTTGTACACGTTTCTACATTATTATTCAATACACTGGTTGATCATCCCTAAAAACAGAGTGGACATTGATCATTGTGCATGTGTCTTTTAATGTCTAACAGTGCATGGTGTACATGTATCCCCACACCCAGTGCCCAATGTCCTGTCATCCTCACACCCTCAGCTGACTTGTGAGTCAGTAATATTGTCCGATCAATGATTGCCGCACGGAACGTCCCTCCCGTGCATCGGCACCGTGATGCTGTCCTGCCATTCCTTCCTCCTCCCCCTCATTATCATCTGGTGGTAGCAGTTCTACGTCAGGGGGCAGTGGCACATTCCGAAGGATACACATGTTGTGCAGCATTACACATGCCATGGTGATCTTGGACACCTTCTCGTGGCTGTAGATGAGTGCCCCACACGACCGCCTGAGGCAACGAAATCGTGCCTTCAACAGGCCGAAGGTCTGCTCTATCACCACCCGTGTACGGGTATGGGATCTATTGTAGTCCTCCTCGTGCCTGTTCTGTGGGTTGCGGACCGGGATCATGAGCCACGGCTTCAAAGGGTAGCCAGCATCACCTGCATGAGAGTGGAATGAAGGTAAGTGTTTGTGCATTCATGGTGGAGAATTGTACTAGTCTTACATGGCCGCAGGTGATTGCTGGCCATACACACATGTCCCAGGATACAGTCACCACATTACTGGCCCGGCTATGTGTCATTTGCAATGGAATGATGGAGGGGGTAGCTTCTCCCTGATGGGTCATGGTGTGCACTCACGTCTTGTTGCATGTGCATCGTATATGCATGCAGCAGTGTTGGACTGCATTCATTGATGTCTTGCGCGAGACTTGGTGTAAGGGGGTGTTGGCTGTAGTTGGTAGCATACTCGTCATTCTGCACGGATCCCTACCATGGTGACTTGCAGCAATCCTATGGGGGTGCAGGACCAGTGACACGCTGTAGGATCCCTGTTAGACTCACTTCTATGCACTCCCAGGGATGACTGTCCTGTGTGTTGAGATGCAGGAGTCAGCAACATGGTGCTATTGCACTGCATGGTGCAGGATGCCCCTACGGTGTGTAAGGGCCGCCGATGAGTGGTGCATGTGTTGTGGTATCTGGCCAGGTTTCCTGTTAGTCATGTAGTGTTGGGTGTCGGCTCAAATTCATCACTGTGTGGTTATGTGGTCATGTGCCGTGTCACTTGCCTTGGGGCACAGTGGGCTGTGAGGTGCACATCGTGCACTGGCGTGAACATTCCCACCCAGGTGGAGTATGCATCTCTCCCCCCTTTCCCACCCAGGTGGAGTGTGCATCTCCCCCCCTTTACCACCCAGGTGGAGTATGCATCTCCCTCGCCTTTCACCACCCAGGTGGAGTATGCATCTCCCCCCCTTTCCCACCCAGGTGGAGTATGCAGACAACCTATTCACAGCCCCAATGCACTGCCATGGCCCATTCAGGTTACTCACCAAGCAGCCAGGCACGTCGTCCAGCATGTCGCTCCATGTAGCGTGGTAGTGTTGAGTTCCGCAGGACCAAGGAGTCATGAGTTGATCTGGGGTATCGGGCATTGCAATGTGTGATGGCTTTACTGGCATTACACACCATCTGGACGTTGATGGAGTGTTATTGCTTGCGGTTGCGATACGGCACCTCCATGGCATGCGGGACCACCAATACAACGTGGGTGCAGTCGAGGGCACCTATGCAATTTGCCATGCCTGCCAGTGCATGGAACGCAACTTTGGTGTCATATATCTCCTGGGGAGTCCGGGGTAGGGATATGTAGTCCCTTGTGTGGTTTAGGAGGGCATCCAGCACTTGGTTGAGTATCCGGGAAAATATGGGTTGTGAAATGCCATGCATGTGCCCCACTGTATGCTGGTAGGTGCCTGTGGCAAGGAAGTGGAGCACAGACACTACCTTCAGTAGAGGGGGGATGACAGTGCTGATTTCTATGCGGCTCACTATATCGTCATGTATCAGGTCCACTATGGTGGTAATGGTGTCCCGGTCAAGCCGGTCCAGGGTGTGGATCTGCTCTGGTGTGAGGTTGAAGAGGGTGGCTCTGATGCGGGTGATTGGAGGCTGCCGGCGTGGTAATGGTGGCTGCACCGGTAGGGCATGCTGGGCCTGTCTCACCCTCCTTCTCCTCCTGTGTATCCTCTGTGGTGGGGGCTGTTGTTGTTGCTGTTGTTGTAGTTGCTGCCTTGCAAGCAGGGCCTCCAGCTCCAGGAATGCTGCTACAATTGGTATCATCTTGGTGTGGGAGGGGGTGTGGTGTGTGGGTGTGCTCCTTTTGTGCTGTGCCAGACTCCATTGCCTCCACCTGTGCTGATTGAGTGCACCTGTTCCTCTTGGAAACACTGCTCAGGGTTCTTAACACCTTCTCGGCGATGCCGGTATATGCTCCATGGCGGTAAGGTACTTTGCGGTCTTGTGGGGGCCGTTTTTTCCATGTCCACTTTACTTGGGATCAGCTCCGGTTTACGCCATGCCGCTAATTTTGGCATGGCATGTCGGGTGCGCGCCACTAAACCGCTATTTACGGCCTCGTACTTTACGGCGCCGTAAATAACGGTCTGGTGGGTCAGAATGGGCTGTAATGGGAAACGATGCCGGTAGTCCTTTACCGGCATCGATTTTCCCTTACCATCCAACTCGGAATGACCCCCTATGTGTGCAGCTAGGCTGATTTATTCGTGGGGTATAGCTGCGTTCTACCAGGCTGTTGAGGTGTTCTATGAGTATGTGTGCAGCTAGGCAGAATTGATCAAGGGGTGTAGCTGTGTTCTATTATTTGTTGATGTAAAGAGGAGAGTGAGCATGTTAGTAGGATGGAGTGTCTGTGGTTATCTGTGGGTGGTCCTCTTACTTGGGATGCTTTCAGAGCTCAGTGTCTGCTCTGGTGGTTCGTGGCAGTGGATTTCAGAGAGAGGTAGACTGGCCGGTGAGGGTATGTTGTGTTATCTCAGTCGTGGCAGTCTTTATCCAGGCGCTCTGTATTCAGACTCGGAGGACCCACTTTCCGGGTCTCTGGAGGGATTTTGAGCTGGGTTGTTAGGTGCTTCTTTGGTTATTGCATGATTCTCCAGAGAGTTTAGCCAAGCATAGTTACTTCTGTGCCTCTGGTGCAGAGTTATAGGTTCTTATTCCTAGGTAGGCCGACGTTGCCTCTATTTATCATATAACACCAGCTATGCTTTGGCGGTTGAGCTAGGTGCATGTGGTTTGCAGTTGCATATACTGGAAGTCTTTGGTCCATAGGCTGACTTCCGTGCCCTGATTGTTCCTGCATTTCGGGGGTGAGGTAATTAATTGGACAGCCATCTTCTGTGGCTCCTCTGTTGTGTTTCAGGTTAGTGCTGATTCTCGCAGGACATTGGCCATAGAGGGATGGGTTTATGGCCTTGGGCGGACCCTTTCAAGGATTTGGGAAAAGCCATGTTTTTACTGCGTTACGTAAGGCCCTGTAGTCCTGGTTGTGTTGAATATGAGGAGGTAGCAAATTCCATAGAGTTGGTGCCAAGGTAGAATAGGCTGTCCCTCCAAGTCTGGCTGAATTGGAGGCTGGGACCATAAGTAGGAGGGCCGTGCTTCACCTTATGGTGCGTGTTGGGCGGTAGCGCATAGGCTTCTTTTGGAGGTATGTCGGGCCAGCCTTGCTGCTCGGTGGGTGATGCACAGGATTTTGAAAGTGGCCCTTTGCCCAATAGGTAGCCAGTGGAGGGTACGGAGAGCAGGCGAGATGTGGTACCTTCGTCCCAGTGCAAGGAGGAATTTAGCAGCTGCGTTTTGGACTCTTTGGAGTTTGTTAAGTAGGTATGCCAGAGCACCCAGGTAAATGGAGTTTGCATAGTCCAGTTGGGACATGACAATTGACATAAAAGAAGTTAATCTGTTGGGGAAGGAGAGATAAGAGAAGATGCGTCTCAGAAGCCTGAGTTTATAGTGACAGGATTTGGATACATTATTTATCTGGTATGACAGAGTTAGGCCCAAGTCCAATATGCAGCCAAAGTTTTTGAGTGTGTTGGAGGTGGTGGTGGGGGAGCAGGGGGTAGGGGGAGTGCTGAGGGAGGCCATGGGAGTGGTTGCGGGAGTAGAGCTCTGTTGCCACCTACTATGATCTCGGTTTTCCCTGGGTTGAGAAGGAGGTAGTTTCTAGTCATTCATAGGTCTATATCACTGAGGCAAGCTGCTAGGTCAGGGGATGATCAGAACTCATCTTGGGGATTCTCAGGATGATTTGGGTGTCGCCAGCATAATTGTAGCAGGTGAGGTTGTGTGAGCGGATGATCGCTGGTAGCAGGGTCATGTAGAGGTTGAAAACGAGCGAAGAGAGCAAATAAACTGGGGCACTTCGATGTTCACTGGTCGAGCTGAGGAGGTAAAAGGGGGGAGGATAGTGATTTGTTTCCTGTTGTTCAGTAACGAGGCAATCCATTTGAGAGCCAAGTCTCAGATTCTAAGGGAGTGGAGCCGGCCGAGGAGGATTGAGTGATTGATGGTGTCAAAGGCAGCTGAGAGATCAAGGAGAACCAGAGCAGCGTATCCTTCAGAGTCTGCCGTGACTTTGAGGTCGTCCCAGATTGAGATCAGTGTGGTTTCAGTTCCATGGCGAGGCTGGAAGCCAGACTGAGTGGGCTCTAGTAGGTGTTGGATTCAGCAAAAAGGTTGAGTTGAGAGTAGGCAGAGCGGTCGATGAGTTTCTCCAGCAATCTGATTTGGAGATGGGACTGTAATTGGATGGCTGGAGGAGGTCAAGACCTGACTGTTTCAGAAGGTGTTTGACGTGCGCTTCTTTGAAGGGGTCTGAGAATGAGCCAGAGGTAAAGGAGTCATTGAGTATGGGACTAGCTTGTTCTCATGCACAGGTGGAGGAGAAGATTTCTTTGAGGAGGGAGGTGGGGCAAGGGTCAAGGGGGGACCTGGAGTGTCTGCTGCTGGACAGTAGTTTCAGTAATTCCTCATGTGAGATCTGCTTGAAGGAGTTGAAAGTCAGTGCTGCGGGGGATGGGGGATCTTGCATAGCTGGTGTTGGGCAGGGGGCGAGGTTGGAGAGTTTGGCATTAAGGGTGGGCGTCCTGTCCAGTGCTGTTCTGTAGAAGTGATGGGAGATGGAGTTGCAGAGCGCTTGCATTGGGGTGGTAAGGACAGTGGTGCAAGTGGGCTTCACGAATTCGGAGATGATCCTGTGGAGCGCTATATTACTGCAGTAGATGAGTAGGACACTGTGTGAGAAAGTGGGCAACAGGGACAGTTTGACTAGTAGGGATTCACAGTTAACTGTGCATGGCTGGGTTTCGGTGAGAGAGATGGATATGTAGGGTTTGTGGAGGATGGCTATTCCGCCACCTTTGATGTCTCTGTTGTGGGGGATGAGAGTGTAGTGGGGAGGGAAAGCCTTGTGTGCGACTGGTTTAAAGTCGTCCCTGAACCATGTTTCAGTGAAGAAGACGAGATTGGGGTTGTCAGGGGATATTTTGTCAAAGATGTTATGTCGGTTTCTGGCCACAGAGCGGGCATTGAATAAGAGGCAGGTGACTTGGTGGGAGGAGGTGGTTCCAATGGTGCTGGTGGGTGGGCGCACACGGTGGGATTGGGTGGCTGGTGGGGCAGTAGGGGGGTCAGGAGCAGGGTCGGACTGGGCCATAAAATTGTCTTGGGCACCAATAAAAAAAATGGCCCACAGTTGCAAATGGCTATTCATTCCTTTTGTGACACTGTTTGAATAATAGTCAAGGGGGAATTTTTTGATAAAGTGTGATGCAAATTGTGCATTTTAAAGAACATCTATTCAGCAACACTGGTCAAAACTACTAGCCGCAGAGTGAATGAAATCAAACTGGCCCAAACAGGCCAACAAAGTGGCCCACTTTGACCAAAAAGAATGGCCTAAACCAGCATTTTGTATTTTTGGTTCGGCCATGGACCTATTTCCCTATAGGCCAGTCCGAGCCTGGTCAGGAGCAGCGGCAGGCTGGGTGATGGAAGACGGCGGAACAGTTTGAATAGTCAGGGATGAGGTTTGAGGGGGGAGAGGGAGTGAGGTTGGGTTGGAGCGTGAAGAGAGAGTGTGCAGTGGTCGATTTGCATGCAACGGAGATAGGTGGAAGGATGGTGTGGGGTGAGCGGTGAGAGGTGTTGGCGTGGTGTGTGGGTACTGGCTGGCTGATGGTTGGGCTGCAAGTCTGGAGGGAAGAGTCGATGTAGAGGTAGTAGGCGAGAGGTCGTGTGCGAAGAGGGACAACCTGGGTGTTGTTAGCTGGGAGTTCGACAGCCGGGCTATGGGTGGTTGGGACGGAGGACTCATGTAGGTGAGCAGAAGCACAAAGAGTCGAGCGTGGGGCCTTGAATTTTTCTTGAGTTTAGAGCATGTTGGTGCAGGGAGTGAGTGAGAGAGGGTGGGGGAGTCAAAGGGGAAAGGGGATGAGGCAATAGTTCTGGAGAGAGCAAGTCGTGCCATGTTGAGAGATGGGAAGGAAGTTCAAGGGGGATGTCTTGAGTTGGAGGATGAGTGGATGCTGTGTGTGTGTGTTTGGGGGTGGGGCGTGGGCAGGGGGCAGAGCCGGTGGAGAGCAAAGGTGGTTTGACTGAGGGGAGATTGAGGGGATAGGTGGTGTGAGCGGGTTGGGCGTGCTGATCTTTTCATTTAGCAAAAATCAATGCATCAGTTTGATGTTTCCTTAACTTTCTATGATTAGATATATTTTTGTCTTATGCGCTTTGTCTAGAATTTGTCTGTAAATTTGACCCGTTGTCCAGGATGTATGTCCAAAACTGTGAGGTTTTGCCCAGAATTGTTTTGCTGACCTGGGGATGGTCACCTTAGCCGCAGACATGGGTCTGTACGGATATGGATTGACACGTTGGGGGATGGGAACAGGAATTGGGGCGCTCTCTACTGCCACTGTCCACCTCAGTGATAAGATTGCCTCTGGCATCAAGCCTGGTAGGCCTCCTTCCACCACTGCCTTAGAGGGGGCTCCTGCCCACCTTTTGACAAGACCCATTTAGTGGCCTTGTCACACATGATAGCCAAGTAAAAAGCATTTACAAGTTGATACCTTAAGGAATTAGGCTAACAAAGTACCTTATTTGCAAGTTTCCTGGATCTTCTTCTAGAAAAACAGGGCAATTTAAACAGTTACCTCTTGAATACCTTATTTTGTCATTTAGAGCAACGAGCTACCTAGTCTACTGCACTGAAGGAATATATGGCTCCTTATTTAATCAATTGTTCCTTTGTTTCATAGCTACAGACAATGCCACGTTCACCTCCAACAACGCGTTTCCCCCTACACAGCCCTCTTCCCGGTTGAGGAGTCCTGCGTGCTCTCCTTGCTTTAAACCCAGCACAGATGTCTTTCTTCACCTTCTACTCTTATGCAACACAATACTGATACGGCAAAAGATGTGTGCCCCCCTTATTAGCATCAATAGTAACACAGAATGAGTCTTTAACATGCAAAGGCATAATGTAAAGTTATATTAATAATAAGCTGTCATGAGAAAGGCCGGAGACAAAATAACAGTGACGTCCAGTATATGTATTGTCACTATTAATATTTATCTATGTGGCAATATCAAGAGTGAGGCTTTTTTTTTAAATAGCAGACAGTGCGAGCCGAATACCTTCTAATTTTGACAGATAAGGCATAGTGAGTCGCCCAGGAGCATACACCTTGGTTAAGTGACGAGGCCGGGATTTGAGACCAGTCTGCAATTCCGGAACTTGAACGCACCTCTTCCCAGATGTAATTGATTGAAATATTGCTGGCAAAAGGTCTTTTTGAAACTTTGTTTTGGAAACACCATCTGACTGTGAAAGAATTGCAAAAATATGTTGATTGTGTTTTGCTAACTGAAGTTGGCCGCTGTTCTTGCAGAAGTTTCACTTTAGTTTTGTTCTTATTGTGTATATTGTGCCATATTTTCCAAACCAGCAATATGTTTTTTTATTTTAGAAGCTACGGATAAGGATTAATTTGACTGGCAAAAGAAATAAACTACAAGCAGGTTCCAAGGTTGTCATGTCAGGGCAGGGATTGGGCGTGGGGCAGACTAGGCAGGATGCGTCTACTGCAGAATTGCCTTACAGTACAATAAAACCTTTTTGTTTTTTAAACTTTAGTTTTTATTGGCATTCTAACAAACAGAACAAGAACCGCGTGTTAGAGATCACGTTAAAGCATTGTTACACCTTTTGAACAATCCGGTTACCCCTCCCTCCACCCCCTTCCTCCCACTGCAAACAAACAGTAGTGGCTTCTTACACAGTATTAACGGAGTACTCAGTGACAGTCGTCAGAGTGAGTGTCTCCCCTCCCGGCGGGATCACCCCCCTCCCGACGGGATCACTCCCCTCTGCTTGGTCATATTGGGCATAAATGGCACAATTGGCATAGTTGTTCTCTTGGTTGTTGTTACTATTATAACATTGGCCCCAAGTTGGGTACTTCATTCATAGTTAGTCCCGTGGTTTGGAACCCTAAATATTCCCGGGAGTGACTTCCTCTTCCACTTGTAATAATCGTGCTCCTCTATTGCCCCTCTTCGCATTGGGCCGAGGTCCACTCTACCTCAGTGCACATCCCATCCCCATTTTTGTTTAACACCATCCCAGTCTGACCTGAAGGTACCCAGCTCATCGTTTACCATCGCGGTCAGTTTGTCCATCAGGAAAATATATTTTTAAAGTTAACACATAAATAACATCTTATTAATACCTTCATCAAACAACATCCAAAACACCAATAATCTTACCTCTAAATACATCAAAATATAATCACCCTATGTGAATAGTAAAAAGTAATACAATATCTATGATATATACCAACATACATTAAACCATACAAAAGACAACAGAAAAGGAGAAAAAAAGGGGGCCTCTTACTCCTCTCTTCCACCTGCTCACCATCACCTTAATGACTCATTCATACAAGGCATTAAATTGTCCCCATAATGAAAGATAATCTTCTTCTTTACCCTTAGCCTTCATTGACATTTTTTCAAATTTTGATAACATCTGTAACTCAACTAACCAGTCCTCAACAGTTGGTTTTTTCCTTGTCTTCCAGACCTTAAGGATCAATTTAGTCGCCACCAACATAGCCATATCAATCCAAATATTATACTTCCTAGTGTCTATAGATCTTCACCTCTCTGTTTGGGTTTATTGCGCTCTTACATTTCTGGGCTAAGACCACCCTCCCCGCCTGTAGCATGGTCTCCCAGATCCTGGGGTACCTATACACATCTGCATCCCCAGTAGCATTTGCAGAGGGTCTAGCAGGAGCGATGCCCCGATGAATTCCGCCATCCACTCCCGTAGGTTCTCCAAATAAATTTGTATTTGCGGGCAGTGCCACCACACATGTTCCCTTGTCCCGATCTGACGGCACCCCTTTGGGCACAGTGGGGATGCCCCTGCAAACATCTTGGATATCATGAGGGTTCTCTATGCCAGCCCTGGAGTATCTTGAAGTTGTGTTTCATGTCTGCTGTGGAGAGATTCTAGTGAAACGCTATCTTATGTATTTTGCCCCATACCCCTTCCCTGAGTACAGTTCAGAAACCATTCCTTTACAAGTATTAGCTAAGTCTATCATTTCCTCTAACGGGGTTAGAGGCCGCTTCAATTTCGATCCCCATTTCTGGTCGGTCCGGAGCCCTTTCATCGTAGATATTCAAATACAGAGATCTTTCCCGCTCCCAGGACTTCAGCTACTGCCTCATATGAAAGGAATTCTTCCTCAAGGAACAATTGTCCTGCCATTTCCAGCCCCTTATCTGACCAGTCTTGGGAGTTCCGGAATCTCCTGTCTCTCAATTTTATGTCAGGGCACAAGACAGAGGACATCAGGGAGGACCATGTTGACAGGTTCTATGTGTGTTTTCCTCCTCTCCATAGGGACCACAACACTCCTAGGGGTGGTTGAGTAAACTGCTTGGTACCTCTTTGTGGGGGGCCCATATCAGATCCCTTACTTTTTAAATTGTGCGTTTCCATATCCTCCAAGTATAACCCAATATGTTCCATTTCGTCCTGCATGTATTTGTCACGACCCTCGCCCAAAACCCCCTCTGGCAAACCCATTGGCCAGGTGGAGTCAGGACTCGGGCCTCTAGAGCCTGGCATCCTCTTCCAAAACCCTCTTGGGGCCAGTCCTGGTGCCTATGGCGCCGGGCTCATACACCATGAAAAACAATGTGCTTGGGAACTACTTTATTGTGTTGTCAGCCAACATGGAGGCATCCACATAGCTTGGTTCCTCAGAACCAAGCTATGCGGTCTAGTGTTTTGGGTGTGGTAGCCTAGGGACTACTTTGCCTGGACTATTTTGTTGAGGCTATTTAAACCACACCCGAGCAAGACAACACGCTTCACGTTACTTTGCAGCTTGCAACGTGATGCTCACTGTGTCCAGCTATACCCCCGAACCTCGGAGAAGCAGAACCTGCATGCAGACAAAAGGAACATCATTAGCAGCAGCATCTTACCTGCAGTATTCATCTTTAGTTACTCGCAGCTCCTGAGAACAGCTTTCCTTGGATCTGCACGCCTCCCGGACTGCACGACCTGAAAGAGGAAGATAGAGGCAACATTAAGAAAGCAGAAGAGACATTGCAAATTACGAACTGCTCAAAAGGCTTACCTGGCTGGTCGCCTCTCGGCTGGCGCCACTCTGGAAATTCCACATGCGCTGAAGAACCGCGACTTGCAAGGAAAGAAGACAAAACAGGTTAGCAAAGGCAAGCCATCACAGCGCTGCTCATAGCGCTTACTGCCGCATCATAGCGCTCTTAAAGCGCCATTATTTACCAGCGGGGCTCAACCAAGCCAGTTCGCTGCACTGAAGCTCGCATACCTAAGGGAGAAAAAGAGACATTATTAAACAAAGAGAAGCATGCAGGATAGCAACAATACTAAAGAACAGCAATAAGACCTACCTGAACGATATCAAACGGGCCGGTGTCAGTGAAGTAACTGGACCGCACATGCCCACGAAAGACAACGCGCCCCTGCAAAGAAGGCAGGATGGAGAGTACTCCTAACTCTACCACAAGGTGAGGAGAGGGCCCCTGAGGGGCTGAAATCATACGGGGGTGGAGGGAGGATACTTACCCCAGTGAGCCAGTCTTGAACACAGTCCTCCTGTATTTTCAGGCAGAACCTTCCCCGCAGACTACAATTGGGCAAAACTGAGAAGCATACCAGTGAGTAACCCGACTGGGTGGCGTCCCTGTGGATACCAGGTGAGTGGTACAGAATGCGAAGCCTACCCTAACAAATCCCCCTGGGCGCCATGGAGACATCAGAAATGGACCAATTGGCCCAATTACTAGGTGAGATTCGTGCTGAGGTTCATTCTGCCCGACAAGAGACTAATGCTCTCCGGAGGGACTTGCTAGTGACAAAAGATCGTACGGAGGAGATCAGTAGGCAGATCCTGCAATCACAGGCAGAGCAGACTCCTCTGCCTAGGAGCAACCCACTGATGCAAAACCCCACCATACCATCTACTACCCCCACTCCAGTACAGATCACCTTACCTGGAACAGTTCCCCTGGCACCACCGGAAAGGTTCTCAGGTGACCCACGGAAGTATGCAGCATTCATCAATCAGTGTCGCCTTCATTTTCTTTGTAGGCCTGGAGCATTTCGAAACGACCAAGCTCGGGTAGCTTTTGTCTTATCATATCTGAATGGTAGTGCAGCAGATTGTTCGGTGCCGTTGGTGACCCATGGCGATCCTCTATTACGTGACTTTGGGGGGTTCCAGAGAGAAATGGAAAAACTTTTTGCTCGCCATACCATGGAACAAGCAGTAGACAATGAACTCTTGTCCCTACGACAGGGGAATCAGGACTTGTTAACGTATATTGCTACCTTCAACAGACTGGTTGCCAAAGCTAGGTGGCCAGAAAACAAAAGAACCACGTTATTCCACCGAGGCTTACGAGGCAAATTAAAGGACGTCTTAGCCCAGGTGGTTGATCCACCCAGAGACTGTGCCAAATTCATAAATCTGGTCGTGCACCTAGACCACCGGTTGCAGGACCGAAAAGCAGACCGGTCTAAGACAGACCCTCGGACCGTGTATGTTCGACCAAGGGAAAACACACCCTGTGTACCTGAAAATGCTGTAGAACCCATGCAGATTGGAGGGATACGGCCTCCATTTACAAAACAAGAGCGGGACAAAAGAAGACAATAACAACTTTGTTTGTATTGTGGGAAACCAGGACATTTCCTGAAGGACTGTCCAGTAAAACCCCCAAGAAGAACAGTCGGGGCCACAGAGAATGATGAAGCTAAGGAATCGGAAAACTACCAAGCTCGACAAGCGTAGAGGACAGTTTGTCGAGTGAGAAGAAAGAGTTGCTGACCTCGCACTTTGCAATACCAGTGATCTTAATTAACCACCAACAGTCGTCAAGAATGCATGCCGTTGAAGCATACATCGATAGCAGAGCAGTTGAAAATTATATTGATCAAGAACTGGCAGCAGAGATGGGGCTTCCTTTGTGTTCTAAGCCAACTATGGACAAGGTAACCACCGTGGATGGGACAGAAATCGCTTCCAGACCAGTAACCCAGTGCACAGCCAGGCTAATCTTGCTGTGCCAGGACGGACATCGGGAGTCTATTTCATTTGATCTCATCAGGGCACCTCAGTTCAGGCTAATACTAGGGATGCCATGGTTGGTTGCGCACAACCCTTTGATAGACTGGCGGGCACGAAAATTAACCTTCCCCGGTGACTGCTCCCCTGCCTGCTATTACCAAGAGGAGAAACCCTACATCTGTATCCCCATGACTCCCGGAGCGACAGTATCAACCCTGGGAGCAACTAATACCATGCCAAGTGAATACCATGATTTCCAGGATGTATTCCGAAAGGACCAAGCCAATACATTGCCGCTGCACAGGCCCTATGACTGTCAGATCGACCTTGTTCCTGGTGCACAAATCCCTTGCGGCAGGATCTACGCTCTCACAGAACCGGAAAACCTTCATTTGAAATCCTATTTAGACCAGTACCTTGCAAACGGATTTATCCGTCCTTCGAAGCCCCCCGCAGCCAGTCCTTTGTTCTTTGTACCGAAAAAGGAAGGGGACTTGAGAACCTGTATTGACTACCGCGCATTGATCCAGATAACCGTGAAGAACTGCTAACCCTTTCAATTTATCCCTGAGATGCTAGACCAAGTTGAAGATGCCCAGATTTATACCAAATGGGACCTTCGAGGAGCATACCACCTGGTCCGAGTCAGAAAAGGAGATGAATGGAAAACCGCCTTCCGTACTAAGTACGGCTTGTTTGAATATCAAGTCATGCCTTTCGGGTTATGCAACACTCCTGCGGCATTCCAATATTTCATGAATTACGTCTTAAGGGAGTTAATTGATGTGTGTGCTTTAGTGTACATAGACGACATCTTAGTATACTCAGCCTCGAAACAAGATCACGTCAGGCACGTTAGTTCAGTCCTCACCAAGCTCCGTCAACATCGATTGTTTGCAAAGCTTGAAAAATTATTTTTTCACGTCACCGAAGTAGAGTTTCTTGGTTTTATCCTTACTCCAGGAGGCATCAGAATGGACATGCACAAGATAGATGCCATTCTGAAATGGCCTTCACCGACGTCTTTGAAAGGGGTACAAAGCATGCTGGGCTTTGCGAACCTCTACCGCTGGTTCATCCCAGACTTCTCTCAGGTTATGCACCCAATCACGGTACTATTACGAAAAAACAATAAGAAGTTTGCTTGGACCGAAGAAGCAAAAGAAGCCTTTCAGTAACTTAAACAAAGGTTTACCTCCGCTCCAATCCTGCGACATCCTCATCCAGACCTCCCTTATATCATTGAAACTGATGCATCCAGTCTTGCAATGGGGGCTGTCCTTTCACAGAGAGACCCGGAAACCGGCCAGCTACATTCTGTGGCCTTCTGATCGAAAAAGCTCTCACCTCCAGAGATTAATTATGCCATCACGGACAAGGAACTCCTGGCTATCAAATCCGCCTTTAAAGCTTGGAGGCACTACCTTCTGGGGCCAGACACACCATTACAGTCATCACAGACCACCGACACCTGCAATATCTCAAAACAGCCAAGGCCCAGTCCTCGCGCCAATTACGGTGGGCCCTTTTCTTAGCCGAATATGATTATATAATCACATTTCGACCAGGAGTCAGAAACGGAAAGGCTGATGCCTTATCTCGCATGGGCATAGATGAAATGGTATATACAACTCCAGACCCAGTACCTATTATACCTGAAGACAAACTCTTGGGTATCACGACAGCCTTAACACAAGCAGAACTACAAAAAGAAATCCAATGGACAATGAATCCTGATGCCTTCCTCGCATGGCAAACTCAAGGAGAACAATATACCATCAAGGACCCTTTACCCTTTTTTTGGGGATCGCCTATGAGTACCCAAGAAGGAATTACAACAGCATATTATTTCAAACTATCATGATTCACTGATCGAAGGGCATACTGGGATCGCCAAAACCATAGCTAAGGTGAAAGAGAACTTTTGGTGGCCTACCTGGCGTAAGGACATCATTCAGTATATTCAGTTCTGTGGTGTCTGCGCACAAAATAAATCACAGAAACAAAAACCATCTCGTCTCCTACAACCATTGGACATTCCTCCAGTTCCATGGCACACTCTTTCCCTTGACTTCATCACTGATCTACCTCTAAACCAAGGGTTCAACACCATCCTTGTAGTTGTGGACTTATTCTCGAAGATGGCCCATTTTTATTCTTCTCAAAGGCCTCCCAGACGCAGCCACTTTATCAAAAGTGTTCCTGGAGGGCATGGTTAAGCTACATGGCTTCCCTTCGGTTCTGGTCTCTGGTTGAGGCAGCCAGTTTGTTTCTAACTTCTGGAAAAAATGTTGTGCAATGGCGCCGATCGACGTTCGGCTATCTACCAGTCACCATCCCCAAACGGACGGCCAAACCGAGAGAAGCAATCAGACACTCGAGCAATATTTACTGTGCATGCTGCACCACGAAAAAGGGAATTGGAAAGAACTACTGTGGATAGCCGAATATGCATATAACAATTCTTTGCATTCAAGCACGGGACAAACGCCCTTCTATACCCTTTATGGTAGACATCCACGTACCTCTGAACTAGACCTTCCAGCCAGCTTGGAAATGCCAGCGGTAAAGACTCTACACACAACCATTACTCAGGCTTTCAAAAGTGCAAAGGAACATCTTATTCATGCCAAAGAAAAACAAAAGAGATTTGCCGACTAACACTGGAAAAAGGCCCCTGATTATCAAGTAGGAGACAAATTTTGGTTAGCTGCTAAATTCGCACCCATCAAGGGAACCCGGACCTTTCATCCCAGATTCTTAGGACCCTATACCATTAAGGCAATTGTCAACCCAGTAGCCGTGAAACTGGATTTACCACCTAATCTACAAATCCACCCGGTATTTCATGTGTCCCTCCTGAAACCAATGCAACCCGGCACACGGATTGGGACACCACCTAAGCCCATACTTGTTGACGGAGAACCAGAATTCGAAGTCAAAGATATCTTGGACTCTAAATACTCTAGGACCAAGCTATATCATCTCGTTGATTGGAAAGGATTTGGACCACAAGATAGATCCTGGGAGTCCAGTGAGAATATCCACGCACCACGTCTAATCAGGAAATTCCATCGGAACTTCCCAACCAAACCTGGGCCAGACAGAAGGAACACCATGGGAGGGGCCTTAGTGGGGAGTGCTGTCACGACCCTCGCCCAAAACCCCCTCTGGCAAGCCCATTGGCCAGGTGGAATCAGGACTCGGGCCTCTAGAGCCTGGCATCCTCTTCCAAAACCCTCTTGGGGCCAGTCCTGGTGCCTATGGCGCCGGGCTCATACACCATGAAAAACAATGTGCTTGGGAACTACTTTATTGTGTTGTCAGCCAACATGGAGGCATCCACATAGCTTGGTTCCTCGGAACCAAGCTATGCGGTCTAGTGTTTTGGGTGTGGTAGCCTAGGGACTACTTTACCTGGACTATTTGGTTGAGGCTATTTAAACCACACCCGAGCAAGACAACACGCTTCGCGTTACTTTGCAGCTTGCAACGCGACGCTCACCGTGTCCAGCTATACCCCCAAACCTCTGAGAAGCAGAACCTGCATGGAGGCAAAAGGAACATTATTAGCAGCAGCATCTTACCTGCAGTCTTCATTTTTAGTTACTCGCAGCTCCTGGGAACAGCTTTCCTTGGATCTGCACGTCTTCCGGACTGCACGACCTGAAAGAGGAAGATAGAGCCAACATTAAGAAAGCAGAAGAGACATTGCAATTTACGAACTGCTCAAAAGGCTTACCTGGCTGGTCGCCTCTCGGCTGGCACCACTCCGGAAATTCCACACGCGCTGAATAACACCGCGACCTGCAAGGAAAGAAGACAAAACAGGTTAGCAAAGGCAAGCCATCGCAGCGCTGCGCATAGCCCTTACTACCGATTCATAGCGCTCTTAAAGTGCCATCATTTACCAGTGGGGCTCAACCAAGCCAGTTCGCCACGCTGAAGCTCCGCATACCCAAGGGAGAAAAAGAGACATTATTAAACAAAGAGAAGCATGCAGGATAGCAATAATACTAAAGAACAGCAATAAGACCTACCTGAACGATATCAAACAGGCCGGCGTCAGTGAAGTAACTGGACCGCACATGCCCACGAAAGACAACGCACCCCTGCAACGAAGACAGGACGGACAGCACGCCTAACTCTACCACAAGGTGAGGAGAGGGCCCCTGAGGGGCTGAAATCATACGGGGGTGGAGGGAGGATACTTACCCCGGTCGGCCAGTCTTGAACACAGTCCTCCTGTATTTTCAGGCAGAACCTTCCCTGAAGACCACATCGGGGCAAAACTGAGAAGCATATCAGCGAATAACCCAGCTGGGTGGCGTCCCTGTGGATAACAGAGTTCCAGGAGTATCCTGAGTTGGGCTGCTTTGTAATATAGCTGGAAGTCTGGAAAGGCAAACACCCCCGTCCTCCCTGGGAAGTGTGAGAGTGGATTGCTTGGTCCTAGGGGTCTTGCCCTGCCATATACATTTCTGCACTGATATTTGGAGGTCCTTAAAAATGGACTCCGGTACCTTTGTGGGAAGGGCCGTGAACAGGTACAGAAATCTTGGCAGGACGTTCATTTTTGCCGCAGTCATGCAGGCATACCACGATAGAATCATGCTGCACCAATGGTTTAAGTCTATTTTAATGGTCGACAGTAGTAGGCTTAAAATATCTGCTGCCAGAGCCCTTAGGTCCCTGGTCAGTCGTACCCCTAAGTATTGGATTGCTACCTTTTCCACTTTAACCCCTAGGAAGCTGCTCACCCAAAAAAACTTTTTACCTGGGAGGTCTTGAGGGAGGGAAGTAAGCAATATTGCAGGTTCAAATGTTAACAAAATCAACAGGGCTAAATTGCAAAAGAAAAGTGGAGGGCTCAATAATATATGCATAGGCGCTGAGTACATTGGGTGCAGAGGGGGCACAGTTGCACCTCTACTTCTTGACCAATGAGGGCAGGAGTGTCATTTTGCCCCCATCAAAGGTTCCGCAAAGTATTTACATGGGGCGACCAGAATGAAAAAAAAAGAAATCCAGCTTAAGTGCTCTGTACCTCTAAATAAGTAGGCGTGGCAGGATTTCTGTCTCCTCTACTGCTGCGTTCAGGCTTGGTGACGTGTTAGCATGCATTTTACACAATTAGCTGACGTGTTAGCATGCATCTTACACAATTAGCAAGTGCGGGTCACTTCAAAATGGGAAGGGAGCATCCTCAATGGAACACCTGAACCTGATTTGAGGGGGGTGGGCAGGCCAAAGCTTTTTGATGGGCCCGGGCTAGCAGGGGGGAAGCAGGTGATAGCAGAATGCTGCTAAGACAACTCAGCAGGTAAGGTGACTGTTGCTGAGATGTTATGTTTAGACCTTGAGATGAGTACAGTTCCCTCGCTTCAGCTGCCACCCATGAATATACGCACAGTAAGTGAGCATATCTTAAAGTGAAATATACACATTTAGTTCAATCGACCTTGGAATCCCTTAGAAGAAAGTGCACAAGACAAATAAGCAAAGGCCTTTAAAAAAAGAATCCCCACAGTAAAAATTAGCAGAGAGGAGATAATCCAATAACTGCACTGGCAAAGTATAAAAGGTGCCCAACTTTTAAACCCAGCAATCTATAGTGAAATGGTCCCTGGAAAACAAAATACCAATACGAGAACTGTGCTTTGAGGACACTTGCAGGTGGTCTTGTGGGCAAGCGTCTGCGCTGGGAACAGGATAACCTGGGATGAAATCCCAGTAGCCGAACAATGGAGCGAGCACATGTTTTTTTATCCAGTCTCAAAAACACCCAAATGGGGTTGAGTCCGCCATCTGAAAAAAGTGGGTGAACGCTGTCCACCTACATATATCCTTCACTTGTGCCTTGAAATTCAGAACCTGGCCAGAACCAGGGAGCACCAGGACAGAAACAGGGAAAATAACCTCTCCAGTCCATGGCTGCAATCTCTCTTGCCACATCCTGGGCAAAAAATGATGTCTCACAATGACCCATCACTTATAAATCGCTCTCCCTTTAAAGTGTTCAGCAGTAATTATGGAGTCTGCAGCGTCTGTGAGGCGTTACTTGTCTCTAGAGCGCCTGGCCTGACTAGGACAAACAGAAGGCCTCATACATGAAAGTGGCACAGAGCCTTACGGAAATAATGTTACTTGTTATATTCGGCACACAGGCAGCTGGTGCTTGCGAGGGCCCCATGACATGTGGGCCCTCGACAACGGTGTTGTGTATGCCTTACGTCCAGCGACGCGGTGATGTTAGGCGCATTCAATAAAAGCCCCGCCCCCGCCACAAGTGGGCCGGCCCTGGTTACGTCTTGCTCAGCGCCATTTTAGCATATTTTCTCTTCAAATTATTTATCAATGTCTTTAGCGCTGTAGTTAAGTCTACTGCAGGCACACTTTTGAACATGCATTCCTCACTTTGCTAATTGCCATAAAACATGATCAGATCTTCAGTAAATGCACATTTTTAGCCTGGGGTGGGGCGGGGATGGGTGCAGCCAATCAGGTTCCGTGGATCGGCAACTGAAACCTCGGATCACAGCCCACGTTCCATGGAACCTGCAGGCTGCCTCCACTGCAACGGGCCGCCATCTTCTATCCAACCTTTCCCTGTGTTTTTTTTTTTTTTTGTTTACTCACCCCAGCCTCCCTCCCCAGCCTCACTTCCCTGATTGTGGCGGCGGTGTCCGCCGCAGAAGCAGCTTCCGTCCTTCTCGGTTAGCGGCCGCCATGGAAATAGAAAAGGGGCTCACAACCATGGACGGGCATCTTGGCATAGTATTTTCATCCAAAGAACAGGATGCACCGTCCCGTTCTTTGAATGAGAATACTTTTCTTTAACACCCCGGGTTACTGCTTTGATAACCTGGAGTGCTAATACCATAACCTCCCCGCTCCAAGGATTGTAACAGGGGGTATCATCCCGGTTCCCTTGTTATAGGCACAAGCTACTCTGATAGGCCTTCACCCGCCCCCCCTGAACCCCTGCCCCCTCGGCTCCTTCCAGCACTCGGAACATGGTGCTAATGCTATATTATTCCACGTGTTCTCAAACAATATATGTTTAGATCATTTTTAGAGGGAATATTGTTGGCATGGCATTATCTCAGTTATCAAGAAGAACGTTTCCTTTCAGTAGTTTGCCACTGCACGCCAAACATTAATGCCCGCTGATTTCATCCAATACAAGTATGCATTAACACAGCACCCTACCTTGACTGAACAAAACAGGTGCACATTCCGCTCAGTACATTGTTTGCATTTCACACATATGCCAAATAAACGTGGACAATCACCTACACTATGATCTTCCATGCAGCAGCTCCACGGGGATTTGCACTTCTATAGAAAACGCATATTTGCAAAGTTAGCGGGGCTTCAGGAAGACAAGGCAAGTGCCGACATCAACTTTCCCCTAAATGGCGGATTCTGGGAAATGTTCAACTAGTGAGCCTAAAAGAGGCCCCAAAATAATATTTAGCCAATTTTGATGGAAGAAGTGGAAGAAGGAGGACAGGGCCATTCTGTCATGCAGCTGGCCATATCTATTTTTATTTTAAAAAAATCTAAATTCTCCCTTGTTTCAGAGGAGTACTGATAAGATAGCTGGGCGAGTTAATGCACACGCTGTTGAGATAATTTGTGATCCAAAGGTTAAACATTCATATCCTTAGCGTTGTCAATTGAACCCACGTCTTTAGGATCTCGATTATCCAGTCCTGGCTTTTTGGCTCACAGTACTTTGAAGAGTGGGCGTTCTAATTTTGTCTCTTCTATGTATAATCACAGCATTTTAAAGTGCAGTCAGCTGGAAGTCCAAGATGGGTAAGTGATCCCATTGACATGGGGCCAGTTGGCTCCTCTGAATCCCGCTTGTCTGCGTGCAATGGAGCGCTGCAAAATGATTAGAAAGCTTTTAAGGATTTTGGACTACAACTCCCATGATCCCTCACCATTAATTGACTGTGCTGTCTAGGGCTGATGCAAGCTATGGTCCAACACATCTGGAGGGCCACAGGATACCCATTTGAGCCAAATGCCCCGCCCCCATCCACAAAGAAGGACAATGAAACCAATACAAGTGCAGCCATGATTATGGGAGCTAGGAGAGTCATTTCTGTGAATATTGTCAGCTACGATCCATAAACTATTTTCACCACACATACTAAATGTTACACCTGTCTGTCAAACAAAGACCCATTTTGTCTTCCCTAATTGACAACAATTAACTTTAGTTGAACGCCACCCTTCTATGTTTTCATATCTCATTTGCAACGCACACCATTAAAAGAAAATTGGGAAAAACATGCAAACTCTGCTGCCGCACAACAGCAAAAGCAGTTTGGATGTATTTTCCCACAGTCCCCGGGGCGTGGGACGGCGTCTGACTGTTAATGAGGCCGTCACGTGGGCAACTGACAAAGGGGAGCGAGGAATGCTCCAGTGCTTACCCCACCATGCTCTGAACAAGGATTTATAACTCTCAAGGCTTTCATGGCCACAATGAGGTCTTTGTCGGAAGCCCGCTCTGCTCGGTTCTGACGCCCTTTCCTGTCTGGGCCTCTGGGGCAGAGTCAGTAGCCTGGGTGGCTCTGCTGGGAACGTTCAATGCAATATTATTTCCTGTGCAGAAATGGCCTTGTGGAATCTTTGTGCCCTGTCGAAATCTTTTTTCTGGGTTCCTATTATTTGTGTGTGCCTTATGGAGCATGGCTTCTGACATTTATGGCCTCTGGGTGTTGTGGGTACTCCTAGAAAAGAGCCATGGAGTGCTTAGTGAGAGGAGAGTATGGTCCTTGTTGCTAAAATAGTGCTACTGACGATTGGAGAATTGTGCGTTGCGTCTACGAACTAAAGAACGGGTGGTGATTGATACATGTGTGTATTTGCAGGGTGTGAGAGTGGTTGTGTTGGAGTATATCACCATGCCGGCCGCACTGTATGTGGAGTGTGGCAACATGCTGACTTCCCTGTGTGTGGTGTGTACCAATAGGCGGACTGGCCTGTGCGTGGAGAGTGCCAACATGCTGCCTGCCTACCCTATGTGTCTAGGGTACCAAGATGCTGACTGCCCTGTGTGTGGAGTGTACCAACATGCTGACTGCCCTGTGTATGGAGGGTACCAACACGCTGACTGCCCTGTGTGTGGAGAGTACCAACATGCTGCCTGCCCTGTGTGTGGAGGGTACCAACACACTGACTGCCATGTTGTGGAGAGTACGAACATGCTGCCTGCCCTGTGTGTGGAGGGTACCAACATGCTGCCTGCCCTGTGTGTGGAGAGACCAACATGCTGACTGCCCTTTGTGTGGGGGGTGCCAACACGCTGACTGCCATGTGTGTGGAGAGTACCAACATGCTGCCTGCCCTGTGTGTGGAGGCTACCAACATGCTGCCTGCCCTGCGTGTGGAGGGTACCAACATGCTGACTGCCCTGCGTGGGGAGAGTACCAACATGCTGACTGCTCTGTGTGTGGAGTGTACCAACATGCGGACTGCCCTGTGTGTGGAGTGCACCAACTGGCTGACTGCCCTGTGTGTTGAGAGTACCAACATGCTGACTGCTCTGTGTGTGGAGGGTACCAACATGCTGACTGCCCTGTGTGTGGAGAGTACCCACAAGCTGACTGCCCTTTGTGCTTTGTGTGGAGAGTACCAACATGCTGACTGCCCCGTGTGTGGAGAGTACCAACATGCTGACTGCCCCGTGTGTGGAGAGTACCAACATGCTGATTGCCCTGTGTGTGGAGAGTACCAACATGCTGATTGCCCTGCGTGTGGAGAGTACCAACATGCTGACTGCCCCGTGTGTGGAGAGTACCAATGAGCTGACTGTCCTTTGTGTGGAGAGTACCAATATGCTGACTGCCCCGTGTGTGGAAAGTACCAAAATGCTGACTGCCCCGTGTGTGAAGAGTACCAACATGCTGACTGCCCCGTGTGTGAAGAGTACCAACATACTGATTGCCCTGTGTGTGGAGGGTACCAACATGCTGACTGCCCCGTTTGTGGAGGGTACCAACATGCTGATTGCCCCGTGTGTGAAGAGTACCAACATGCTGCCTGCCCTGTGTGTGGAGGGTACCGACATGCTACCTGCCCTCTGCGTGAAGGCTGGGAGAGGATGAGGGTCATTGGGTGTAAGTGGATACTTGAAATTATTTAAGAGGTGGGAAAATAGGTGTGAGCAGGAGACAGGAACTAGAGGCGAAAGATCTCTGCAAGGTGTGAGCAGATAGGAACGTTGGTCTCGGAGCACAAGGTGGGACATTTTAGTGTGGGTTTAAAGATAATGTAAGCACGATCATCAAACAAAAGCATTTTAAGCAGGGACAGGGAGCAGGCTGAGAGTGGTCTCGTGCCTCATCCTGTCCAGCACAGGGGATGAAGCTCAGTGATGCCACCTGGATCGACATGGTAGGGCGGTCTGGGCTGGGGCAAAAGCCAAGGACAGGAGGGCCAGTGATTGGGTCTGCAGATTTGAGTTACAAGGAGGGGCAGATCTTGGTGTAACACACATATAATATCCTTTATGTCCTATAGCCAGTCTTTTCATTCAACACACACGGCCATCAGCACAAAGATCCCGCCCAAATGACCCATCCCCCTTTCCTTGATGGCGCACTTCTACGTCAAGACCCAGAGGCTCATATTACGCTTTACTCTTTAATTTACCACTCGAGCAGCAAAACACAAAGTTTCATTCAAGTGAATAAACGTCAAAGAAATTCTATTCCCATGAAAGGCAGTCTCTTTGCTAATGAAACTTGACTACTCTGATGATGCCTCTCATATGACTCAGGCCATCAATCAGGGTCAGGTCCACGGCATAAACCCTGCCAGTCCTTCATCATCTTCCTCTTCCTTTGCTGCTCGAGCAGCAGATGAGTACCATTTTGATTTCATCGCTTTGCTTATGCGATCTTGGTTTTTAAAGTGTTGGGCAGGGTGCTTGCACCACGTGTCAGCATCCTGGCGTAGCAGGCTTCTAGCGCATTTCGACTTGACAGAGCCTCGCCGCATTGTGGCAGCGCACAGTTGCATTAGTACTCAGCAGGGACGTCATTTCACCAAAATGCCAGGGGTAGCGGAAGTGGCATCACATGACCCTTAACCCCAGATGACATCACAGGAAATGATGTCATTCGACCCCACCTCAAAGTGATATCGCGGGAAGCGATGGAACACGACCTTTCACTGGTTGACAAAACAGGAAGTGGCATCACATAGCATTGTACACTATGAAAAATATGGTTATGATATCACTATAATGTGATGTACATTTCATACAAGAATGGATCGCCATATGTATCATTAAGATCAGTGTGTATAGGCCCATATTACCAAATTACTGTGAATGCAAGCAGACGTCCATGACCAAAGGAGAATGATGTGTTATTATATAGCACTCACGCTTAAGCGCTTTATATAGAAAAAATATACACCCAGTATCACCCAACCTGTGTTGGTAATCATTTATGGACCTCAGAAGGATGAAAGGCTGAGTTGAGCCGTTTAAGAACAGACTAAATCAGTGACTCACCCCCTGAAGTGTGCCTGAAATAAACCTTTAATGAGTCTAGCAATTATTGTATAGAATTCCAGAAAGACCCACTATTTGGTATTCCTATTCTTTCTCATTTAGGGTCAGTGCTGAAAGTGTTAGACTTGTGGCACTCCTGATATTATTTTTCTTCTTTTTTTTAAAGGGCCTGAACAAGAAAGCCAGCCACTCCAGAAGTAAAGAGTCACATGGTGCTGGCCACAGCCCAGGAGCTTGCATTACAAAAAAAAATAAAGATTTCTTTTTTTTAAATTATTATTATTTTTTTTTTACAGAGGTTGCAAGGAAGACCTAAGAGGTCGCAGTTGCAACCCCTGGCGACCTCTAAATGACATCCCTGGTACCCGGCCTGTGAGGACGTGATGCCATGGTGTGTCGCAACCATAGAATGCAGTTCTGGGCGCCTGCGCCTCAGTCCCTTCCCGGTCCGGATTCCCAGACGTGCATCTTTTCTCCCTGTTACGCCGCAAGCCGCTCAGTGCTACAGAAGCCTTGGGTGGCAGCGCTCCTTCGTTTCCAGCACTCTAATCAGGGATCGCTAACTATCCCGCGTGAAGCGCGCCGCCTTTTGCCGTTCATTTCAGCGACATGCAGAAATGTACACAGGCCAGCTAAGCATCACGACTGATGGCTCCAGGCCCAAGCAACTTGAAAGAAATTAGTTGGGGCATTCTAGCGAATGGCAGCAGTTCGCAACTGCTATATACCCCCGTGGGGGAGTCTAATATTGTGCATATACTTGGAGCGGCAGTGAGATACAGCCCTGGAATGGCTTATATGGGCGGATCCTCACCATACCCAGATCACCTGAGGAAGGTCATTCCAGGTCAAGCTGGCTGCCCGAGAAGCAGCATTTACTGCAGAAGGCAGTTTGGGCAGGGCTGGGGCCTCTGTCTGCCAAGGCAGACTTCATCAACGACTAGATCTCCTTTTTGCAAGGCCCGAGGGTGCTCCAGCCCACGCAGAGAAGAGAGAAGAGCACACAGGCAGAAGACCGTGCTGTCAAGCGCAGAACCCGCAATGCAACAAGTGCTGTTACCCCCTGGGTTCCCCTGCCAAGCACTGAGGCAGACGCTCACACTCCTCCAAGAGACTGCGCCGTCCAAAGATCGCACATGGCATGAGGACATACCCACTAGCCCAGAGAAAGACCAACATGGCGACAACACCAGTAACACGCCTGGCTACACTGGCAAAGAGGAATCAGTGGTGACAGTTAGCTCTGAGGCTAGCCTGCGGAAGAGGGGAGAGCAGAACAAGTGCAAGAGAGACAGGAGTCCAGCAGAGCAGTCAGAAGGTGAATTGGAACGCAGACTTATTGGTGCATCCCAGATCCTTGTAATCGGAGCCTCTGACTAAGGTAGCAGCCTATCTAAGTGAACGCCTGAAGACGCCACTCAGTAAGGAGGCGCCTGACAAGCTGAAGACCGAGGACCCCAGGCCTCTGCTGTTGAACAAGGCGGCCGACCCCCCAGTAATTGACTGTAGGATGTTAACCTTTATGGCAAAATATGTTAAGGATATCCGCAAAGGGATTAACAGGTCATGGACCACCTGCCAGGATAAGCTCCTGGACACCACAGGTCCTCTAGCGAAGATCATAGAGATGGCAGAAGAAGCCAGAGAGAATCCCATGGGGATAGACCAACAGGTGCTAGTGGGTTGGGCCCAGTGAGTGACTTGTCTTCTTGACAGCACAAACTGCACCATTGCCATAGATCAATCCTAATTAAATGGATTCAAAATTGGGAGAGCTGGCATCTTTAGAGGCTGTCACCACAGTAAAGGGTGATATATGATATGATATGGCATTTGTAACGCGCCTATAGACAAGTGTATTTGGAGACGCTTTCAACAAGGACATGTTAAAATTCATCCACACATTCACGGCCCACGACAGAAGGGCACAAGCATCCCTCAAGAAAGTCTTTGCACCCAGTTTTTGAGCAATCCGGCAGAGGACAAGGCCGCTCTGAAAGTGGCCGAAGGTCTTTCTATAGAGGCTTCTGGCGTCACCAGGAGTCCAGGAACCCCAACCATTTCTTCCCCACCAGGGGAAGATGCAGAAGTAGAGGATGGAGAGGTGCCAGTGGTACTCCAGTCCCCCTCAGGTGAGAGCGCATGCCTGCATAGTGAACACAAGCGCAGCATTACACGGTATAGGCGGCAGATTAGCCACACGCTTAGAGAGGTGGCAAGAGATCACTACGGATGCCTGGGTTTTGTCAGCAGTGCAAGATTTTCAGCTGGAGCTCTTTGAGGAACACAGCCAAGTCATCCCGCTCCGGCCCCTAGTCCTCTCAGAGCAAGAATGGGTTCTAATGGGAGAAGAGATAGCGAAGCTTCTAACAAAAGGAGCGATCAGTCAAGTCACAGACGAGCCAGACTGGTTCTAGAGCAAACTTTTCCTAGTGAAACGAAAGAAAAAGTCAGGCCAGTCATAAGCCTCTGAGCCCTCAATGCTTTTCTGATTTACAGGCATTTCAAGATGGAAGGGATATTGTTCAAGAAGGGGATTGGCTAGCGCGCATAGAGCTCAGGGACGCCTTTCTAGTGATCCCCATTCATGAGCCTCACCAACGCTTCCTCCAGTTAATTTGGGATGGTCAGAGCTGGCAATTCACCTGTCTGCTGTGTAGCCTGGCCTCAGGCTCTTGGTCCTTCCCAAAGCGCTAAAACCAGTGGTGATAAAGTTGCGCCACCGGGGAATGAGGCTGATCATTTATTTGGATGACGTATGTTGCATGGCACAAGACGACCAACTTCTGTGGGAGCAAGTGGCAGAGACAACAGTGTTATTGGAAGACCTGGGTTTCCTAGCCAACTGGGAGAAGTCAGAGGCCAATTGCACCCAGAGAATAGAGTTTCTGGGCTTCATAATAGACTCAGTACAAGGGACCCTGAGTTTGCCGTTGGAGAAAGTCAACAACATCAGGAAGGACCTCAGGTCAGTCTTGGGCAAAGACCATGTGCCCCTGAGGGAACTGACAAGGATAATGGGGAGGCTCCCTGCATACATTCAAGCGATATTCCCAGGACCTCTGCACTACGGGACGCTGCAGCAATGGAAAACATAGTCCCTCCATCTCTGTCGCAGGAGGCGAAGATAGAGCTGCACTGGTGGGTCCAATATATGGAGGCATGGAATGGGAAGGCCATTTTCTGGCTCTCCCGTACCTAGTGATAGAGTCAGATGACAGCTGGGACTTCTGGCACTTTGTTACCCTCACCTGGTCTCTGCGGGGGTGTTGGGGCACGGTTGGAGCCCTCCCTGGACTGGACTCCTCTGGTTCAGACTTCACCGCCAGCTGCAATAGTGTGGACTGCTCTGGTGGCTGGCAATACCCTTGGGAGAAGGTAAGAGGCAATGAAAATTCTGCGGTTGAATTGCAATCGCCCTCGAACCCTTCGTTCCAGAGTGAGATGAGCATGCGTTTTCCCATATGATCTCACCTGTTGTTTTGTAAGGATGAGCTCTCCATCCTGCTTTCTCTCAGCAGGGGTGCCGTTGATGGACCAAGTTGCGTCACTGGTCCGTGTGCATGGTGGCCGAGTCCTGCTGTGACCAATCCACAGTTTTTGTAGCAGTGATTATTGTCTGTGTCCTGTTGTATTGACTTTTCCGCAATGATTATTGTCCGTAATGTTGTAATGTCCTTTCTCTCCCCTATAGATGTGAAGATGGACACGCAGAGTCGCAGTGATGGAAGCGAGTTCAAACGGTTCCAGAGGGGATTTTGGAAGACCCCAATATAAGGTAAGTTGGGTTTCCGGATGGTGCGCAAGGTTTGCGTATTGCGCGGCCAAGCGTTAAAAGTTTATGCAGTTGCTAACCTTGTGCGTTCTGTCTCCCTTGCAGGTTCGGCCTGACGGCGCTTGATGGCGAGCGGTTATCTGAAGACCTGTCGGCTGCCAGATGGATGGTTCCATGAGGATGCTGAGCCGGAAGATGTCTCCCGTACTGTTGGGCATTCGGAATAGGTAAGGATGCGTGGCGCTGAAGGCGTTGGATTTGCAGAGACAGGTAAAATGCTCATGGAAGCTGCACAGTTGGAATCAGGTAAGCGGTGCTTCCAGCGATGGCATGGCTGAACTCAGGTAAGATGTGCACTGTAGCTGCAGAGTGGAGATCAGGTTAGCTGCGCTTCGGGCGATGGCGTGGCTGGACTCAGGTAAGATGCGCGCTGTAGCTGCAGAGTGGAGATCAGGTTAGTTGCGCTTCGAGCGATGGTGTGGCTGGACTCAGGTAAGATGCGAGCTGAAGATGGAGTTCAAGAGACAGAAGAGTAGCGTGCAGAGCTGGAAACAGGTAAGAAGCTGTAGACGGTGGTAAGCGTTACGCTGCAAACAGCAGACTAACGCGAAGCGCCAGCATGCGGGTGGGGCTGGCTTATATAGCCTGGCCCAGCAACTCCCCTTAAGCCCCGCCTTGTGGCCCCACCTTACCACTCCCTCAGACTTCTGCACGTGTTTCCAATGCTTTTGTACGGCCACGCCCGGCCTGGATTCACGTGCCTTGGGCACACTGTGTGCAGAGCACACTTTCAAATGAGCCTGACGCCAAAGGCGCCAGGACTGGGTCCATTTGGACCCTGTAGGGCATAAAGGTAATGGCCCTTGACCAGTGGCCATGACACACCGCTGCTTGAACAAGAGAATTAGTGTCATGGCATAGTACCTTCCCGGGTTGGCCAACCAAGTCACGGATTGGAAATCCTATAGCAGATAACTGCTCGTTATCTCAGGGATTCCAGTGACTGGCAGCTAGACAGAGCGATATTTTGCAGCCTGATGAATCTGAAAGGGCCTTGCTTGACAGATCTTTTTGCATCCAGACTGAATTGCTGACAACCACGTTACTTCAGCTTGAGGCCAGACCAGGGGCTGCCAACATGGACACCTTCCTACAGCAGTGGCGGCTTGGCACAGATTACTCCATTTCCCCCTTTGCAAAGATTGCCAGGACATTGGCATACACGAGGCATCGGAAAGCAGAGCTGGTCCTAGTCACACCAACATGGAAGAGTCAGGCCTGCTTCCCTGATCTACTGGATCTTGCGATACTCCGGTCCTACTGCCCAACAGTACAGAGATCTTTTTGGATCCTATGGGACTCCCGCACCGGTAGTCCTTCAGAGGACTCTCAGGCTGATAGTCTAGGTGATTTCAGGAGTACCTGGAAACAGCCAGGCCTTTCGGGAGAAGCTGATCAGCTTTTCAGAGAGTCCTGGGTACTCTAGACAACTATATCCTACAGCACAGCCTGTGCTAAATGGTGTAGTTGATGTCTGGCGAGTAGCGTCCATCCCGTTTCTGCGGTAGTGATCCAAGTCGTCCATTTTCTAGTGATCCTAGCAGCTCAAAGTGAAGCATATAGAAGGGTGACCACCTACAGGCCAGCCATTTCAGTGGGGCACGAGCAAGTACTCGGCGCCCGTTAGGTGAGCTTTCCCTGATATCTCGGCTGCTCAAAGGAGTGAAAGCCATCTGACCGCCTAAACTGAAATATTCACATTTGTGGAATGTGGGCGTAGTCCTCTGGTTCTTGCAAAGATGGCCAGACAACCCAGACCTATCCAGGAAAGAGCTTTCCGCAAAGCTATCAATGCCCTTGTGTCTGGCAGCATGTAAGAGAGTTTAAGACGTAGGGGCTCTTGTGATGGATAGTAAGTCGTTTTCACCAGAAGGAGTGACCTTTCACGTGAGGTGAAGGACCAAGAAATCTATCCGCTTGTTATCTTTTCCTGCATTTCCGGGACAGCCTACGTTGTGCCTGGTCAGATGCCTTAAGGGGTATAAGGCGAGGACTGCACCCCTCAGGCCGTATGGGGAGAGCAGAGTATTCAATGTTCTCCACAAACCTTTTCAGGCAGTGTCGGTAGCCACCCTGGCCCACTGGGTCAAGTTGATTAAGCTCCAGACTAGCATAGATGTGGAATGTTTTGGCATCGAAAGCTTTCGCTTGTGGAGCTTGTCTCCAACATATCATGTGAGCTGCGGATTGGTCAAATGAAACAACCTTCAAAACCTTTTATTTCAAACCAGTTGATCAGGTAGCCTTGTTGGTGGTAAGTAAGCTTTAAACCAGCAAAATACAAGCCTCTGGGTCTTGACATGGAATGCAGATTTTCCATACTAACCTTTTAGAAAATCATGATTCAATTAAAGAGACGTAGGTAAAGTATTATCCCACCGCGGAATCACTAGGCAGCTTTGGAGGGTAGACATAAGCGAAGCCAGGCGACAGGTCACTGCGGGAGCGCAAACAGCGAGGCTGGCTGATTCGACAGAGAAACGGCTAAGTATGCGATTAACTGCCTGTGATGTACTGAGTGTCTGTTGTGTATGTTCTCCTTAAGGTGCAAATGCTAAGCTGACAGGCTCCTGAGGACCTAGGCACGAGTCGAGCAAGGGCATAGACCGGAAGCGAGAATCATGCTGCGTTGGACGTTGTTGACAATTGTGATAGTTCCGTTGGGTCATGTTGGCCTTTCAGTTACTACAGAAGTTCTGCATCCTTTGGAAGAGTTTGAGCAGGGAGCAATGCAACACACAGTTCTTCCATATCATGGTATGATAGTTGTACTTTTATAGTGCAACGTTCCCCCAAGGGCATCTTGGCACCGAGCAGCACTAGGAGGAAAGCTACCAACAAAAAAAAACATGCAGAATCAGAATAGATCATTGGCCCATATCAAATTATTCTGCCAACCCTCTACTTTTGGAGGTGCAACACTTGCTCATTTCTGCAATATACATCTCTCAGAAGGTAGCAGTCCAAGAAAAGGAAACTTCAGTTTCACAATGGTCATGTTACCAACATCAGGGCTAGTTGAAATGTCTACACCTGTTATTTTGGGCCGATCTCTAAAAACAACCGATCAAAAATCGACCAGTTGCGAGAATGACCCTAGCATGTGTAGTAAAACATGCTCAATCATTACATCTTGGGCACCTGCCCTCATAATCTGGTTTATACAATTGAATCATGGCAGGAGTATAATACAATCTGTTCAGGACCTTAAATGATATGAAACTAAATTTGCAATATAATGATATTTCTTTAGTCATCCTGGACATGTATTGCCATTGCACATCCCTAATGACCATCCGTAGATCAAAGCACCATTTGGTTCTTGCTTTACATACCGTCACAGACATCCCATGCTGCTGCACCAGTCCATGCAGCATTGGTATCAGCCTCATATTACATTTCGAATTAACAATATACGATATACACGTGTGTGACGGGCACATGAATTGGTCGTTCATAAACATATCTCCCAGTACATTAATATGGGCTGGCTGCCAGGTCATCTGAATCGACTTACCCATAATAGGACTCATATGTGGAAATTACCATAAAAGAATATTCCTATCATCTAACTGTAACCTCCATTTTACAGAAGAGTTTCTTCCAGGCCGTTAGCGAGGTTTTAACTCCCTCCGATCAGAAATGATCTAATATTTGCACCCCTCGGCTTTAACATGAATAAGGGCCATCTCAATCCAGTATCAATACGCAGCGAAATGTGCTTGTGCCACCAAGTAATACAGTTCGAAGCCTGGAGCCGCTAGACCAGTATTCCACACTTTGTTCGTCCTGTCATTTGGCTGAATTGCATTTTGCCGCAATGTAACTGTTTTTTCTAACTGCAAAATAGTGGGCTGCAGGGCACAAGTCGAGTGACCACGACTGCCCTCTTTTATGAGCGGGCGGACGCTGTTCCACCTCTGTTGTATATTTCCTTCATACGCCTTACGCAGCTGGGACTCGAACCCAGGTTTTGTGGTTGGAAGGCGACACACTTAACAGCAAGACCAGATGGAACCTCTGTAAACACACAGTGAAATGTCTCCTATGTCACTTCCAATGCGTGCGGCACAGTCCCCCCACTTTTTTATTTAGCACTCAACCCTTGGTGGGTTGGGTTAGCTATAAATAAAGGCGGTGAGGGTGTAGGTGAGGAGCGGAGAGGTGTGGGGGTCTCCCCCACTTAATGCTGTAAAAAAAGACAAACACTCTGAAAGAAAATTCTCCAAAATGTAATTCAGCCCAAAAAAGTATAGGAAACCTCATCGATTTGCTTGCCCACCCGTAGCATGTCAATGATAGTTCTGCCCATTTCATCCTGACCGCGCAAGGTTTCCATATAAAGGATGTATGTTTATCGATAGGTTATTTTTTGATTTTAATCTTTTTTTCTCAAATTCTTATGCTCACATTTTTTTGATGGAAAAATGGGGGAGAAAGTCTGCAACCCCCAATGCCCCTACACGTGCCCCCAACAATATTGCCTAACCCCAGCTAATCTACATTTTTAAGGGGAATCTCGAGGAAAGAAATTCAAGAAAAACTGATTCGACCAGTTTTTAAACTGTCAATAGACCTACTTCCCATATAAATGTTGTAAGCAACCTAGAAAGTTCATTAAAAATGACCTTTCTGGCTGAAGCTCAATCTCCACTTTCCTCGCATCGAGACCCCATCATGTTTTCGAGCTATGCCCACTTAACATCCCCTGGGGGTCACAAGCTTCTTAGAGCCATGCACCATTGCCAGCATTCGGATTGCATCGCTGTGTTGAGTCCCACTGAGGCACCTTTCCAAAACAAACCCAACTCTATGCACTGTTGAAGCACTGAAAATCACCCAGAAACATGGCACCCGATTCTATGGGCCCTAGTGACAATTAAGAATCCATTCTATTTAATTCCTTATATATATGCTCTTTTTTTTTTTTTTTTTTCCAACACTTTATTAGTTTTTTCATAAACAACAATAATATGAGAAACAATGTTTCACAGACAGTATAAGCATTAAATATACAAACTGACAAAAGTATCTTAAACAGTTCATTTCAAGCTGAAAACCAACCATAGTATATGCTCTTTAACTTGTTTGACTTTTCTAAAATACTATTTACCTGCAGACCCCTGTTCTTCAATACCCAAAGTGCCCTTTTCCCAAACTTCTTAATTATCTATGCATCTCAGTACAGGGTTGGGTTGTTTGTATTTTGAATAGTGTGTTTGTCCTTTTACCTTAACTAAAGTCTTATTTTTATCGAACCTTGATTGAGCATTTATTGAATTGTGGTAGTTAGTGTACTATTGCTGTTTTGGATTCCTCCATGCTGGGACGCACACTCCTGAAGAGGATATCCTGCTATGGACCCAGGCTTCCTTAAAGAGCTGAAGGAGTTATACCATTCATGTTTTGCCTGGCTCACCTTTATGACTGCGATGACCGCTGTTCTAGTAGTAGTGTGGGGATGAGTGGCAGTTTGGAAACTAATACTCATCTCCATACTCCTTCCGGTTGGTAGTCATTTCGTCACAGATACTTGCCCAATGCTCTGCACTGATGATATGGTCGAGAGGATTGGCTTTGCAACCTACATCTCTACCATAGGCTAGGATGGAGACTAGATGGCCTTTTCAACACATGCTGGTCCTTTCAAGTTTACTGTTTTACCCTTTGGCTTGCAATGAGCTCCAGCTTTGCTTCAAAGGGTCATGGACTGAATGCTTCAACTCCATCATGACTATGCTGCGGCGTACCTCGATATGTTCATTGTTCACAGGGAAAACTGATTAGAACACATGAGACATTTTTATTTGGCCACCCAAAGCCTCCGAATGGGAGGTCCAAAGTCTTACCCATACATACATCTTCTTACCTTACCCTCAGTAAAGATTTCTGGGGTTTACGGTAGGAGTGGGAACGGCACAGCCTCGGAATGCCAAAATGGAGGCCATTCAAAAGGTCTCACTGCCAGAGACAAAGAAAGAACTTCAAGCCCACCTACGTTTGGTGCGCTACTACCGGCAATGTATTGCTCACCTTTAGACACTCATAGGACTGTTTAGAGATCAGATGGAGGGATTCAGACCAAACAAACTGACATGGACTAGATCCCATGGAGGGGCCTTCCGAAAGTTAGAAATCTCCCGTTGTCACTGGCCGATCCTGATCATGCCAGATTTTAGTCAACCTGATGCTTCACAAGGGGTCTGGGTGCAGTTCTATCACAATAAACGCAACAGGGCTGAGCAACCCATACCACACATCAGTCGATTTCTACACAGTAAAGAAATTCTGTGGTTTTGGAACTTTAATGGCTGGCCTTCAAATGGGCCACTGACACACTCAAATATTTCCTTACTGGCAGAACATTTAAATTGATTACTGATCATGAACCTTTGACATTGTAACGCTCACCTGATTCTCGCAGAGGCGCCGGTCTTGACTGGGCGACTACCGTATCTTCAAAGGTGATGTGTAGCACCCGGTTGGCTCTTTGGGCTGGACCTCTGTGCACTGCATGCCTGACGTGTAGAGTAAGATGTCTGCAGATAGAAAATATGGGGTTAATGAACTGGGGTTATTGGGGTGTCCCTATCTCTTTCCTCTTCTCCTCTCCTGTAGACCCCAAAGGTTAACGCTCTCACCTTAGGTAAGTGAATGCCGAGCTCTCCATCTGCCTCGGGGCAGGGTGCTGTAGCCAGTTTCTTCACTGGATAGGTAGCGCCGGCCTCTTGACTTCAGAGGACTGCTGTCCGTCGTTTACTGCACGAACGGTAAGTTTCGAGTCATTCAAATGTCTTTTTAAAGTCTTTAGTAATGATGTCTCTTGTTTTGCAGGGTTCCGGCGATGGCGGATGACGGGCTGAAGTGAGTTGAAGATGGAGCCCGTGTGATGAATAGAAGCGCCTGGAAGCACGTGAGTAAGCGCTTGTTGCCTGCTTCACGATGCGCTCAAACTGTCTTTTTATTTTGCAGGTACGAGTTCGGAGCGGCTGCAGGGTGCCGGAATACCCACTGGATTAGATGTGGAAAGGAGTAATGGCACGTGAGTATTAAAGTTCCCCAATGTCTTTAAACGCACCTTGTTTTGTCTTTCAGATGCGGATGCAGCGCCGAAGGCCTCCGGAGCGTGCGAAGAGTTGGTAAGCTTTTGTCTTTCAGATGCCGGAATGCAGTATGAAGACCTCCGGAGCGCACGAAGAGTAGGTAAGCCTTTGCCTTTCCGATGCCGGAATGCTAACCTGTTCTTTCTTGTCTTTATAGGTGTTGCTGAAGACTGGATTCAGGATGGTAAGCCTTTGCCTTTCAGATGCCGGAATGCTAACCTGTTCTTTCTTGTCTTTATAGGTGTTGCTGAAGACTGGATTCAGGATGGTAAGCCTTTTTCCTTAGGCCCAGGACTGGATGCAGAAGACACGATGAGCGTCCTGCTGCAGAGGGTGCAGAATAACGCAAAGCAAGATTCATCCACCGGGTGTGGTTTAAATAGCCTCCTGTAGTGCTTAGGTGTCTCCTTCCACAGCCACGCCTAAGTAAGAAAAGAGTTCCTGGTAAGAAAAGAGTTCCTGCCTTCCAGAAGAGTTCCAGTGTTCTAAATCTAGGGAGTGGCTCCAGCCCCACCCAACAGGAAAAGTAGTTCCAAACAGAAGAGGATCAGAGGCTCAACTGGCAGGCAAGTAAGCAGCATGGTCTGCTGCAGGTAAGTCCACCCAAGCATTATGAGCCCGGCGCTTCCAGCGCTGGGACTGGGCATATTTATGAGCCTGGTGCCACTGGCGCCAGGACTGGGTCCAAAAGGTCCCAATTGGGACTGGTTGGCACTCGGAACCTGGGTTATGGATCTGCTTCCTAGCGAGTTGGGAAAATCCTGACCTTTTGGAAGCAGAGATCATGACAGTACCCCCCCTCAAGGCCCCTCCTAAACCGGGCTTCTCCGGGGGTTTTGGCTTGTCAGGAAATGTTCGGTGAAATCTTTTGATTAGGCGAGGAGCGTGGACATATTCAGCAGGTTCCCAGGATCTCTCTTGGGGGCCGTAGCCTTTCCAGTCAATTAGGTAGAATAGTTTAGATTTGGAGATCTTGGAGTCCAGAATGCTTTTGACTTCAAACTCGAGTTCTCCATCCACTAGGATAGGTTTTGGAGATTTGGTTAGTCGGGTTTGAGGTTGCACGGGTTTTAATAGAGAGACGTGGAAGACCGGATGTATCTTCATGTGCGGGGGCAAGTCCAACTTGACCGCTACTGGGTTTACTATGGTAGTGATGGAATAGGGACCAAGGTATCTTGGGTTGAATGTGCGTGGCCCTTTTAGAGATAGATATTTGGTGGATAACCAGACTTGATCCCCTACTTGATAGTGAGGGGCTTCCTTCCGATGTTGATCTGCTCCTTTCTTGTATTGTTCTTTAGCCCTTTGAAGGTGAGAAACAGCTTCCTTAAAGGCTTGGGTGATTGTAGAATGCAGGTAGTCTACTGCTGGTGTTTCAAGATCTTGGAGGGGATCCAACTCCGAGGTTCGAGGGTGACTGCCGTACAAAAGAAAAAACGGGGTTTTCCCAGTTCCCGAATGGACAGATTTATTGTAGGCATACTCGGCTATCCAAAGGATATCTTTCCAAGTTTTTTCAGTTTGTTGCAGCATGCAGCGTAAATACTGTTCCAGAGTTTGATTGGTCCTCTCGGTTTGTCCGTCGGTCTGAGGGTGGTGACTGGTCGATAGTCTCACATCAATTTGAGCCGACAGACAGCAACTTCGCCAAAAATGAGAAATAAATTGACTACCTCGATCCGAAATTAGAACCGAAGGAAAACCGTGCAGTCGGACGATGTTTTCGAGAAATTCTCGGGCCAGAGTTGCTGCTGTTGGCAAGCCTTTGAGCGGAATGAAATGCGCCATCTTGGAGAATAAGTCCACGATTACTAGAATCGTATTGTATCCGGAGCATGGAGGTAGATCGGTGATGAAGTCCATAGAAAGCGTATGCCAAGGGCGAGGTGGGATGTCAATAGGGCGTAAGAGGCCTGCTGGTCTTTCCTTTTGACTCTTGTTTTGGGCGCATACTCCACAGGACATTATAAAGTCTCTGATATCTTTTTTCCAAGACGGCCACCAGAAGTAGCGTTTGATCTTTTCTGAGGTCTTGGCTATACCGGGATGACCTTCCATTAAAGAGTCGTGATAACAAGAGATTACTTTTTTCTGTAAATCTGTGCTGGGTAGGTATAATCGTTCTTGGAAATACAATAAATTGTCCTTTACTGCAAAGTCCTTTCCCTGCAGATGCCAATTCTGTATATCTGCTGGAGTTACAAGTTGCCTGGCTTTATCCTTAACTTCCTCTATGGATTCTGTGGCGATTACACCCAGAATTCTTTGTTCGGGAATGATTGGTACAGGTTTAGGGTTGATCAAGTGTTCTTCCACTCCCATCCGAGAAAGGGCATCGGCTTTACCGTTCTTTGTACCTGGTCGATAGGTAATTATGAAGTCAAACTCGGCAAAGAATAATGCCCAACGGAGTTGTCTAGAGGATTGGGCTTTTGCAGTTTTTAAATATTGCAGGTTTCGGTGATCTGTAATCACAGTAACGGTGTGTCGGGCCCCCAGCAGATAATGCCGCCAAGCCTTAAAGGCAGACTTGATAGCCAGAAGTTCCTTGTCAGTAATCGTGTAATTGACTTCAGGAGGCGAGAATTTGCGGAACCAAAATGCCACGGGATGCAACTGATTGGTTACCGGGTCCTTTTGTGATAGAACTGCCCCCATGGCAAGGCTTGAAGCATCAGTTTCCACGATGTAGGGGAGTTCGGGGCGAGGGTGTTTTAAGATTGGTGCAGAGATAAATTTAGTCTTCAAATCCTGGAAAGCTTGTTCCGCCTCGGTAGACCATTCAAAACGTTTGTTTTTCTTTAACAAGGCAGTGATGGGCTGGACTATTCGAGAGAACTCGGGGATAAACCTGCGGTAAAAGTTAGCGAAGCCTAACATGCTTTGCACACCTTTTACGGAGGATGGTGATGGCCATTTGAGAACTGCATCGACCTTCTTTGAATCCATACGCACCCCGCCAGGTGATAATATGAATCCCAAGAATTCAACTTCAGTCACGTTGAAAACACATTTTTCCAATTTAGCGAAAAGTTTGTGTTGAGCAATCTTTCGAGGACCATTTTCACGTGTTTCCGATGTTCAGATTCCGATGAAGAATAAACGAGGATGTCGTCAATGTAAACAACAACACATACATCTATGAGCTCTCTGAGGACATCGTTCATAAAATATTGAAAGGCGGCCGGGGCATTGCAAAGTCCGAAGGGCATGACCTGATATTCAAATAGCCCATACTTGGTGCGGAAGGCCGTCTTCCATTCATCGCCCTCTTTTACTCATACCAAGTGGTAAGCTCCTCTAAGATCCAGCTTTGTATATATGCATGCTTTTCTGACTTGGTCCAGGAGTTCAGGGATCAAAGGTAACGGATATCTATTCTTAACGGTGATCTGGTTCAGGGAGCGATAATCGATACAAGTTCTAAGGTCTCCTTCCTTTTTTGGAACGAAGAACAAAGCTGAAGAAGCAGGAGACTTGGAAGGACGAATAAACCCATTTGCCAGGTATTGATCCAGGTATTGTCGAAGGTGAAGGTTCTCAGGCTCGGTGAGGGCATAAATTCTACTACAAGGAGGAGTAGATCCAGGTATCAGGTCTATCTGGCAGTCATAAGACCTATGAGGAGGTAGAGAGTTAGCCTGATCCTTCCGGAAAACATCTTGGTATTCTAGGTATTCGGGAGGTAACTGGGGAGTCTCTGAAGAAATTGGGGCCAGTGCAACACCAGGTGGAGGGTGACAAGTAGAGACACATTCTGGAAACTGGACCGTTCTTGCTCGCCAATCGATCAGAGGATTGTGTTTCTCTAACCAAGGTATTCCTAGAATAATCTGAAACTGAGGGGCCTTGATCACATCGAACACGATCTTCTCATGGTGTCCATCTTGACTTACTAGCGTCACTTCTTGAGTGGTATGCGTTACTGGCCCGGAGGCTATCTCCGTACCATCCACCGTAGTAATGACGTCCTTTACAGCCTTGGGACAAAGAGTTAGATTCATCCTCAAAACCATTTCATGATCTACATAATTGCCGATGGCACCGCTGTCGACGTAAGCTTCAATTGCATGTAATCGATCCGGATTATCAGGGCTAATGAGGACCATAGGTATCACGAAATGCGAGGTCACGGAACTGGTTTTTACGCTCGGCAAGAGGACCTCTATTCTTGTCGGGCGAGGTCGTTTCCCTGCTCAGAGTTTGTAACTTTGGTAACTGCAGCTCCTACTGCCTTCTTGGCAGGTTTCACCGGACAGTCTCGAAGAAAGTGCCCTGAGTTTCCGCAGTATAGGCATAATTGCAACTGTTTCCTCCTTTCCCGCTCCCGTTGTGTTAGAGGACTTTTCAGACCCCCTATTTGCATGGATTCCCCGGAGTCTACTCCTTTGGAAGGAGTTGGCGGTTTGGAAAATACTCGAGCATCAAACTTGGAACGATCGGCCTTCCTGTTCTGCAGCCTGTGATCTATTTGAACGACCAAGTCTATGTAATCCGAACAGTCTTGTGGGGGATTCACTACTTGGGCTAAAACGTCTTTGAGCTCTCCTCGTAGACCTCTATAAAACAGCGTAATCCTTTTGTCCTCAGGCCATTGAGTTTCCACTATTAGTGTATTGAAAGATGCAATATAAGCCAAAAGGTCTTGATTACCCTGTCGCAACGAAAGAAGCTCATTGTCCAAGGCCTGTCCCTGTGAATGTCTTGCGAACAGTTTTTCCATACTAAGCTGAAAGGCTTGAAAATCATGGAGAACCGGATCATCTTGATGAACTAGAGGGATCGACCAGTCTGCCGCATTGCCACTAAGGTACGAAAGTACAAAAGCTACTTTAGCTTGATCAGTTGGAAAGGCTGCTGGCCGGCATAAGAAGTGCAACCGGCACTGATTGATAAATACTGCAAACCTCTTTGGGTCACCAGAAAATCGCTCGGGCGGAGCCAGAGGTACATTCCCAGGTAGGTTGATCTGCACTGGATTCATAGAGGATGTTGAAGGAAGATTTGCCCCTGATGCGGGTAACGGGGTCTGTCCGGCTTGTGACTGTAGCACTTGTCTAGCAAGATTGTCTGTTCTCTCCTTGGAAATAATTAGTTCCCTTCTTAGAGCATTCGTTTCCTGACGAGTTGCATGCACTTCTGCCCTTAGTTCCCCAAGTAACCGGGCTAGGGGGTCAGTATCCGAGGTTTCCATAGCGCCTGGGCGAGAGTTTTGCGGTAGGCTTTGCGTTCTGTAACGCTCACCTGATTCTCGCAGAGGCGCCGGTCTTGACTGGGCGACTACCGTATCTTCAAAGGTGATGTGTAGCACCCGGTTGGCTCTTTGGGCTGGACCTCTGTGCACTGTATGCCTGACGTGTAGAGTAAGATGTCTGCAGATAGAAAATATGGGGTTAATGAACTGGGGTTATTGGGGTGTCCCTATCTCTTTCCTCTTCTCCTCTCCTGTAGACCCCAAAGGTTAACGCTCTCACCTTAGGTAAGTGAATGCCGAGCTCTCCATCTGCCTCGGGGCAGGGTGCTGTAGCCAGTTTCTTCACTGGATAGGCAGCGCCGGCCTCTTGACTTCAGAGGACTGCTGTCCGTCGTTTACTGCACGAACGGTAAGTTTCGAGTCATTCAAATGTCTTTTTAAAGTCTTTAGTAATGATGTCTCTTGTTTTGCAGGGTTCCGGCGATGGCGGATGACGGGCTGAAGTGAGTTGAAGATGGAGCCCGTGTGATGAATAGAAGCGCCTGGAAGCACGTGAGTAAGCGCTTGTTGCCTGCTTCACGATGCGCTCTAACTGTCTTTTTATTTTGCAGGTACGAGTTCGGAGCGGCTGCAGGGTGCCGGAATACCCACTGGATTAGATGTGGAAAGGAGTAATGGCACGTGAGTATTAAAGTTCCCCAATGTCTTTAAACGCACCTTGTTTTGTCTTTCAGATGCGGATGCAGCGCCGAAGGCCTCCGGAGCGTGCAAAGAGTTGGTAAGCTTTTGTCTTTCAGATGCCGGAATGCAGTATGAAGACCTTCGGAGCGCACGAAGAGTAGGTAAGCCTTTGCCTTTCCGATGCCGGAATGCTAACCTGTTCTTTCCTGTCTTTATAGGTGTTGCTGAAGACTGGATTCAGGATGGTAAGCCTTTGCCTTTCAGATGCCGGAATGCTAACCTGTTCTTTCTTGTCTTTATAGGTGTTGCTGAAGACTGGATTCAGGATGGTAAGCCTTTTTCCTTAGGCCCAGGACTGGATGCAGAAGACACGATGAGCGTCCTGCTGCAGAGGGTGCAGAATAACGCAAAGCAAGATTCATCCACTGGGTGTGGTTTAAATAGCCTCCTGTAGTGCTTAGGTGTCTCCTTCCACAGCCACGCCTAAGTAAGAAAAGAGTTCCTGGTAAGAAAAGAGTTCCTGCCTTCCAGAAGAGTTCCAGTGTTCTAAATCTAGGGAGTGGCTCCAGCCCCACCCAACAGGAAAAGTAGTTCCAAACAGAAGAGGATCAGAGGCTCAACTGGCAGGCAAGTAAGCAGCATGGTCTGCTGCAGGTAAGTCCACCCAAGCATTATGAGCCCGGCGCTTCCAGCGCTGGGACTGGGCATATTTATGAGCCTGGTGCCACTGGCGCCAGGACTGGGTCCAAAAGGTCCCAATTGGGACTGGTTGGCACTCGGAACCTGGGTTATGGATCTGCTTCCTAGCGAGTTGGGAAAATCCTGACCTTTTGGAAGCAGAGATCATGACAGACATGACTAGCTAGAAGTAAATGCATAAATACCCAGGACATGAGGTGGTTCCTTACTGACCACCCGTGTACCTTTGGGGTTTCTCATAGGGAGGCTGATAACAGGATAACATAGATATCCTCAGCAGACATCCTACTGATGCCCTTTTGGAGAGTTTAGTAGAAAGAGCAGAGTTATGTGGTGAGGCTCCCTGCCTATCTCTTGGGGGTACTGGATGGGGTGTCTACAGGGGGTGCGTACCACCACCTATAACATTTTGCTAGGACGAAAGGCAATATAAGGGTATCCCCTTATCGAAGTAAAAGAATGGGATGATCAGACTAGCTTATAAATGAATGGACAAGTCAGGTCCCGTTTATCGGTAAAAGCCTTTTCATAACCCGCCACCCGAGCCAACCCAGCCTGTTCTCCACCTCACCTGCCCTTATCCAATCCCTATGGTCTGACCCCTCATGTATTACAACACATCCGGTAGACATCTCCCGCCTTCATTTAGAACAATACATCCTTTCACAATTAGCCTCAGTGCTTCTTTTATCTTTACTACTCATGTACAGTCACATGTCCATCTCCTTCCGGAACTACTGGCTCCACCTGATGACTTCCGGCCAACTCCTCTTCCTGCGAGGAGCGTTGGCCCACAACCACATAGTTCTGCTGCAGAATAATACCTTATTATAATGTCTAGTCGCAACTGGTTTAGTGTAAAGATGGCGGCCCCTAGTCTCCTCAAGAGTCCCAGAAATTGCTGATCTGCGCACTCTATATTGCACATGTCCCATTAGTGGATTCTTGAGGGCAAGCATTGCCTCCAGAAAATTGGAAAGGAATACCTTAACAAAAGTCAGCTGCGATTTAAAGCAAAACAACACGTACTAGGAATTGGGTAAGTGTTGAATACCTGGAACATCAGTCTGTAATAGATCTTTTCATTATCCCACCGCATTCATTTATCCTTACCTGCAGACAATGCAGCCTGCGTGGCATCACATGTGTACCCTGTCGTCATCACCTCAGGGGCTGCCACCTTTGACACCCTCAACCACCCCACCCTCCCCCACTCTGTGGCAGTGAGCTGTCACATGACCCATGCCCATGGTGAGCATTTGCTAAGGACGAGGATGTTCATCCTGAATGCTCAGAAGGAATCATTGTAGGTTTCGCCCGCCGCTGCCTCAGTTTTAAGGGATGCGTTGGTGTATATTGTGTTGCACTGAAGCCTGCTCCGTTAACACTCCATTCTCTGATTGGCGGGGTGAGAAATGAAATAGACATTCCTGCAGTTACAGTGAGTCTTGGGCTGAGTCCAGATGCAACAGCAGTCAGGCAGATGAGGGCTGGCTGCACGGAAACTCTTCAACTGCGCAAGTGTGTTTTATGATGGAAGACTAGCACTAAGAGGGCTCTGCCACTTTGCGCTGCGGGCCTGAGGCTTTTCCAGTTGTATGCAACCAAGACCCTTTAGTAAACCAATCACAATCACAAATCTATTCTAGCTCACAGGTGCTCTTGATTGATTGATTGAGGAATGTATAAGGCACCCGAACCAGAACAAGTTTCCCAATGTACATAGAAATGTGATTAACAAAAAATCCTGCATTTCAATGCTTTCCAATATTGAAAGAAATTATCTAATGGAGCAGATAGCCTATGTATAGGGTCTTGACCAACCAAAATCAGTACGAGCGACACTTTATGAAGGCACACAGCGTCATCAGTTACGCAAATTACATAACGTGCAACTTCAATGGCTGGTTGGTCGAGACCCTATACATATGCTGCCTTCTCCAAAACGGATGCAAGGCCATCGGCCCCAGCCCCTTCTGCCCATCTTCTTCCACGTGTGTTCCTCCTAGCGCCTCATCAGGCGTGAAGCTACAACAAATTGGCAAATTTTAAAATTGTAGAGAGACCCCTCAATGCTCACACTAGAAGAAATAAAACCTGCTAGGGAAAAAAGGCACAGCACACCTCTTGTAAGGAGAACAACGTTTTTATTCCCACAAAATTAGGAATGCGCCAGCAAAGTACTCTGATGCCATGGAACATTCTGGCAAACTCAGCACGAACAACACTTTCTGAAGGCACAGAGCATCATCAGTGGCGTAAATTACATAATGTACAAATCCAAATTGCTGGCTGGCGAAACCCTATACATAGGCTACCTGCTCCATAAGGGATGCCAGGCCATTGGTCCCAGTCCCTTCGGTCCATCTTCCTCAGGTGGCTCCTCCGTGCGCATCATCAGGCATAAAGCTGCAACTAATTGGAAATTATGTGAAGAAAAACAATACTGGCTCAATCTCTAACCTGATGGGCACCTGGTACCACAGACATGGGCTAAGAGGATACTTCAAGGCCATTGCATCGAACAGACTACAGCTCGATTCCAAATACGTTGGCCCCCATCCAAAGGTCCCCACCCTCTTTTCCCTATGTTGTTTTATCCCTCCCAGCACTTCGCAGCACAAATAAAATGACCTATGGTGAAGGCAATCTATCCCTGTTTTCAGATCTTTTCTGATCGATTGGGGGGTTTAACAGTTTTATGGTTGGTGGTCTGGGACTGGCTGGTACCTTGGAATGCTAGGGGTCTTGAGATGGAAGCCTTTGAGTGCTATTACTTAGAGCTGGGACGTGGATGGTCAGAGTCTTGTGCCCTCCTTCTCATGGGAATGCTTTTCGCAGAGAGCTCTCAACCCCCTTGTGGACTTGCAGGGTGCATTCATTCAGAGATACGAATGCTGGCAAAATGAGACAATGATGGCTCAATGAATCTCTGTAGCCCTGGTCTTTTTCCTTGGTGCCCACGCTACAATCTATTCCATATTCTCGCATGCATACACGTATTTCCATGTGCGTGTGGCTCGAGGAGCAACCCTGGCTGAAGCGCAGAACTAGGTTTCGATTTCAATATGGCTGCTACTATCCAAGATGGCATTTTGGTGGCAAAAACATACATCTCCCTCCCGTACTATAGCCCCTGTCAATAACCGCCTCCTCCCTATGCCCTCCCTGAGTCCCTACTGCACACCTCCAGGCCTCTGCCTATCCAAAAGCACTGGGGGGCCTGGGGCAATTGTTCCCCCTCCCCAAAATCCCCCCTTTCGTTAATACTACATTAACAAATTCCCATGTGAGCTCCCCATCCTTCTTTGCCCTTCGTTCCCTTTCCAATCTCTCAGTCTCCAAGTATAGAGGTGACCCTTCCTTTGGTACCCATGTCCTACATACATACTGTAAAATCTCCCCTGCTTGTGTATATTGCTTGGGGTTACATGCAATATACAATATTACACCCTCCATAAACCTGCTAAATCTATGCAGTGTTCTGTGTAATTCTGAAGGCCAGGTGGGGGAACTGTGGTGGTGCCTGTGGGGTCAAGGCGTTGCTCTACGGCAGCCATATGTGTCTTGTTCGGGTCATCAGTTTGTACTGTGCTATCTTTCGTACCGCTAGGTGCCTCTTGTACCCCAATTGAGACCATCATCATTGCACTGCTAGGCACTGCTTTTGCACAGCATCGATGCCCGAGCTGGCAGGTGCAAAAGATCACCAACACGAACACTATTAGGGGAATCAGCATCTTCACGATAGCTCCCATACAAGATAATGCCCACGAACAGTGTTTCTCAAACCAATTATTCTCCTGAACCCCAGCTTTCTTTTGCATATGCGCACTGAGGGTGTGCAGGGCCCCTATTATGTTGGTGAGGGACCCATTTTCTACATCGTTGGGAAGTACATAAGTACATCAAGAATCGCCAATCTTCTTGCAGACCCCCCCCTTCCATAGTTGTGAGGAGGTCTAGCATGTAACGATTCTGAAACGTCTTCAGGCGGATGAAGCACATTTCCATCTTGATCACATTGAGCCCCTGTTCGGTGTCATTAGCCAGCTGGATTCCCTCCCAACACACAATTTGCAGCCACTTGGCATTTGTGGCGGTCTGCACTTGCCATGACCCTTGCCCCTGGCCCTCACTGGCAAGTCAGCCTTCCAGTTAGGGCCAGGTAAAAGGACTTAAAACCTCATCCACGACTCTCTTGGAGTCAGTCCTGGTGCCTTTTGCGCCAGGCTCATAACCATCATGAAGACCAACATTAGAATGGGACTATTTACTTGGGACTATTTAACTTGGGGGGGGGGTTCAGCCAACATGGAGGCACACACATAGCTCAGTTACAAGGAACTGAGCTATAGAGTCTAGTCTTTTGGGTGTGGCAGGCCTGGGACTACTTTACCTGGACAGCTTTGGGTGTGGCAGGCCTGGGGCTATTTTACCTGGACTACTTTACCTGAGACTATTTAAACCGCACCCAAACAGCAGAACATGCTTTGCGTTATTCTGCTTTGGGCAGCGTAATGCTCACCGTGTCCAGTTCTTTGATGCCAGCTTACCTGCAACCAAGTACCTGCAGAGAGAGAAAGAACACTACGAAACTTACCTGGAACAGTATCCTGTCTTCAATCCATCGCCGACTTCAGTTCACTCACCTGAAGGTATGGACTCCATCATCCGGCACTGCATGCATCCTGGAATACCATAACCTGGAAAGAGGAGAAAGAAAGACAGCATTAGTAAGCGTTTACTCACGTTTCTTCCTGAAGGAAGAAAGACACACAATTCTTACCTGGGTAGTCATCTCGTGGTCAGTATCATTGCTGGAACATTACGGCGCTCTGCGAAGAACATCGCAACCTGCAAGGAGAGAAAAGACACAGGTTAGCAATATAAAAGGCGAAACAGCACCGCGCATCGCGCATTACTCACCGGACAGCATTGCGCACACCGTGCTTTCGCCTACCGGCCCATGCTCATCTCCAAACTGCATGACAAGACTAAAATACCTTTCCATACCTAAAAGGAAAGAAGCAAGACATTATTATTCGAACTAAGAGGAACATAAGAACTGCATATAAAGACTGTAAAGCAGCAAACCTATGGAGTCGCAGCAGGCCTGGATTCCCACAAGGAGGGCGCTAGCACCAGTGAAGTAACTTGGTCGCTGCTCGCCCCCCGCATCTACGCAGCCCTGCCACGAGGAGCAGGATGGAGAATCCACCTTTTACAATATTAAGATGAGGAGAGGGCCCAAGGGGGAGGAAGGAGTTGACGCCAAGGGAGGTGTGAAAACATAAAGACAATCTGGTATTAAATCCAGCTCTCCTATATTGCAGACCCATCTTTAACCAGAGGCCTTACCAAGGACTGGGAGAGGGTTTGAGAGTGCAAATCATCCAACCAGGGCTGGGTGGCGCCCCCGTGGATACCAGGTGAGCGTAACAGGACTCCTGGTAACAATAGGGAAGCAAAAAAAGTTTCTTCTTTGCTGTATAGTCAGTAATGATCTGGTATTTTTTTAGTTGTGAGGAGTCTTGCGATAGATACTTCGATCTTCTTCTCTGCAACTTTTCTTTCTTCTCTTTTTCTGGCAAATTACGAAAGATAGTGTCAGAATGGTCAGTAATATCTTCTTCCTCCACCGAGGACTCCGTTTCTCCCACCTCCCCTTCCACCTCACCTCTGTCTTTCCACCGAAGTGCAGGCTTTTGTCTTCCCTTGGGTCTGGTCTTCTCCTTTTTTTTTATGTAGATAGGGGTGACCGTGGAAGGACGCCACAGTGTCACCTAAAAGGTAACCTGTGGCTATCCTCCGCGGCCGCCTGAATGTGGGGAAAAAGCCGGTGGCACAAAAAACCCCAATGAAGTTCACACAAACCAGAGTTTAAAACGTTATCCAGGAGTTCTTGAAGCAGTTCCGTAAGTAGAACAGGATGGAGAGTGGGACGGGAACCCCCGTAAAAACTCCTCGGAAAGGTAAGTAGTAGAATGAAGTCTCAACGAGGACAGATTCGAGGCAGCACAGGGATGAAGAAAGGCAGTCCGGGGACAGGCGAGGGTCAGCAACTTGGGCGCCAAAACTAGACACTGGGCAAGAGCGAGCAATCCAAAAGCAGGCAAAGTCGGTACACGGGAATCCACACGAAGAAACAGGAGAAAGGAGGGAGTAAACAAGAAGGCGAAAAGAGCGAGCAGAAGAAAACAACAGGAGACGGGCGGAAAGGGAGGTAGAAGAAGAGAAGGAATGGTACGAGTAGGGGTAGGGGCAGAGGAAAAGGCAAGGAAGGAAACGGTCGAGCAGGACCAAAAAAGGAAGCAAAGGAGTGAAAAACTAGGAGCACTGGGAAGAAAGGGAAACGCAGGCTAACGCAGACGAACTGGAACACAGGACGTTGCAACGCGCCCGAATGCCGGAAGTGCAGAAAGAAAACTACCAGCGTTGGACTTGCTGCAACAAAAGACTAGACCGACACTCTGCGTTGTACAGAACGTGATGGCAACTGTAATGGAGGATGCCATTTCCAACGGTTCCACAGTCGCCAGGTACCAAAAGGTGTGACAGATAGGCTTTTGTGGTTGCACACTATGGTGGTACTGTCGGTCACTTGGGCAGCTGTTGGGGGCGACAAGCTCCTGGTCCCACTATCAAATGTTCTTCAGGGAGCACCAGGAGTGACGAGTGCAACAAAGCCAGTGAGCAGGTGCCCCTACATGATGGTGGGAGTTGCAGAAAAGCCTGCTGGCCACACACCCAGTAACTGTCCATCATGGCCGCTGTCCTTTTTTTGAGATCTGAGATGTACAATGTTTTGTTAAACCTACTGTTTGTCCCCACAAAGACGCTTTCTTCATCATAAAAACATAGTTCATATTCTTCCTGATTTTGCACTTTCAGCGGTTTCTTCATTGTCTCGATCCATGTGAGTTTTGCCACCTGCTCATTCCAGTAACCACTGCATGCACTGACTTTATTTATTACTCATTCTCTGAATCCCATTAGTCCTCCTGCAATGCAGCTCATGGTAGTTTTTTGCCATCTGCTTACCACGACCCTCACTCCTTCCAACTTTAGGCATGGTCTCTGCAGGCACAGCATGCTTTTGGGGTTTTGAACACATTTCAGCTGATCAGGATCCATTACTTCTAGTTGCACTCTCCATGCCTGGAAAGTGCTTTGCAATCTGCACAAGGTCAGATGGAATAAACATTGAGCTTCCACAATCAGAGTTTCCTGTGGCATTAATACCTTGGGGGCTCCAGACGCATGTGAATCAAGGAACACACATAACTGCTTCCATTTACTTTCATTTTTTCCCCATTGAGCCGATGTCTGCATTACAACAATGCTTAACTCTGGATGGTGCACATCTTCTATTGTATCTAACCCAAGACTTGGCACTGATCATCTTTGGCCCTTCTAATTTGCCTTTTTGAATGTTTCAACCCACGAAATTGTGAAACAGCCGGAAAGAAAGTGTCATTTACAGTTCTGTTAGAAAACGCTGTAGGAAATAATGATAATATGAACAGATTTGAAAAATTCCCCATATGTTGCTGTGTAACAAGTGTATCATTAGCTAATGCATTATGCTGTGTAGCATGGACCGTGGCCGCGGTATTGTTCATTTCAGTTGCTTCGTCTAATAGGCATACATTTACAAAAGCACTACAACAATCATTAGTTAAGGAACCATTTGTTGTATTCACATTACTCATCGCACGTTTTTATAAGCCCACCACATATATAACTATTCCCTAAATAAATGCCTAGTCCAAACATAAAAATAGCAAATGAACGAGCCTTACTGTGCACAACGCATGTATATAAAGACGAATACACTGTTACTAAGGAGTATTCTTAAAAATTAGTATTTCCCTTCTTGTAAATGGAATTGTCAGACCCATGTGCATCCATTTCCATGATAAAAGAGAGCAAGACAAGAGAGAGTGTAAGAGTGAGAACAAGAGAGAGAGAGAGAGAGAGCGAGAGAGAGAGAGAGAGAGAGAGAGAGAGACAGAGGGAGAGAGAGAGAGAGAGAGAGATATTGAAAGAGCTTTCTGTGCAAAACAATGCATAGTAGCGTTTTGTTTGTATTTGCAGATGTAGGTTTGTTGCAAAACCGAAATCATCAACACACACACATACACTAAAATACGGACAGAAAATTAGCAGTTACACATACTTCTTGAAAACCAGTCCAGAAAGAGACATTAAATGCAGTACCTGGCCTGCGCTGTTATATCGATCTGCTGAACTTGGGTGGGGGTTGCTTTGCGAACATCAAACAAGTGCACCCAATACAAACCTTTACCGTAAGGGGAGCAGCATAGACAACCTCAAAGAGGCTGTTATATCTAGGCTCGCTCCACTGGCGGATGACTTTTTTTTATGAGACACAGTCGCCAGGGAAAAGCTGAAGGGGAGGCAACGTAGGTGAAAAATCAGATGCAGCGCTGGTCTTCAGTCCTCAGCAGTGTGATCTGTTGAGAGATACATTTTATGGCTCTGGCTTTGGCACATAAATAGCTGTGAAATTCCTCCCCTAAAAAAGACTCCGCCCTGTGAGCCTCAGATGCTCTCCTGATTGGAGATAGGGGTTTGTGCATGCGGCACAGTGTTACCACCTCGTGGGGCGATACATGGTGATCCTTACAGGTCTGTGTGCACATACTGAACAAAGCAAGGGGAAAGCAGTGCACCCAACTTTTCGATTGGGTGGTGCAAAGCTTGGATAGTTTTCTCTTAAGAAGACCATTGATCCTCTCTACAACTCTGTTGGCCTTGGGGTTGTAAATTGTACACATCCAATGCCCAATAATGCTGTAATTTCCTTAAAAAGCTCATTGAAGAGGTGTGTGCCGTTATTGGACCTTACTAAGTTGCACATGCCCATCGAGGAACAATCTCTCTGACCAAAAACTTGCCCACACATTTTGCATCTGGATGTGCACAAGGACCAGCCTCCACCCATCCTGAGAAAGAACATACAACTACTATGAGGTAACGAGACCGTTACATCTTTCGCCCATATCCGCGTAATCAATATGTAACTCAAGAAAGGGCCCAGAAGGGCACGGCAGTGTACCGCGGATAGTTCATAAAGTGAGACCAGAGCTGACACGTGGTACAGTTAATTACCATTTTAGTTATTGCCTTATGCAGATTAGGGGCAAATCAGTCCTCCTGTACATCTGCGACTATGTGTTGCTTGGATACATGGGAAGGGTGATGCAGCTGGTGGTCAAAGGCGACCAGCAGCAATTTGTGTGGCATAACTGTTTTGCCTGATGTTTCTAGTCACCACAATAAATCAGTGGGGGACTGTTTGCATCCTCTTTTTACCCACAACTCCTTTTCCACCTGTGGTGTTTGACCCTGTAGCTCAATTAGTTGTGCAAGCAGTAAGCAATTATAAGAGTCTGGCAACTGCTCTTTGCTCCATGCTACCACTGGGTATTCTGAGATGTTTGGTGCTGGGAGATATGCTGCTTGCTTTGCCATCGTGTCCACGGCGGCATGCCCGAATGAGACCTGGTCTCCATTGTTAGTATGGGTGGTGCATTTTGCCACTGCCATCACCGAGGGCTGGGATAGGGCATCGATAAGTTTATCCGACAATGCTGCATGCTGCACTGGGGACCTGTCAGCCCTCCTGAACCCCTGTATCTTCTAACGTGCCAGTCCTGAGTGCAACTTGGTGGTGACAGATGCCGAATCCCCAATAGATAGTGACGCGGCACCCTTGGGACTCTAGAAGCGCTTCAATGAGTGATATAAGTTCTGCTGCTTGAGCCAAATAGTGCATGGGTAGTCTCTTTCACACCATCACCTCATAGACCGCTTCTACTAGGCACACCACCCCAGTATGCCTTAAGCCTGTGTCCTGGTCAATGGTTGCTGTCCCGTCAATGAAGAGCACCTCCCCCCTTCGAGTGGGCTGTCCCTTGCTTTTGGGATATCGTCCTCTTCTCCCTCAAATGTTACACAATTGTGCATTGCAAGATCTTCCTCTGTGCATGGTTCTTTCAAAAAGGTGGCGGATGATCTCATATGCGGATGCCTGTTGTGTAGTTACTGTCAATTTGGAGCACTCCAAGATGGCGAACACTGCATGCTCTACATGCAATGTTACAGAACACCCCATGACAATTGTGGAACTCTTCTCAATCCTAAATGCAGCCGAAGCAAGAGCCTGTTGACATGGGAACTAGCCCTGCATCACAGAATCTAGCACCCCCCTTTAGTAGGACAATGGCTTGTGGGCCATCATGCTCTTTTGTGTAAGTACCGAAGTCAATTATTAACCGTAGGAAGGGGAGAACAGATAAAACTCTTATGTGTAATCAGGGGTAGCTAGCATTGGGCCCGTGTATATCTTATGCTCTCGTTACTGAGCCTCCTTGAGGCTCTGCAGTAGGGGCCTGGTGTACGCAGCATAATCTAAAATCCATGCTCTGCAATAATTCCACAACCCTAAAAATGTCTGCATTTCTTTGACCGTTTTGGGATGGGAGTGCTGTGCACTGTGGCAGTGCGAGCCGGTATAATTTTCTTATACCAATTACCCTATATAAAGCACTTCTTGGAAGCAATATTGCAGCTTTGCCTTGTCCACCTTTTACCCCTTATATGCCAGCAGCTGCAGGAGGATGATAAAGTCCTTCCGGCACTGCTGCTCGCTGTCACTGCACACCAACAGGTCATCAACATACTGGATGATGGTACTGGGCACTTGAATATTCCCTAAGTCGGCATGCAATATTCTGTTGAAAATACTGGGGGACTAGTAGTACCCCGCAGGCAATCGCGTGTGCTCAAAACTCATCCCCCCATGCGTAAACACAGTGAGGTACTGCAAATCAGAGTGCAGGGGTATGGAGAAGAAGGTGTTTTTGAGATCCACCACAGTGAAATGGGTTGTCTCTTTGGTAATGCTGCATAGTATCGTTGCAGTGTTCAGAACCACAGGAAATGCTGCCTGAACAATGTCATTTAGGGGGCGAAAGTCCTGGATCATTCTCCAGCTCTCCCCTTTTGACTTTTTTATCAGATAGATAGCTGTGGTGCATGGAGAGGTGGAAGGTACTATTATTCCCTGATTCAGGAGGGCTGTGATGGTGTCCCGTATTCCCTCCTCCGCCTATTTAGATAGCAGATATTGCTTTGCACATGGCAACACTGCGCCTGGCTTGAGTGTTATTTGGACTGGCTCTAGTCCCCGCAAGAGCCCTACATTGTGGGCATTGGTTGTCCATAATCTCTCTGGGACCTGCTCTAGGTCTGTCTCTGTTAAGGGGGACTTATGTTCCGGATAAGTTCCATCTATCAACAGTCTCTTTCAAACAAAAGAATCCTTCCTCAGAACCAGAGGAGTACAAAGTGTCCCATATCTGTGACTCAAGATATTACTGGGGCTCTTTGAAATACCTCATGCATTGGAAGGGATACTCCTGTCAAGAGAGAACATTGGGAACCTGTGTCTCATTTCCATGCTCCAATCCTCGTTTGACAATTCCATACATGACATCCCTGGAAGCCTGGACCCAGCCGGATGAGAAAGGGGCATACTGTCACAGCGACTCGATGGTCACTGTGGCACAGATAGAAGCAGAGACACTGTATAACCCATCATGTTTCCCAGCGACCAAAATTGGCGTTCTAGTTTATTTTCAACATGGCACCTCCCATCCACGTCATTCATTTCATAGCCGGAGAGAAGCCAAGGCCCTGCGCGTTGCTACCATCCTCGCATTCTGGATCTTTGGGTGAGACTCTGCTTTCTGGACCTGCACTTTCTCTTGCCTTCGGCATACTTCTGCTAGCGCTCATCGCATTACCCTTCCTTTGCTCTCCTAGGCTGTCCTTTCCTCCTCGTGAGCTAAATCCTTCCCTGTTGGCCTTGCTATGCCGGGTATTCTATCTAGATACTTCTGTCTACTGTAAGAGCTTACACACTATCTCAAACCTATCTTGAACACTACCTGTGCAGCTGCTTTCTGGACTTCCCTTTACCAACATATGAACCCTGGAAGCAAGCTGTATATTTCGGAATGCCTTATACTACAGCCAATAGCCAATCATTGATACAGAGGAGTTTTATGCCAGCAGGCTTTTCCCTCTATCCTGGGACAAGCCCCGCCTGTCTGCCACTCTGCCTCTTTTTTGACTCATACAGGGTGTCATAGTGGCAGTGGATCAGGACCGGCCCTATCTCTTCAAAGATAAAGTTCGAGACAAGACAAAGACTGGAAAAGTATCCCACAGAACGTCTCATAAAGGAATCGTATTCATCTGACTCAGGTGAGAGCTCCACTGTAGGTCAACTGACAAGGAACAAGGAGGTTCCATGTAGTGCATCATACTCTCAGAAATCAGATAGGTGAATGCTAGCTTTGTTATAACTTGGTTTGGAGCTCATCTTCTCTAGCGACACCCAAATAATTCGGAATAGATAAATTGTCCTGTCTTTGCTCTATGAAATTCCACGACTAAGGAATTTGGACTCAAAAGATATTGTGCCTCATTATGAAAGTGACGGTAAGGCAACAACGCCGCCGGTAGTGCTACCAGCGCTGTTGTTACCATACCACCACATTACAAGTTCTGCTTGCGGGTGCCGCGAGCAGAAGTCGTGATTGCACCGGCACCGTTATAAATGGTGCCGGTGCAACCATGCTCCCCACCCCCATTCTGCTCAATGGGGCAGAATGGGGATCGGGAGCCCGGCCATACCGGCACCCACGAATGGGCAATTATCAGCCCATTCAACTCATAATGGGCCGGTAATGGGCCATTTGCGTGTGCCAGTAGCGAGTTTGGTGGTAGCCGTGCCCTTATTAACGGCACGGCTACCGCCAAACTCGTAATGAGGCCCATTTACTGAATTGAATTTGTAGATGAAAAATTATCTGATCTTACATTTATTAATTTGAAATCTCGATGATTGCCTCTATGCTGTTGGAGGAAACAAGTTATTTGGGTTTTGATCTATTTTGTCCTAAAGATAGTTTGTGCCCCATTCAAAAGCTTTTTCTACTCCTTCTTCAGAACAACAACGGAGTAGAGGCTTACACGGCTGTATTTTTAGATGAAAAATGATCTGATCTTACATTTATTAATTTGAAATCTCAATGATTGACTCTATGCTGTTGGAGGAAACAAGTAATTTGGGTTTTGATCTATTTTGTCCTAAAGATAGTTTGTGCCCCATTCAAAAGCTTTTTCTACTCCTTCTTCAGAATAACAACGGAGTAGAGGCTTACACGGCTCATGCCACAGTGATGTCCCTAACAAAGGATCAGCCCACTTCCCTCAAGATGAGAAGTATGAAGTCCCCATACCTCTGAGAGGTCCTGGTTGCCCCCAGCACTGTATTTGGATAGGGAATGAAACCTCCTATTATGGAATTCAAGTGGCCATGACAGCCTCTTTAACAATTTGGAGTATAGACCTGATTTTACTAACTTCGAAATAATAATGCTACAAGAGGTGTGGGTAAGTCCGTTACCACTATTACAGGGCTACATACCTTTCCTACGCTCACAAGCCTGTAGTGAATTGTTATTAATAAATGTCTGTTGGAAACCTGTCCTGGCTGATCTGAAACATCTAACTGAAATCCTAATGGCCTAGTACGAAGGCTGTCCTCCGGATTGCATTATAATAGGAGGCGATTTGAATTGTATTGTCATGATTTAGACGAGAGGTTCTACACCATAGAAAATGACTGCAAGAGTTAAACGAAGGCCTCTAATGCGCCTTGCCTAAAATGGGCTTGTTGTTTTGAGATATGGGGCCTGCACAAGCTAAATGGGAATGTTGTGGGGGACTGTCCACGGGCTAGTACTTGGCATATCGATGTTACTTCTTCAGAAATCGATTACATTTTCACCTCAACAAAATTGTTGGAAAGTTGTTGTCACTTTGAAGTTGTAAGGACTACTTCAAGTGATCACGTTGGTCTTCGGGCTTTTTTTGGGCTAGGACAAGACACTCAAGCTAAGACAAAAGATGTTATCCCTCAAGGAAAGGCAAACGTGTCAGTTGGCACCCAAAAATGTGCATAAATATAATATAGGAATGTCAACAATTATAGGGGGCCTAACTAACATGGAGAAAATATGCTTTCTCTTTCCTATCATTTGACACGTTTGTAAGAGAGTCAATGTTGATAATCCACAAACCCAACCATGTACATTTCTATCCTGAAACTCCTGTCAATATACATTGATATGACAATTTATCCTATAATTAAAAAAAGGAAATACGAATTCAAGTATCAGGGGACCAGTTTACTTGAATGAAGTATCGATTTTGAAACAACGTTTGGAGAATTGGGTAAAACTCACAACTCTCAAATGATGCCTAGAGATAGTCAGTTTATACTGAAAATTATTTTATGTAAACAAGTCTCAGAGTTCTTGTTGCTGACGGACAAAGAGTTGGGTAACTAGCTACACTTCCAGATGACCCCAATACCTGAGAATGTATGGAACCAACATTATGATAACTTATACTCTGAATACAGAGTAAGTTTCCCATTGCTCCCATCCTGTCAGTCACCCCAATGGGCATTACAAGGTGATCAGGAAGAAGAGGAACAACTAATAGTAAATTCTAACAAAAGTGCACCTGGCCCGAATGGTTTGTCCAATTACATTCTGAAAAATTAACCAGAAACTTGGGCAGAGATACTTACTATACTGTTCAAACAAGTCATCTTTGTTCGGTCATTTCTGGGCTCCTGGCACTTGGCACAGATAGGTCCAATCTTCAAAAAGATAATAAGTCCAATTCATCAAACTACAGACCTACGGCCCTTTTAGATGCCTTGCAGGAAAAAGTTTGCATCTTGTTAAATCGGCTATAGAAATTGGCAAATTGGAGCGGTACCCAAACCAATTAGGAGATGTGTGGTAACTGTGATAGAGAACCTGTAGCAGCGGACAGGTTATCGGGAAATGATAAAGAACAAAACGGTACAAAGGGGCAGACCTCACACATCACAGCAGGCGGAATGATTGCTACAGTAACGACACGGAATACAACTCCCAGAAGGCCTCAACAGATGCATTCTTTAAATAAAAGCCAACAACGGGGAAAAGAAAACACGGAAAGAAGGCGAGAATCCACATTTCCTTATATGAATAGACTCTCCCAGTTAAGGGTGAAAACTAACGCTGATTCCGAGTGTGTGAAGCAGGAAGGAGGGGAATTAGCATCGGCTGTACTGCGCCCAGAGGCAGCACCTGTGATTAATTGCTGGGGAGGAGGAAGAGGGGCACAAGGGTTTAAAGCTGCACTAAACGCCTCAACGTGTGTCTCATGCCTCAACGTATGTCTCATTTTTCAGGAGTGGAAGGCGACGGCCGGCGTGGATTCCGAGTGGGAAGAGACCAGCTCACAACACCGGTGGGCTTATTAGAGGAAGAAGGGAACTCCGCAGGACGAACCCTTATCGAGACGGCAGGCAACACTGTGCGCGGAGCAGAGCACAGTCACCACGAGAGGGACTGTTCACAAGGTGATAAAAAAATACTGGAGTTTTGAGTTTTTCCTTTCACTTCAAGGACGGCAAGAATACTGGAGGAACTTTACATGACGGATCGCAATCAAAGGCTAGATCTCTCTCTACCGCGGGTGCTCAGTCGAGCGTGTGAAGGAAACCGCTCAGCACGGCACGAACGAAGGTGCTGACAGAGGACTTTAACCCGTGAGTTCACGGTATAAACTGAAGTGGGGGAAAAGTGGAAATAGTTGAATGGCCGTGACGAACTGCCGGTTTAAACATACCGATCCATTGTATTCCTTCATGGTATGATACCGTTTTCTTGGAGGTAAACCTGAACCTATGATTACGGTCACATTCTGAAAAGGAATTCTGAGAAGCCTGGTTGGCACTTTAATTTCGAATTGAGACTTTTTGCATAACCTCCCTTTTTGCAACTTGAAGTGCTATAAAAAAATAAATATAATTTGTCAAAATACTCTGGTGTCTCCGGCTCACTACTTAATAGTTACGCATTTATAAAGATACGCCATTGCCTGTCTCCAGAGGCAAGCGTGGCTTAGGAATTCTGCTGATATTTATGCAGGTAGCATCGATTTATCCGTGGCAATCGATATTTAAATTGCTCTCACCTCTGGAATAAAACTAGCAGCTTGGCGATTACCACTTGGCCTTCTATGTATCCTTATATAGCCACTCAAACACTGTGACGAATTCAAAGAGTTTGTCGCCTCTACCCAAGGGGGAGCCACGCCCTTTGGGACTAGCGAAATGAGCCAGATAAGCTTAGCGCCCCCTAGAGGAGAGGGTAAGCAGCATCCCTCTGGAGGTAACTCTCCCTTAGGAGACAGGAAAACCACAGAGAGAGAGAGACACAAGTCACCATCCCCCCCTCCATAACCTAATACCTTTATGTGGTATTTAGGAGCTGTCTGCTGTAGTAAGCATATATATCCTTTTCGACATGACTGTCCTGGCGTCTGACCCCAACTTCATTTCCTCCTCTTTAGGGAAAATGGCAACCAAAACCTTGCATGCCAGCTCAGCCTCCTGCGCCACCACAGAAACAACAGAAAAGTGCAAAAATCAGCCTCGTGGAGGCACACCAGGTGTAAAAACAATCAGGAAGGAGAGACCGGGCAGCCACAGAGTTTAATTATGCCACAGCGCACATTGGGATTAGGGATGCTCGCAGAGAGAGAACACCAGATGTGGTGTCGCACGCAGAGGTTTGCACTAGGAGAGTGCAACGCGGCCTGACAAGCAAGAAACCAGAGCCGTGGCTGAGGCATAACAGAGTACCTCAACGGGCCGAGGAAGAGCCTGGAAGAGGAACCAGCCCCAAACTTCCACACCGAGCTAGCAGGAAATAGGAGGGGATGTCCACCACTGCAGTGTCCAATTAAGGAGTCTCATAAACGGCTCTGCGCCGAAGGGCAGTCGGCTCACATGACCCTCTGAGTGAGCACAACACATACATAAGGATTAAATTGAACTGTCAATGGGATTTGTGAAAAAGAGTAACTAAATATAGAGGACTGAGATGGTGTATTTCTTAGCTCCTTGTTTGTTCAATTTGTACATCTCTGATCTAAGTAATATATTTGTGAAAATGCACGATTTTCCACCTAGACGCGGAAAGTTAACATCCAAAATGGCTCGGCTATGCCGATGCCATAGTTCTGTTTGATCACACCCCTGTCGGTCCACTGCGCTCGATTAACTCTTTCAACGTTTATATCCAAGAAAGCGAATTAGAGATAAAGGCTTCCAAAACTAAAATGATTCGACTTTTCAATAGGAAGTTCAATTAGCCATTAAAAGGAACAAACTCGGAGGTGGTCACGCATCTGACATATTTAGGTTTCCAGATCCATAATAAACCAAATCTGTCCTCCCTTTATCTCCTTTTAAAAGGAAAATATCCTATTTTCAGCCCAAATGAAGCGTTTAAAGACCAGGTTTTGTTATTTTTCTCTGGTAACTCTACTCATATTTTACAATGGAAAGGTAATTCTGAGTTTCATTTGGTATACAGTGTTTATTTCGAATCTTTTATATAGAATGATCATATATCGAATATTTTATATTGAACAGTTTTATAGTGAATGCATTTAGGTTGGGGTAAAGGGTTAATTATGTTTCGGAAACGGTCTGGATGGGTTTTTAGGGGTGGGGAAAGGGGGTATGTGTGGGACCCCCACCCAGAAAAACATTTCAATATAAAATATTCAATATATGTGCATTCTTTATAAATTACTTCAGTATAAAGACATGTAATGGTATGATTGATGGTCTGGAGCACTTGGATGAATGGGATAAACTATGCATGCTAGAGAGTGTGTTATGGAAGAAAGTCTTATTATTGCCCAATTGTGTCCCAGTCTCTATTATCAGATATGAGTTCGGTCTAACTTCCCTGGAATTTATCACTCACCTACTGAGTCAATGTACAAAAATCTAAAGAATGGCACGGTGTAAGGAAAACACGGCTTATGCAATGATATTACTTGACGATGTAACTATCTTCTAACTCGTTTTGGAACAGATTGTGCAAATGTTATGTCTAATCCATGCCCCATCAAGGAGGAACTCTGGGGGATGTACTGGATTGAGATGCATGCAAATTCCAGCTGCAACTTATTTAAGGACCGCGCAGTAGAGATGAAGACGCGGGGCCACTTGTCATCATACTTATGCAAATTCCGAAAAGGCGCGATGTCGAGACACATTTTTAAGATTTTGTTTTGACATTTTACCCAAAGGAGAAATTATGTCCTGTTTACTGCAGATTCTGTGAAGCATGGGGATGGACAGAAACATGGTAACACATTGTCCTCGATTGCCCAGAGGTGAGTGATGGCTGATTTCTTCACTTTAGAAGATTTGTGCATGATGCAGTGTTTTTTTTTTTAACTTCTCTTGTTTGGACTGTTCTCAGGCAACCTGAATTATTTGGCAATTGCGGTTGTTAGATGTATAAATGTGATTTTATCTACAAATGAAATAACGGAAATGAAATAATTTGCGTTAGCTACACCATTTCTTTTTTTACATACGTGAGTATTTGTGTGAATTAAAAGTACTTGTAGTGACGATTTTGGGCCAGATTCTCAAAACCAGTGCATTTCCTCACTTGCGCCAAAAAAAAGCTGCTGCCCAATTCACAAAGAGCATCTGAATGAACTCATCTTAGACGCGCTCATTCGGAGGCCCGTTTCCCCCCTTTGCGCATTTGTGCAAATAAGAGGGAATGCTGGGCATTTCAACGTGCATCCTGAATTCATCAATGGGATGTGCTTTTAAATGCTCTGAAATGGGAGGCAACCCCCTGCGCCTTTCCAAACAGGCGCGGGGAGGTGCAAATTATGACAGGGTCATATCTGACCCTGTCATGATTTCTTTTTGAAATGTGGCAAATGTGTCCCTCAAACAGGGATAGAAATGTTTTTTTTCTCCAGGCTTTTCACAGAGACAGGCCCTTTAACGGCCCGTCTCAGTGAAATAAATTCCCAGCAACCACGTGGTAGCTGGGAGCCTGTAATATATAAGTGTTGGGAGCGCGCTGTTAACATTAATGTATGCAAGGGGTTACATGTCTTTATATCAAGGTAATATATAACGAGTGCCCATATACCGAATCTTTTATCTTGAAAACCTTTATAGTAAATGCATTTTATTTTTTTGGCGGGTCTCCCGCAATCCCCCATTTCCTGCCCCTAAAAAGCCATCCCAACCATTTCCCCAAAAAAACAAACCCTTTACCCCACCCCAACTACATTCACTATAAAGGTTTTCAAGATAAAAGATTCGATATATGCCGATTCAATATATAGGTTTCGATATAAACACTGTATACCTATGCAAGGGAACTGCGCAGTGCATCTTTGCGCTATTTTCCAGCCCCTCCTGACATGCTCAGGCCACCTTTGAGAATGAGGCGACCTGTGCATTTTATCAATGAGTGCAATGAAAGGAGCACATTCTCTGCGCTCCTTTCATTTGCACTGATTTCTGTGAATCTGGCCTTGTGAATTCATTTCGTTTTCCTTTTTCTTTGATCGATTGTGAAAGGTTTATTTAAATCGAAGCACAATAATGTCAAATCAAAAATAAGCAGAGTCTAGGGTGCAGGTGCCTGGCACAGGCAGGCCTCCTGTGACTCTGAGGATGAGAAGCAGATGACCAGGGCAGAAAGAACCAGTAGACAAGAAAGAACTATAGGGGCACCAGAACTGTGAGCGACTCTGGATGTCTGCGAAGCCATCCTGTAGTTGTTGGCCATTGCTTTAAGTTGCTTTTCTTCATCCATTTGGCCCAATTCTGTGCATTCCTTTCCTACATTCTACTCTAACAGTATCCCCTCATGTCTGCCTGTGTTAGATCCCGCTGAGCTTCACGACATGCCACAATAGGTGTCTCCATTGAAAAGCTAATTGGGCGCTAAAGCTGTGCTCCTTCCAGATGTCTCAACAGCCAAAGCAGAGATGACCCTTGCAATTGTATCTTTGAGTTACGTTGAGGTTGCCATGAGAAGGCATGCATCCCCCCTTTCTGCAATTGATTGAGTCTGATCATCTCCAGCGATTGGTGGGTTGCACGCTCCAGAGCCGCAGCCCAGTAAAGTTCAGTTTCACCAACCAGGAAGTTTAAAGTGAGGGTAATGTGAGGGTATCAGGTAATAATGTCCCATACATAAAGTCCCCATACATAATGTCGCCAGGAAAGGCCATTGGCGACATTATATATGGTGACAATATGTATGGGGGCAGGTTGCGGGGATGTCCCCTGCTCCCCTTGTAAAAAATAAAAATGTGGAGTTTGCGGGGGTGTCCCCCACATGTTCAATGTAATAATGTCTCTGCAAAAATCGTCCACATTTTTGTCAGAAGACATTTTTGCGGGGACATTATTAGGTGGAACAAATGTGACTTGTCCGGGACAAGGGCTTTGTTTTGACCTTCTTGCTGATCCCGTTGTTGCAATTGCTATTGGTTTCTGATATCTCCCAGGCTGTGTCTCGCTTCTGGGAGATTCTTGCACACCTTCCCCTGATAAGGAGTGCAGTCAGAGCCAGATCCTAAGATGCGCAGAGTGAGATCTGGGGTGCTGTGAGAGTCAGCAAAGGAGTCCATGTCATTTTGAAGGACAGGTCTGGGGATATGATTGCTGTTCTGATCTGTGCAATGGCTTGAAACAGCACTTTCAATGCAACTCCAAACACACGCCCTCGTTGTCCATTGCCCTAATTCTATCTCTGCCTGCTTGTCTGTATTTGGCACTGTTGTAGTAGCAGAAGCATCAGCGGTCCCAGTAATGATGGTATTGTGGTTGTTCTGGTAATCTTGCTGGGGTCATTAGCTTAAGCTCCCCGCCGACCTGCAAATGGATCTTGCTGGCATTGGAGATCAGAGTAGGTTTCAATAGGGGTCTGGACTGGAGTCTTGCTTGGTGATCTTTCCCTTAATGGTATTGGCAATGAAAGCATGCAGAGGGTGCAATGTGTGTGCAGAGGTCATGCCACTGTCGCGCACGAAGACTCCTCTGATTGTTGAGGGCCCTCTTCTGATCAGTTCCTGCTGGCCCCAGTGCTGACTGCAGTTCCAGTATCTGTTCTGACACTGCCTCCCGGGATACACTCTTTCCAACTCCTCGCTCCGTTCCACTGGAACCGCCCCCTCCTACCCATCTGCTCTTCTCCCTCCTACCCTTCCTTCCTCTCTTGTCTAAAATCTTATCTTTTCCATTCCCCTCCCTAACACCTTTTGCTTCCTCTCCTATTTCTCCCACCACCTCATCCCTCACCTCTTACTCCCTCTCTTACTTCTGTACTTCATCACTTCTCCTTCCTCTCTACTCCCTTCTACCCTACCTCCTGCTCTATATATTATTCTTTCCACTCTTCTCCCTCACACCTTCTCGCCTCCCCTCTTACTTCTGCTTCTACCTCCATTCATACCTCCCATTCCCTCTCACACCTCTGTCCCTCTCCACTCTCACCTTACCTCAGCAATAATGTAAATTGTTCCTTGTACTGTTTTCGAGTTGTGATTCAATTGCCATGCTATGCCTGTTGTATATTTTCCTGTTCCTCATGTAAAGCACTTGGGATTAAAGTGCTATATAAATTCAATAAAACACAAAATAAAATACAAATATGATATGATATAGCATTTATAACGCGCGTATACACAAGTGCTTCAAGGCGCGACCTGGATGGAGGATGTGTTTGACTCAACGATGCCGCGGTGTGCTGCTTTGTGGATTTTCAAACTGGCAGCACTTTGTGGAAGGGTTTGCTAGCACAGCATCTGCTTTTCTCTGTGCATAGAAGGGTCCTGCCATTGGAAGAGCTGTGCAGAGATATCATATGATATGATATGGCATTTGTAACGCGCCTATACACAAGAGATACCGGTATAGAGGTTGGATCCAGGACCTGCTGCCTTGGACCCCACTCGGGTGGTGCACTCACTTGTAAGGCCGTCTGTTGTGCTGGCTGTGTGTGAGTGTAAGCTATGATTGATAACCTAGTCTTCATTGTTGAGGTACTTTTGTACAGCTGTTTTAAGACTGTTAGAAGGGGAATCCCTTTCATGCCATGAGGATTATTGGAATAAAGAGTGTCTGTTTAGCAACTCTGGGCAGCGATACGAATCGCTGATGGAATAATGTGTCCATCTGGGTCAGAGTGATAACCAGAGTTGTGTTCACTCTCAGCTTGTGATTATAGCCATAAGAAAGTTGTGTTCAAGGACATGAGCCCAAAGTTCACAGGTCAGCAGAATTGCATAGATCGCTGTGAGACGGGCTCAGCCTGGGACTGGCCAGAGACGCAGCTAGTGCCATATCCCTGATGATGGCTTCAGTGAGGGTAGGACTGGTGTGGCAATTGTTAGTGACAGTTCCAGTACCGATGTGTGCACTCATACGGGTGGCTTTGCCAAGACCATTTGAGAAATGCATACTCTAAAGTCATGACTTGAGTGATGGGTGGAACCAGAAATAGACACTGATCCCTGGGCAAGAAACTCAGGACTCATGACTCAGAAATGTGCTTCCGGTTGACACATCGGTGAAGCATGTCACTAGCAGAAGTAGGCTCGTGATTGTGCAAGAATGGCAAAGGGACGAAGCAGCAGCCAGCGGCAGACCTCGGGCCAGCTGCCATCTTCCCTTCTTCGGCTCCTGAGTAGATCTGGGTTCTTTACTTTGGCCTTTACAGTAATTAAGATGGATTCAGTGGAAAGGGTGTCAGTGGCAGTGGTAGGAGGGAGATAGAGAAATGTACCTTCAATTCTTACAGGGTTGGATTATAAGCATGCATTGCCTGTCTGCCATGTTACCATGTCTGTGGCAATATAACAGTCATTACTGGAGTGAAGTCAAGTCTCACATGAATAAACAAGTGCATTTGTCCCTTTGTCATGTCACACTTCCCACAAGGTATTAAACCAACAAAAAAAGGCTACTCACTGGTTCAGTTTAAAAATGTGTTCTGTGCATTGGGTGGAGGTATACCTTTGGCACCATCGAAGTTAATACAAATATGATTTAGTACCTTAGGTTTCAAGAACACACATATCCCTTCTTCGTGAGTTAATAGTTTAGGACCTAGGGGTGAACAGACCACATGTTGTTCTTCCATGTGTCCTGAAGGATGCCTTTACCTCTTGAATGAACTGGAATCCGGGTGGTTACACGTGTCAGTCATTCAGAGGTAAAACAATGTTCAGCATTGTGCAGGACAGCAACTCTCAGGGGTGGGATATGTCAGGTGTCAAAGAGAGAATCACCCAGTACGAGAATCCATAGAAGGATATCCAGGGTAAAGATCTGCCAAGAATAAGCCATGTGTTCTTGGAACCTAGAAACTTGAAAACTTGAGTTCCCGGGATGGCCTGTGCACCTTTCTATACTATGACGCAGAGTAATGCTGTGAGAACTTCTGATTAGTGTACATGCTACGGACATTGAAGTCGTTTTTGGCATTGAGTAATATGACCTATGTGATAATATCCTATGAATAATAGAAATGAAGAGTAAAAACGAAGAAGTAAAAATAACTAACTTTAAATGTATGGTAACTTCAACATTAAAATTAAAAACTAAACTTTAAATGAAAAAGTATACATAACAAAATGTATTACTGTAGGCGTTTTGGCAAAAAAGAACATTCTTTCTATCCAAGTGTACACAATTAGTTTTACATTTATTTTTGTTAATTCATTTGATTATATTCAGGAAACCCTGCATGCCCAAGCACTGCTCCTGGCCCATTCTTTTGCACTTACTTATTTCTGTGATGGGTTATTTTTAAAATGGGAGCAAGCCGACCTGTACTCTTAAGCAAGCAGCCATAACCCTTCTCTGCCTGTTACACCTGCTGCTCTAAACCATGCAGCTCTTGGCAAGAAATGTTTTCTTTTCATTTTATTTATTTTATTTTCCAGTTAAATAGTAAGGCTGTTTATTTTTGCTTTCCTCATTTCTGTCTTAGTTACTTCACTAAACTTTATTTATACCTTTATTTTCAATATCTTTATTTTTACTCAATTATTATTTCTGTGAACCTATTAAATCTTAAATGAAATTCTGATTTGGTCCCGTTAACCTTTTACTCTCTTGGGTATTTGCCAGATTTGAAACACATTTCATCTGGATTTGCAGACCATTTACAGATCAAGGATACCTAAAAAAAAATAGAGAATAACCACAAATTATGAATTTTTATGTTCATTATTATGCAAAAGCGGTTAATTCAAAAAAGAATGAAAGAAAATATGTGGAGATAATTTCAAAGAACACATGTATAGTAATCAACAGTGTGGCCTTACATTACACATAAATATATGCAAAACAAATACTGCAAGTTTTGAAAAAGCATATAAAAAAAAGCATATTAAAAGGTAATGGATACCTAAAATGTGTGTTATGAAAATGAGACTAAGAACATTGCTCCTAAAAGCTGATCATCAGGATAAAGAGTTAAAGATTACCATTGAATGAAGAATAATGAGCCTATGTCATAGGAAAGTATTCTATGCCTTTAAGCCGTGACCTGTAAGCACGCGCTAATGCGAACCAGCAGTGGAAGATTTCATATGTAATTTAAGAGGGGCTGTTCAGTATATCTTGGCATGCCTTTCTGCTAAGAAAATTCCATTACCCTTTCAAAACCAATCTAACAAAGAGGGCCCCATTTCTGTTTTCAATATAAAAAAGCACGAACATGAGGTCATCGGAAAAGTAAGTGACTTTTGGGTCAGTTAGATGGTAATGATTTCATTATGTACACAAAGGCAGTCATGCACCTAATAAAATAAAGGTTGGAAAAATACCTAGAAAAAAAACCTTCAGATTCTTAGATTTCAACCTTTTCTGAGCCCCAGAGTGTTCAGGGCTGAACAAGGCAATGCTTTTGAAGATCCTTTGTAACTGTGTTAACAAATGCAAAGGATAGTTTGAAAAAAAATGAGTGTTTTACATTATTTATATTTCTTTTAAGATTTACAGCAAAGAAAACTTGAAGATATTGCCAGTGCATAGAAGGTGCAGGGAAACAGGAAGAAGGCTTCTTATTTACGATCTGCATGTTATGGGCAGCTGATGTAATATGAGAAAACAACACCCTACACTAAATCAGTATTAACATATTTCATATATTTTATGATTTCTATTAGAGAATTGTAGGCACTTGTATTCAAGAAAACGTAGCTTAACTAGTTCTGGGCAACGGCAGTGTGGCCCTGTTTTGCCAGGTGTGTGAAATATCTCCAGGATTCACAGAGTACATGTAGCATTCAGGGCAGAGCTAAGAAGCCCGGGATGCTACTGGATGCAATATATTGATGACAATTGTGCTAAGAGGGAGTGAGATTAAATTGAGGAGAATTGACCTGCTCTCATAGCTTGAGAGCTGCATCACTGGCATTTAATTTAGCAAGATCCTACAACCAACAATCATTTTCTTTGGAGTTCATCTTTGCATTGCAACTAAGTTCTATGCATCGCACCAATGGCTGGCCCACTTTTCCAAAATACAAAATGTGTTATCTGAAACAGTAATACAAATAACGAAATCTAATTTGGGAGGTTTTGGTGAGTTGAGGTCACAGCATGAAAAATAATATTAACAGATCACCTTAGTTGGCACGTGCCATCTTGTGTTTCTGTGGTAACAATCACGTCAAACATTATTTGGCTATTATAGTTGACTTAATCATGTGGTATATAGTGGTTTGGTTTATCCACTTTGTAGTACTTTGAACAGCAGAGAAGGGCCACTCTTAAATACTCAAACACAGGAGCAATAATATCTCTGCCCTTTCTCATGTTTGCCAATGTTATTGTACAATAGAGTAATTTCCTTTAACCCAATGGGTTTTCTAAACCTCTCTGTTGGATGTGTGTAAATGGAAGCCACACTTCTATTACTAGCCATGACTGCGATGCAGCTGCTAATAATATATGAGGATCCCTTACATATCCCTCATGCCCGGCCTCAGATTTTCCTTTGAAACATAGAGGAATGGCAGAACTGTGGGCAGTTCCCAGATAACCCCTGTAGAGGTGTCCCACAGGGAATAACTGCTATCTGCAACTTTGGGGTCCCCCGAGGCTCCATTCTGTCTCCTTGGCTCTTGGCTGACCACATCTCTCCCTTCTTCTGCAACGTTCAGTCCTCTGCTGGTGATATTCAAATTGCCATCAGGTTAGATGTCGACTCCACCCTTGCCTGATTTCATCCCGCCTCTCTTGGGTCCAGACTTGGACGTTCAATAACAATTTCTCTCTCAATTCAGCCAAGACTGGGATAATCAACCTGGGCTTTACCATTCCCTACCCCCTTTACTTCCAATGCCTACCCACATTGGACAGTGCCCCTTCTGTGGTTCTAGAGGCTATGAATCTAGGGGGTCATCTTTCACAGGTCCCTCTCCTTCACCCGAGATGCTCTCTTGCTATCTAAGAAACCCAATTCTGGGCCTGTAAGCCACGGATCACATGACCCCTGCCTTCAAAGCCTTGCATTGGCTTCCAGTGGAGACTCAGATCTCATTAAAGCCCACTGCTTTATCCATCCAATTCAAAAAGGTGATGCCCGGGATGGCTTCAACAGAAGGCAACTGTGTATTACCCACCCAGGCTATTTAGATCCTCTTTCTAGAGGTCCTTTGTTGTCGGAGCGCCAAGAGATAGAAGTTGGCAGGACCTTGGGTGTTGCTGGGGCGTGTCTTCTCACGTCTGGAACGAAAAAGCCACAGTTGCTACAAATACACCTTAAAAGTCTGATCTACAGGAATGACTTTGACTCTTAGGCTTTGGCTCACTGTTTCTAAGGCCTTAGATTGCTCTTCCTGTCTCCAGTTCTCTCTGGGACCTTGTTTCTCCTGCATGATGTTACGGCATCACTCTTACTGCCCGGCCTGCGGCCTAGTGGAGGGGGCTGCCTGACAAACTCCATGCCTGGAGTTCTACCCCTTTATTTATTTTTTGTTACTGTGTTCTGGGTTACCATGCTGCAGTGGGGGTCCTTGCCTTGCACTTGCTGTCTTTGCGCTCATGACATTTCTACTGGGTTTTCCTGCTACATCTGAATGCTTTGTCTTGCACTTACAGAAGGTCTGCCTTTGCTTCGGGCATCACCTTGGATGTGTTGATTGGCGGATTTCCTGCGAGTGCCCAGTCCTGCACTACCCCCTCCTTTCCCGCCACATACGGACATGAATGTTACAATGCTGTGAAGGTCCGTTTATCCCCCCCCCCTCCTCCACTTTTCCAACTCTAAATGAATAGATCCATCCTCTGAAGACAGTGTAACACTTAATTGTTTCTTTCAATGTGTAAAAGTATTTCTTATTTAATTGTACCTGCCCATCCTCTTCAGAGAGGATCTGTGCTTTCTGCTGGCTAACCTACCCAATGTGGCCATCTTTTCAGGGTTTCACGTGTTTTCATTGCAGGTACTTTAAATGTGGCCATTTTCACCGTAGCCATTTCTGTAGATTTTTTTTTTGCATGGGGAGTTCCACCACACCCCATCTGACGCAACCCGCCGCCCCGCCACGCACCACTCCCAACCCTCTACCCCAAACACACAACGCATACATATATATATTTTTTAATCGGCCAAACGGCCGCAGTGAAAACACTACGGTGAAAATGTCCTTGTTTAAAATTGCAGCAGTGAAAACAAGGTTAGGCTTCTCAGGGCCATGTTTTCTGCTTTGTGCTGGATTAACCCATCCTGATTGGGAGCGAGGTTTAGAATAGACAATCCTTCTTAGCTCCCTGACGGATGACCTGAAAGCTTACATATGCAAACAACGGCACATCAAAAAGGAAGATGCAGCAAATGATGTTGGAAGGATGGTCCTATTGAAATGTAATGGACATGTTGTTATCATCGATGCCAAATAAAGATGGTAGTGGAGTAAAGAAGAGAAAAAACAGAACACATGTTAATTTCAAATGTATTGTTTAAAATCACTCCCTTATTGGTATTGTTCTACGCAGGAATGCTGAAACGTCCTAAGACCACCTTTTTTTCCCCACCTAAGAACCTAATTAGTGGGCTAATTCTTACATGTAAATGACTCATATATACACTCATGGAGTTCGCTTATAGTGTTAGCCAAGAAGATGATGCATACAATCATGCTTTATTTCAATGACAACATCAGGTTATTTGCACATGGACATCGTTATTGACCTCCTCTCAGCCAATCAGAATGTTCGGAGTGCAGTTGATAATATATGATAGTTTATTTATATAGTGCCTATACACAATGTGTTTCAAAGCGCTTCAAGGCAAGGGAGGGAACAAGGGAAAATACAATGTCATTCTCACAGGCCATGAACAACAAGGATGTGAAATTAACTATCGTGCTCGGCCTGGTGACATTTCAGATAGTGCAAGAGCTACGACACAGATAGGAAGGAAATGGGAAACAGACAGGCGTCTACCGTACTAGGCCTGATGACATTTTTGGTAGAGCCAGAATATACAAGAGGTGAGGGAGAAGGGAGGAGAAAGGAGGGAGAGGAACAGAACAAGCGACTATCGTACTAGGCCTGATGACATTTCAGATAGTGCTGGATGGGGGGGATGAGAACAAGGATGGGAGGGGGGAGGAGACAATTGTTTCTATCATACTAGGTCCAAGGACAATTCTGATAGAGTAAGTGCAAAGAAAAATTAAGGGAGGGAGGAGAGAGGGAGAAGGGTGAAGAGGAGAGAACAGAGAACAAAACAGTGAAAAAGAGCAGAGAAGCAGAGGTCAGTACTGAACACATAATGTTGCAAGAGATCAGCAAGTGCAAGCCAGGATTCAAGTCGTAGATGGGCACCACATGACTCATGGTCACCATGATTCCGTGATGCTTAAGGAAGTCCAGCATGAGAATGACGTGATTCGAGATGGGTGAACTTACATGAGTCACATGAGTCCAAAAGTCAAATCAAAGCATCAGCAACACTGAGTAACTACTGGTATTGACCACATTCTGAGTGAAAAGCAGACAGACACTTCCTCTCTAAGAGCATCTTTTTTTCAATGCAAAATCCTATTTAGCACACCAATGACAAAGCGAAAACATGGGAAAAGGCTTCCACGTTCTTATGGAAAAACAATTTACTTTAACAAGACCTCTAATGCATGTTCATGTCAACATCACTCCAGTTTAACCAGGTTTGCAATTGAAATGCTTAACGTATGAAGATAAGCTTGTTGGTTAAATGCTACAAAATAAAGATTTATTTTATCATTATTAAACTAACATGTTTTACTTCAGCACCAAAACTCTAAAACATCTATTGCTACTACCTTAATGAGCTAATAGCCTTTTAGACTTCGGGAGGGGTTATTATCACTTAATGACCCTTCCCAAACGTATGGCCTGGGGCGGGTCATTATCCTGTAATTATCACCCCTCCTCCAGTCTATAAGGCTATATTAGCACACGGAGATCGTTATTGACTTCCTTTCAGCCAATCAGGATCCTCAGAGTGCAGGCAATAACTACTGGTGTTGACTGCATTTTGTCTTCAAAAGTAGACAGGGACACAACAATGACATTTCCAGGCAGGATTTACATCCACAAGACCCTTCCTCTCCAGGGCGACCTTTTTTGTGCTGCAACATCATAACACGTGCAAGTGAAAGCCAAAACATGGGAAAATGCATTTACTTTCTTGTAGCAAAAACGTTTACTTTTACATGACACCTAATAAATTCCCATGTTAAACTTGTTTCAGTTCAGCGAAGTCTGCAATTAAAATGACTTATGAAGACAGCATGTTCTTTTAATACTAAACAATAAAGCCACATTTAATTAACTAACTCAGTTTGTCTATTCACTTCTCTCACTATTAAAGCATCACGTCTTACTTTACCACCAAAACCCCAAAACATATATTGCTACCACCACCATGTGCCAATAGACTTATAGACGAACCTATAGACGTCGGGAGGGGTAATTATCACTTGGGATAATGACCCTTCCCCAATTTATGATCCTGAGCTTTGCCTCATTATAACGTGGCAGCGGTTCATTATCCCGCAATAATGACCTCTCCCTCGGTCTATCAGGTTATATTGATCAGATTAGAGCCAGTAAACATATAACAACACCCGTTTCCTACTGTTATTTGCACATCTTCTATTTAAGCAATAGAACCCTCGCATTGGGGGCATTACCGACTCAGGTAATTTCCAAAGTCGGTAATGCCCCCGACGCGAGGGTTCTATTGCTATTAGTACCCCGGCCCGCAAAAATTGCGTGATTGGGGCACTAAAAGCTTTTTATTTGTCCCGAAACGCTGCAGCATTTCGGGAGAAAAAAAAAAAAGAAAATGGCCACCGCCATGGAAAGGGAAAATGGGGTCCCTTTTCCCTTTCCATGGCGGCCATCGGGAGCGGACGCGCTGGAAACACAAGTGTTCCCAGCGCGTCCGCTCCCGAAAAAGGATCAAAAAGAAGATAAGTGGGGTTGGGAGGGCGGGAGTGGGACGGGGGAAGAGGGAAAACATTTTTTTAAAAAAAAAAAAAGTACCTGCGTCCCCAGCGGGGGATGAGGGAAGCCCCCAGCTGTGTGGAGACTCGGAGCGGGGCCATCCCAGGTAAGTTGGGGGGGGACGGTGGGAGGGAGGGAAGGGAATTTAAAAAAATAAAATGAAAAAAAACACTTACCCGAGTCCCCGGCGGGGGGCGAAGGCAGCCTCTCAGCCGCGGGGAGGCTCGGAGCGGGGATGGCCCAGCTTCGAGCCTCCTCATTGGCTGAGGGGTTGCCACGCCCCCCACCGGGGACAAAGGCCGTGGAATCCCGACGGAGGGATTCCCGGCAGGGTAGGGACCTGGCGAGAGCCAATCAGAATGCTTGTTGCATTCAGATTGTCTCTCGCCGGGTACTAATATACTATCATTTAAAAGATAAAACCGTAAGGGAAACAATATCTGTCTTTCTCATGATAGCAGCTCATCCATACTTGTGATTCCCCTTGCCATGATACCAGATGCGGTGCCCAATCAGAAGCACAGGTTCCTTCTCACAATCCGTGACCTGTAGGATTACATATATTTCATTATCAATCTTCCTGCTCCAGACAAGCCAGAGATAAGTGGACAGGCAATATTGAATTACAGCAGCAACAGCTGATCTTCTTAGATACATGCTGGATGTATATTTTTAGTTTCGTATTGGATTAGTATTGGTTTATATCAAGACTTTTAGAATATAATCGTTTTTACTTTAATACAATGAAAGGTTCAATCGTTATAGTGTTGCCACTCGAGCATAGCCTAGGCTATACATGGTACCATTTGCGTGTAACTAGGGTGGCAGCCACAGCAATGCTCAACATCTAAAACTTCATATACAAAGGGCAACCTCTATTGATGGGCTGTAGCAAGATAACGTTTAATTCCGGATGTCTTCAGATGAATGCTCTTCAATACCATTGCATTGCGGCCCTTTGCCTCCATTTATCCATTTCCTTGAAGACAGCGCTACCATTGCCTACCATTTGAATACTTTCCTTTTCTTTTTGTATAGTGGCAAATATCCTTCTTTGCTATCACCCCAGAGGCATTTGTTTCACATAACAGCTGTGCTGACAAATATAGTCAGGCAGGTTATGTGAACCCGGCTAAAATGCGCCTAATTCATTAATGCCAATGGGAATTGCAGGCAGAGCAGCCTGAGCCACACTTGAATCTGTTTACGTGAAGGGGTTGGTCCCAGTATCTGGTGTTATTCGGTATTTGAGTTTCTTGCGGCCTATCGCATGTTCTAGGCTAATAGCCAGATTTATTGGACAGAAGAACTATTTAGGTTGTGCTCTCATGGAAGGACTCTGTGCCTATCTGACTAAGGGAGCTTGTATCCTGCGTGGTGTAATCACTTTAAATTCAGTTCCCAAATTGTCATGGTGTACCATCATCGGATCTTTCTGGGAGAAGCGTATTTGGGGACCATCATCCTGTACCCTGGACCCTTTCTCTAAAAGGCCATTGCGCAGTTCAGAGAACTTCACATTTTAATTTAGAATCAGGCATGCACAAACGAAGTACCATATGGCGGGGTTCATGTGCTCCAGCGTTTTCATGTTGAGGCACGCTATTGCCTCTTGACTTTGCTCTCTCTTAGCCCATCTATGTAGTGCTGTGTGGCTGGCGTATCAAGAGTTCCGTCATATTAAGGCCTGTAATTGGGACGCTCTATCCCATGGTTCATATGCAGATTTGGAAGGTAGTTGGAAACTCGTTCCCTTGACCATAACATTTATTTAGGGGATAATTCAAGTTAAATAATACCCCTCATTCATAATGTTTGATGTAGGTTTTAGGACTCTTTCTAGCCCCCAAGCTAATTAAAGTTTACTTTGTTTTCATCCTCAATAGCCAATACTAAAACCTCCCCTTTTGACCAATTCATGCCGAGGGCATTTTCCATCATGATGAATCAGTAGGACGTTCTCTGGGATATTCTCCCCATTGGGACAGCATCAGGATCTTCCCTACTTTTTCCTATTTGTTCCTGCATAGTTGATGTAGCTCCCCCACCATGATGTGAGGCTGCCCAATGTTGAACTTTACCTACTTGTACCTGCATACTTGAAGTAGCCCCCTACACCATGAGGCGAGGCTTTTCCAAATTTTGCACCCATTCCAGTTGTTTCCTCATTGCCAGCCTTGCGCTGTATTTGAACCTGTTCACTGCACTTAATGTACTATTGTCCTCTCCCCCTCCTTAGTATTGCTCCTTCCTACCTGACCTGCACTTCCCGTCCTCCTCCGCCTTCTCACATGCATGTTGTTACAGCACTTGCATGATCCGTATTGTCCCAAGATCTAGTAGGAACATTTCTGTTGTGTTTTTCTTCATCTCTGTTTCTCCCCCACACCCCCCTTGCCTTGTTGTGCCTTGAAACAGCATTTGCTGTATAGGCACATAATAAATACGCAATAAATAATAATAAATATCCCTATTCGAGCCTGCCTTGCCTAGCTAGCTGGAGATTGTTAAGATGACCCTGAATATCAAACAGAGCTGGCATATCCATCACTAGATGTCGAATCAGATCATGTTCAAAATATGAGTTAGCACAGGCCCACCATCTTAAGCCTGGAGCTCACTGGAGCTAGGTGTGTTTTCTCTGGTATTGAAAAATTGCATTGTGATAGTATTTAAAAGTGCATTGTGAAAGTTGTACCGTTTTGTGGTTTCGCCTCCTAGCATAGCATTCATCTAGTGAACTTTTCTACCATTATCTAAGCTCCTGTCATCTGTCCAATTGTCTACTTGTTTCGTCTCCCTCAGTCTCGTCTGCTTGCACCCCGTCCTGTGTCCTTTCCTAGTGTTCCCATGCCCCTACCCACTCTCACCTTTCCTCTTCTCTCCTCTCCCTACCAACTATATGGTGCTCTCTGTCTCTATCTTTTCTAACTGCTTCTCTATCGACTATCCTGCTCTCCTCACTAAATCTGGTAGGAAGTAGTTCAAAAAGGACATCCTTGTCTCCAACACAGGCCTCCATATCGCTGATACCTATACCAGTGCCTCCTCCAGGCAATCCCTCACCGACATCCTCTTTCTGGTTCCCTCGCCAGACCTATGGACTCTACATATGGTCTCTGTGCTCTCTCCTTTCTCTTCTTCTCCCGTTAACCGTGGCACCCGGTGGGAGGCCCTCCTGGCCTCCTTCCACTCCTCTAAGGTCATCATTAATGTTTACCTGAATGGCACCGTCTTGGTCTAAGGCTCTCAGGCCATCCTTCCCCTCTTTGATAGACGCTTCCCGCGCCTCATCAATTTCCTGTCTCCCTCCTGCTGTCCCTTCTCTTCCTTCCTCTGCTTCCTTGCCTCCCCCTGCTGTCTCCTCCTTGGCTACTTTTCCCTCTCCTCCTTCCTCTTCTGCCCCCCCCCCCTCGGGCTCCTTCTACACCTCCACAGGGCATACCTCTGATTTGTTCCCCTCCCCGGAAGTCTCTCAAGGACAGCAACCTTCTCCATATTGCCACTCCTAATTCTCGCTCAGCTGTCAAACACTCCTCTGACATCTGTTGCCTCCTGGAGGAACTTGACCTTGATGTCCTTGGTCTCACCCAGACATGGTTCACGGCCAGCCACAAGCTTTGACACTCTCCTTCCTGATGGCTACATGATCCTCTCCGTGCCCAGATCCAACCGTTCAGGAGGGAGTGTAGCCCTCATCTTCCCACAGTGGATTCCTGCCTCTGACATTCCTAAGCAGGCCTACTCATCTTTCGAAAGCCTCGTCTGCAGGCTCTCTCTCTCTCTCCTAGCAATTCCCTTACTGTGGCTACCACATATCGGCCACCTGGTCAGATCTCCTCCTTCCTCTCTGAGTGGGCGAACCTCTCCTCTTCTCTCCTGGCCTCAACCGCTCAACTCCTCTTCCTTGGAGACATTAACATCTTTCGCACGTTTGTGATTCTCTCTCACTCTCTATTCTCCTATCTGGCCTGACTCACTCTGCAGGGCACACCCTGGATGTTCTGATCCCTTCAGACCTTCCCCTTTCGATCCCTCTAACCACTCCTCTCTCCTGGAGTGATCACATTCTCCTTTCCTCCCAGCTCACCCTCTCCACCCCTCAGGCCAAGCCAACTCCAGCACTGACACCTACCTTCTTGGTGATCCGACCCATGAAGCATGTGTCAGTTGAGGCTTTTGCCATCACTTTCTCCCCCCCTAATCCCCTCTTAGCTGACTCCCACCCTGACACAGCCCTCTCCATGCTCCACTGTGCTATATCTGATACTCTCAATATTCTTGCCCCTGTCATAATGATCCGCTCGAAGCCAAGTGCAACTCTTGGTATGACTCTGACCTCGTCACCCTTAAACGCAAGTGCAGGGTGGCTGAGAGGAAATGACAGACTTCCGGTACATCCACTGACAAACTGGCCTGCCACCTGCTCCAAAGGCAATACCGGCTCTCTGTCTGTGCCAAGAAGAGAGCCCACATCCAAGCCTGCGTCTCTGTCGCATCTAACAACTTGGCTGAACTAATTAAAGTCTGCAAGGAGCTGGCCAATCCTGCTGCAGTATATACCTCTCCTGTCCCCTCCCAGGCCCTCTGCACAGCCCTGGATTCTCATTTCATCTCTAAAACTCAGGACATCCAGTCGTCTCTCTCTCTTCCTCTCCCTCTCCTCCCTCTACTCCCTGTTCTTCCTCTGGCCCTTCTTCGTCCACCTCTCTTCCCTCCTTCTCTGCATTTCCCCTGTTCTCCCCAGACAAGGTTCCCAGACAAGTCAGCTCTATGAAATTCTCATCAAAACAGGTTCATCCCTGTTCCTCCAAAACCATCAGGGACCACATTGATACCATGGCTCCTACTCTGGCTGACCTCTGCAACCACTCCTTTGCCACTGGAGTCTTTCCTTCCCTTCTGAAGCACTCCCGTGTGCACCTTCTTCTTACAAAACCCTCTGCCGACCCTGCCTGCCTAGCTAACTATTGCCCAATCTCCATAACTCCTTTCCTGGGCAAACTCCTGGAAAAGCTGGCCATCTCCCAGCTTAATCTTCACACTGAATCTGCTGGTTGTCTCCATGACCATCAGTCTGGCTTCAGAGCTGCCAAAAGCACGGAAACTGCTCTCCTGAACATCCGCGAAGACCTGCTCTCCAACCTTTATTCCAACACCCCCTGTGCCCTCATCATATTTGATCTTTCTTCTGCCTTTGACACAGTCAACCATGCCATCCTGCTCAACCGTCTCTGCGATAACCTGGGCATCACTGATCAGGCCCTGGCTTGGCTGTCTTCTTTCCTCTCCGACTGACCCTCCCAGGTCCAACTTGGGTCCTTCCTCTCCTCTATCTCTATCTGTACTTGTGGTGTTCCCCAGGGGTCTAACCTCTCTCCCTGGCTGTTCAACCAATACCTGGCACTTCTTGCCCACCGCATTGCCGCTCTCTGCCCCAACTTTCAGTGCTATGCGGATGACAACTCATTTTCAGGCTCCCTTCCGCCACCTCTTCTCCTTCTCTCATCTCTGACTGTCTGTCTGCTATCCAGGAGTGGTGTGCCGCTAACAATCTCTGCCTTAATGCCAGTAAGACATAGATTCTCCTCATTGGCACACCTGCTCCCTCCTTTCCTGTCACTCTCTAGCTGGCCTCTCTTGACCCTCTTCCTGCTCCCACCTGCAATGCTAAAAACCTCGGGGTCATCTTTGACTCCACACTCTCCTTTTCTCCTCACATCTCCAATGTCTCTAAGAAGTCACACTACCAGCTGCACCTCCTCAGAGGTATTCTTCCTTTTCTCTGCTTCTCCCAGAAGCTCACTGTCTCCAGAGCTCTGGTTCTCTCCAGGCTGGACTACTGCAACAGCCTCTTTCTAAATCTGCCTGCCTCTACTCTCTGCCCTCTGCATCTCATCCAAAACAGGACTACGAGACTTGTCCTTGGCCTCAAGCCCAGGGATCGTATCTCTCCAGGACTGAAATATCTGCACTGGCTCCTAGTGACGGCGAGGATTAAGTCAAAAACCCTCTGCATTGTCCATAAGGCCTTCTGGGGCCTGGGGCCTCAATACCTTCAACTCATTCTTCCTAAATATCTTCCTTCTCGAGCTCTTCGCTCATCCGCCTCCAACTCCCTCAGGGTCAGTTGCGTCTCCAAGCAACGAGTTGGTGGTAGATCTCTTTCTTCTGCTGGGGCCTCCCTCTGGAACAGCCTCCCTGCCTCTCTGACACTTGAGGAGAACCATCTCCGGTTCTGGAAGCACCTCAAGACCTTCCTCTTTGCTTCTGCTTTCTGTCCTCTGCTCCCCTGCTGATCTCCTAATTGAAACTGAAACTGCACTGGTTTACCTGGCTCCCCTCTGATCTCTGGCCCAGGTCCCCTCCACGCCAGTTGCACACCTGCACTGCCCCCCTGGCAACGCTTGCCCTCTGGGACTGTTTCTGTATCCCTACAGCCCCTTACCAGCACTTGACACCTGATGTCTGCCCTTACCTTGGCACTTGCCACTAGCTGGCCGCACTTCTTATTTATTGTCCTTATTTTACTTATTTATTTATGTTTATTTATTTTTTTCAGTTATCTTATGTTATCTTATGTACTGCACTGCCCCCTCCCCTCCCCCCCTCGCCTGCACTTGCGCGATCTCAATGTCACCTGGCCTAGTAAGATCGCTGTCTCTGTCTTCCATATGTGTCTCTAGAAATCCAAGCACACTATATTCATCACATGAGTCCTTACATGAGCTCAAGCTGAAGCTTGGAGCTAACCCTTGGAATCGCCCCACCTGCAACAGTTGAACTTCAAGGAGATATGGAGGAGAGATCCCTATGAAGACTGGAGGGGTTCTCTCTGAACCCCCAGTTGTATTCACTGCTGATCCCCCAGACCTCCACTATGGACTTAGAGCAGCTCCATGGTCCTCACATGTTCTTTCTCTGAAACCCCAAATGGCTACTAAGTTACACCCTGCCCCCTTGGGATGCCCTAAATAGGTCTGAACTTCTTGAAGGATGACTGTTGCAAAACCTCAAACCTTCAGAATAGGTTTTGGTTCTGCAGAATGTCTCAAGTCAAGGTTTATGGAGTCCACAACATGCCCTGCTTCAGGGTATATGAGTCATGGCTACCTTTGTTAAAAATTCTGGCAGAATGGCCTGGGGACCTATTTATTCTGTTCACCTAAGCGCAGTCAGCTTTCTTCGAATCAGGCTCCTTGAAAAGTGTGGCCGCAAGCCATCATGATGTCTCTCTGTTACTAAGCCTACTGACAAAGCTGGCTTCGTTGTGGGCCTATTGCGATTGGAGTTTTTATTCAACAACCTACCATTTTACAGTCCATCCATCCATCAAAACAGGCTTTATTCGGGAATAAAATACCATAAAAGCAATAAAATACAAGCACAGACTTCACATTAGAACCTACGGAATATAAGACATTACAACCATGTTTTAAAATCATCAATAAACAGCGTTAACAAAGCTTAAAATTGATTCATTGTATAAAAGTTAAAAAAAACAATTAGGAAGATTTTACGCAGATAAGGCTGTTAGTCTGTACAACCGGGCATGGTGGATGTACTTAACAACAGGGAGGACCAAGTTCATGTCAAATGACAGCCTAATCAGTAACATAGCTTCATTGATATTACTAATTTTCTTAAAAGTGAAAAAGGGTTTTACATATTTAGCTCTCAATGCCTTGTATTAATTGCACAAGAGCAAAAAAATGGACTCTTGTTTCGGACATATATCCACAAACTGGGCACAAACGATCTTTCCCCAGCAACTATTGAAGGTAGCAACATTTACGATGTTAAATCTTACCTTGAAAAAAAGTGCTTGCGGTATCATGGGTCTGGCCTTATCAAGCATATTTCAAACCCTTGGGTACTAGATATTCTGGGCTTGTATGAATTGAACTACATGCATCAATCAATATCCTCAGAGTGTAGTCTGCAACCATCTTTTTTTACTTTCACCAAATGTGGTTTTGTTGATAGTGTGTGCGCTTAATAATGATTTGTACCCCATTACACACAGAATGTATTTAACGTAATAAAGCCAAGGCAATGATTTCCCTCCTTCTAAGCCCATTACGTAGATAAGTGCTTCTCTATACTTAATTAGAGACAGTGTACACCAAACCCTCAACCAATGGATAACTGGTCTAAAACAAGCTTCTAACGCGATCAGGCAAAGGCCCAACTCCTTATGGAGTTCGGCATTCAGGCAACTGAGCAGAAGGGTGAGCATTTTCTTCAAAACGGGATTTTCAATAGAGCTAAGCCTCGCTAGATACACATTTCCCCACATTTCAGCTCCTTAAAGAGGGGCTGCACATGCTTGAATTCTGTATAAGGTAACTGGCAGCGATACCGCCACTCTCCCATGACAATTAAAGAACTTCAAAATTGGCCCAATGGGTTTACTAAGACTAAGGCAAGCCTTGTCAATTTTGGCAACCAAAGGCCATTCTCAAAGAATCTTACGCCTAGGTAATCATAAGGTTTGACCTGTTCCAGGACGCAATTATGAATACTAATTTTATATTCCGAGTCTTTAGCTGGAAACAGGACATAAACTATTCTAGATGAGCAATTTAGTCCAAAGTAGGTGTCCTTGGCTGATTGATCGGTTGATAACTAACCATTGCATGTCCTTACTTCAAGTTCATTGATTGTCCCTGCAGCCTCTATTGCTTCAGGGAAAGTCCCTTTGGGGAAGCCAGAGACCAGGGTCAGGATGTCCCAGGCCTCGTCTTGGTCATCCCAGAGTCCCACCAGATCTCGCAGGGGTTCGTATTATAAGTTTAGATCACCTGTAAGCAAGACATGTGATGTTGTTTCAGAAACCCCATCTATTAACAAGTCTCGAAAGGCCTCTGTCGTGTTTGGGTTGTTGCCACAGCGATTATAAATAGTAAAGAGCTTCAGGTCGTGCTCTTTACTAAATCGAGTTTGTAGATACTGCAGGTCCAAGGAACCTGACTCACATGGTGTCACTTCCCAATTAAGAACTAAATGTATTCATACTGAAAGACCTGCCGAAGGTCTGCCCTTAGCTCCCTTGGAGGCATTTAAAAAGAAGACCTGAAAACTGTGAAAAAACAGTTGCTCCGTTGCCCAGGTTTCTTGGAAACAGATCAGATCAAATCCCTGAACAAAATCACACCAGCTTGGATCCACCAGGTGTTTCTGTACCCCAGCTTTGATCCAAGACAGCATCTTAATGATAACATGGGAACTACAGTTCGTCAGAGCAGGGGAAACATCCTGTCAGGCCTCCTCACCAGAGTCTCTATCCCCCTGGGAAACCCTCCCTCCCTCTCCGAGATGGTCCTACTTGCCACGGCTGGATGACCCAGGGACCTCAAACCTACGAGACGCAGAGGTTTGCGGGTTGGTTCAGGGGCAGATGACGTGTTAGGGCTATAGGTGGCTGCTATCGTTACGTGGTGGGGGTTCCTCGTGGTGATCTGCTGGAGAGCCGAGCTATTAAGGCCCTTCTTGGCTTTGGCCGTTTGTCTCTTAATAACATCGGTGAATGGGCCCACCCGTTTAAGGGGGTCACTAACTTGCCTGTTCCCAGGGGTTAGTTCCTTGCCCAGGCAACGATCGAGGATCTCCTTAGCCGAATTCCCCTGGTATTCCTCTTGTAACTTGGTCGCGGGAGTCATCTTGTCCCAAAAAGGGCCGCTTTGTCTTCCTACATCCGAAACTCGCTTGGAGTGTATTTCATCTACTTTTAATACGAGAGGGCCCATAATGGCCAACATTTTGTCAACGGCTTCCTCGAGGTGCTCTACCTCGGCCCTTACGGCATCATTATCACACTCTTCTCCCTTATCGCCCAATCTTGAGGTTCTCTGGCAATTGACCTTTGCCTCCCTCTTTAGGCTTACAGAGCATCTCCTTAACTTTATAAGCCCTAGTTTGGTAGGATATTGGCCCTTCCCTTGCAACCGTGTGCTTCTCTGAGCACCTTTTATCTTGCTAGTAGGTCCCTACTCTACACATTCTAGTGAGTTCAAAGATGAATATCTGTTCGAAGTGGGGATTGAGGGCGAGTTTACCACAATGCCATCCTCTACTTGTTCCAAGATATCTGACCTGGCGTTTTCCAGTGCCAGAACTATCAGAGCCCGTCTTCTCTGAGAATGCCATCTTTGCATCTACTGAGGCTTTTTTACAAATTTACAGTCATTCAATTCCGCCTGTGTGGGACAAATGCAGGACTTTTAATTGTTTAGGTACCAGGAGCAAAACTGTCTTGAAATAACAGCATGAAATTAAACAAACAAGTATTTAAGTTACACAGCTACATAGAAAACAAGTCTAAGAACAAACATATTAAAAACCAAAACATTAATGGTAATGAAAAGAGGTAATGATAGATGGCATAACCCCTAGTACATAACACCAGGACAGGAAAATATGGAGTAAATTCGAGCAGAGGAGAGAGGGGTGTTGGCAACCGGAGAAAGGGAGTGAACATTGTGGGAGGTGTGATGTTCAGGAGAAAAAGGTGTGTACAGAGGGCAGAGGATGCAGAGGACGGAACACGGTCAAACAAGTTAAGTCGCACAAAGGGAGTGATTGAAAGCGGGGTAAGGGGAATGCTGCCAACATACAATTTATGGTGCCAATACTCCATTGCTACCTATATAGAAAGTTACTTTACAAAGATGCCATCTACCTATCTTTTTAATAGAAAAACACGAAGAAAGATACATGTATATTTTTAGGTACACCTACAAGACTTTTTTGGGCAAAGGAGAGATAAGAAGTGATGTGGGGGATCATTGGTGCACACCTTGTTTTCACTGTTAACTGATTTTCTTCCACTACACTGAGCTATGTGTGAATTTTGTAATGTAAACATCAGTGGCAGGGGTGGACAGGCCTATAGGGAACTCTGGAGATTTCGCAGTAGGCCTCTATACCGTGGGCCTCTTTTATGTGGTAAACTATGTTATTTCCACATTTTCTAACAAGAAAAGGCTTGGGCTTGCTGAAAATGTGTAATATGGGGCCACTTTAAACATTATTTCCAGAGACACTTTTGGTTCCCAGTCCACCCCTGATCACTGGGTATCATAAAATAAATATGAACTATATGTTCAGTACCTAATGTTTACTATTGTCCCTTGAGAATTCCTGGGGATGATTTAAGCAAAACAAAAGGAGTGACAGCTGTAGGGTTTTAAATTAATCTCACGCTCTGGCTTTGCGCTGGGCAACCCTCCAGACCATTGTTCTTCAGTCTGCTAAGCCACTCTAGAAAGCCGAAAGACGATATGTAAATCAGACTTGGTCTCACACTAAAATGGGCAGTCCAACCCAAACTGGTTAGTCACATCCCTTCTGTAGGCGACCACAAGCAACCCCAGGCATGTTTCGGCCTCCTTGGGTGTCAACAAGGAGCTGCAGCTTTGGTCTCCAGGCCCGGAAGGCTCGGGACCCACACCTGGGCTTCCCCGTCCCATTTCGGATGACTTATAAAATCAGTGATGGCTGAAGGTTCAGAATTAATTGTTACCTCTGGGCAACCCTCCTCTCTCCCCGGAGGCTTATTATTCAGCCTAGAAAGCCATTACAGAAAGGAGAAAGACCATATGCATATATAGGCGTGATCCCCCCCAAACAAACTGTCTCCCCGCAGTTTTAGCTATGTTAAGGTGGTTGGCAATATTGGCTTTCCTCATGGTCAAATATTAACCATTATTGCACAGAGCTGCTGGTATTAAGGACAGATATGTGCCCAGAAGTCGATCTTTGACCCAGAGTGAAGCAAGAATGCAAAAGGAGGGCAAAGGGCACATAACTGTCTAATGTTCCCATTGGTTACTGACAATTAAGCTATTAGTACCCAACTGCGTAGGTGGGTGCTATGCAGAGGCACAATTTTGAGCTGAAAGAGAAGAAGAAAAACAATTTGAAATTACTGCCGAGCACCAAGCAGGGCTGTTGTTAGGTCTGGAAAAGATCAGGGGCTAAGCTAATGTCGGGACTGGCGGGACTCGGGCTAGGTAGCATTTTGATTGTAGCACCTGAACTTCTATCCGGGGCTACAACCACAAGACCTGGGGCTATAGCCCTCTCAGCCTCCCCCCCCAGCAACTCCTCTTCTGCCCGAGCAACAGAGTTTCAGTGGCTTGACAGAGTAGTCAATTTTAAATTTCAAGGAGTGGCCGACGATAGAGACTGCAGTGCAATGGCAGCTCGAGACAGGCAGAGTCAGGGCCAGTGGCAATGGGGAACATGACAGTAGGTGGGTGTTAGGCAGAATTGCATGCAGTACCCTCTGGGACCACCACATACAATTAGGACTACAAGTAAGCAAAACCAACTTTTGGTATAAGTCTGTGCTACACAGTTTTGTGGTAGAGAGCTGAGCGGTCAGGCTTCTCTCAAGAGGGAATGTGAGCAGTACAAGAGGTTAAACAGAGGTCTTACAATCACAGTGGTTCAAGTAGACACTTACAATCAAGATTTCTAGGTAAAACAGGTATTCATTTATTACACAATCATTTAGAAAACATTCACTAGAAGGAGGCAACTTAATGATATACACAAATACACTTCAATAGCAAACCAATAAGTTTCTGAACAAATTAGGATCTGCTGAAATAGGAGCAAAATGGCATTTCAGTTATTTTCAAAGGGAGTAAAAAGGCACAAGTTAGCAGTATACATCACAAATACTTTCTTAGGTAGTGCAAATAGTTATAGTTCACTAGAGGACTTGGTTCAGTTCAATAGGCCTGGGCCAAGTCAATGGACTAGTGGCTTGGATAGGAAAGAGCAGTTCTTGAAGTAAATTGTCAAGTCTTTGCGAAAGTTCTCAGAAGTAGTTTGTACGAAAAGATATCTAGGTAGGGTCACAAGCTGATTAGGCGTGCAAGTTGTGAAAGTTTCACGAACTTTCACCGTGAGAGAAGCGTTCTCTCAATTGGGTTGGCATAGTACCTTAGTATGAAGCAAAAGATGCAGCTGAAGACGTTGGTTCCTGGCAGTTCCTGCAGATCTCTCTGTCCCTAGGCCTCAGTCATGGGGACAAGAGGGAGGACGTCGGGGGACTCCTGCACTGCTCGGGTCTGTCAGAAAACGCAGACAAAATGGAGTCACTTCAGTTCGAGTAGCTGTTCATCAAGCACACAAGCTGGTGTCCTTCCCCCTGGTTAATCCTAACCAGCTCCGTGGCTTATGAGTTGATTGGTCCCACCAACTCAAAGGAAGAAGTCGTCCTTGAAGGGGCTTCTCTGTCGAAAGGAGCTTTGGCGATTCAGACCTGCAGCAGGGCTTTACCGGGCAAACCAAAGGTCCAGGAGTTGCAGCAGTTGTCCTCTTCCAGCTCGTCTTTGGTTCTTTTGTTCCAATGGTCGACTCTGCTTTCCAGTCCAAGAGACTCGCCTTCTAAACAGTTTTCTCCCATTCATTCCAGCCTAGCTGCCACTCACCCAGCAGAGTGGCTGTCCTTGCCAGAAAGTCAGCCAGCCAATCATGCCAGAGTGCATTTCGATCTCCTAGGAGACTAAGCACAGGGAGTTTCGGGCACCTCCCTGACTTCCTGCCCACCCCAGACACTCAGACGCCAGAGGTGGTCTTCAGTCCTCAAGCCTGCCAAAGGCATGGAAACCAAGGGACCAAACTTAGTTGGGTGCGCAGAGACAAACATTAGAAGGACCTTTCCAAAAAGAAATGTCAAAAAAAGAAGACCGGGACTCGTTTAAACAAAGGGGTTTACAGCACCATCTTGAAGAAAATGGCGCCCGCGATTTTTAGCTACCGGTGTTCGCGGTCGGGAAAAATCATGGTAGTTTGTTGTAAAACCACTGCCACCAGCCACTTTGATAGAAAAGGTTGCCATTTGACTGCTACATGAGTTTCTACACACAGGGGATATTAGGTAACCCCTCCAACACTCTATAGGAAGATAGTGTGTGCTGGGTCTAGGAATTTAAAAAGACTAGTAAAGTCAATTTAACCTTACATTCTCTGGGAAACAGTACTTTATCCCAGAGAAAGTATTTAAACCTTGGGACAGCCTGAAAGGCTTCCCTGTGCCACTGCACTAAGGGTGCGGTGTGACACAAATAAAAAAAGATGATGGCTATGGAGTTATTTAAAACTTCACAACCAAAGGAATAAACACAGAAAGCAAACAGAATTAAGAAGTACAGAGTCACAAAGTTCAGCAAAAGAGCTGGGGGTCTCTAAGGTAGAGAGGAATTAGCACATTTTGGGAACTCTCCCTAACAGTGGGGAATGGCGGGGAGGTGGAGAAAGCTAAGGGCACCCAGTGTGGCCAGTCGAATCCTGAGAGGCAAAAGGATCCTTGGGCACAACAAAGAATAATGGCTCCAAGAAATGGGTCATTATTGGTCCCATGATTCTAAAGTTCTGTCCCGGCTGCTAATAAAGCTTTGCAGACCCAGCCCAATCCCCACACTGGGCATTATGAGCCGTGAAGACTGAGTTAAAAGCCTAAGTGTAGTGAGGGTGTTTAATAAGGTTTATGGGCCAATTATGCCCAGTGCAGCCTGATGGTGGGGTCTATAAACACCCTTGATTTTTCCTGATGAAGAAAAAAAGTAAAAAGGTCAAAAAGTGATGGATGCAAATAGTGCATTTATACGCTACCATGAGTGGGCTGAGTGGATTCAGACAAGATGCGTCAGGATTTCGGGAATCAAAGGCTTTTCTTTTTTTAAGATCAAAACACGGTGCCAGGTAATTACTGGTAGGGGTTTCTGAACAAAATATTTGGGGAGGGTACAACCAGAGACTTTCTTTAAGCAGTGTCAAACAAGTCGACCTTATGATATAAGTGAACGCGGCTTCACAACAGCTATAGAGTTCTTGGGGTGCTCGTTCCTTCATCTGCTTTGGGAATATTATTCTCTTGGAGAAGTAGTAATAAAGACTAATAAACACATGTCCAACCCACAGTTCAAGAGTCCCTTTTCTGGCTGCCCAGTTCCTTCCCATGGAATGATCCAGTCAATAGTCAATAATGATAAGTCCAGCCTCTTACATGTGTCTCTGTTTGGCTCCTATCTGTCATCTACTGAAGAACCCTGATCTTTGCCTTTGGCTTGGGGTATACAGGAGTTCAGAAACCTGCTTCAGTGAATCCTTACAATCGCTCTTCACTTTCGAGCCCTTGAGCCTGGATCCCTTGCAGGAGAAGACCTGCTGCATGATCTCAAGTGACTGGCGTTGGATGATTTGAAGGGACACCCTTTCTGGAACAAGGGGAAGATGGATAGAGCCACCTGCCAGGTTGTCAGCCATCTGTAGGTTCCTTAAGTAAACTCATGGGGTGAGTTCCAAGCGCAACCTTGGAATGAATATGGGGTTCTCCTGGGATCCCCCATTTACCTCCTCTGGGCCCAGCATCCAGTAGCTCAGGGTGGCACCCGGCCCCTCTGGCAACCCTTCTGTCTCTTTCAAGGGTCAAATAGGGGACCGTATGACAATGCCTATATAACAAGTGGGTTGGGTAGAAGTCTTTACTTGCTGGGCGTAATGACTACTCCACTTTTATTATTTACATTAACATGGGTTCACAGGATCCTGTTGACACGATTTAAGCCCGCCTGGCCAGTTTAAGGGAATTGGCAGAGTGTACGTATGCGAAGGCCTGTTGATAGTATTCAAATCTGAGCATTTGTGAGGAATTGGCTCTGGTTATGCTCTACAATGCAGATTGAGCTTCAAGTGGTGGGTACTGAAAAAACTGAAGGCTGCGCTAATTCGGATTGCCCACAAATTGTCCAATTAGAACACTTTACCAACATTCCGAAGGGGTATAATTAAACATCACAGGCATGATACGAGGGCCGTACTGGGCGTTAAGGTCGCAAAAGGCTGAATTAAATGCTTGAGCACAGAGAGGTGTTTTAACAAGGTTTACAGGCCTATTCCACCTTTTACAGCCTGACTGTGGGTCTATAACGTAATTATAACCCGTGTAGCTTAGGATAATATATAGTATGTAGAAGGTTATAGAGGTTATTTGTACATTAATCTACCTAAGCAGTCACAGGGAATTGTTGGTGCGTATGCCCCACCCAGACGGTAGCTGTTACAATAGATTTCTGAACTATGACCTGGAGGGGCAGAGGTTCAGGAGGCCAGCCTAGTTTCTTGTAACAGGGTAACCTGTGGACAAGCCAGACCAATCAGAGTAGCTATGGCAGGCGGTCAAGACTAAGTCTCAAGAGGGGTGAGGTGACTGAAGGACCTCAATGAGCACACAAAGCAAGGACACTTACAAATTACTCCAAACAGTTGTTATATCAAAAATATAGACACATTTATTACAAGGCCTTTTTAACATAGACCATAGCAAAAGAATCACAGTAACACTAGGTAAACCAACACAACACGATCAATACAATGTATCATTGGCGTCCAAAGGGTTAAATGCACGAAATATGTCAACAACCTAGATGGGAAGGAAACAGGCAGTGCAGATAGTCTTTAGGCCCCTTTCGACATCGACAATACGCCCAACGAAGAGAGGAGCCTTGTGTTCAATAGTACATGCAATGCAAGCGCACACGGTTGTTCCAAAGGGCAAAATAGGGACTCTTCAGGGGTCTCATAGCAGATCAGGATCGTGGATGAGGCAACGCAGAACAAGTTCTCACTATTCAGGGAGGACCTCCACATGATGGCAGAATCAGTTACAGAGAGCGGGATGGAGTTGCTAGTTCGCATTAGCAGTGGAAAGGAGAAGGGCCCCCAGGGGCCACTTGTGCGTAAAAGGGGCCCTTGGCCAGTGGTTAGTGTTGGAAGTACTCACCACTCACCACTCCCTCAGACCCAAACTTCGTCCATTCAGTCCACTCGGGTTGCAGGTTCGAACACAATAAAAAGGACGTCTCTGTGGCTTTCAGTTCGTGAGATACAGCGATGAGTCCCAAACGGGACAGTGGTGATTTCTCCGCTCCGGGTGGATGAATCGACCCAGTTTCACTGTAGCAGGCTTCAGGGGCAAGAGGGTCACAAATGCAGAGTACTTGCAAAAGACATTGCCGTGGTAGGGCAACATGGTAACCGCTTTCACTCCAGTCCTGGCTCACTCGTCTCACTTCAGACCGGGGAATGCCAAATGTACAAAATTCGGGTGCCGGGGACAAAGCAGTATACCAAGTTTCGATGGCCTCCTCCAAATGGCGGCGGTGACAGGGCAACGCACCTGGGTAAGCTGGTCAGCCCACTGATTGGCCCAGGGACACTTTTGAGATGCTTACTTGAAGGGTTTGATGAAGGTGCTGAGAATAGTTGGTCCCACTATTCCAATGCGTCTTCGCAGACCTTTTAGGACGACCAGATGCAGAAGGATCCCACAGGACGACAGCGGGCTCAGGGTGCCAAACCTTCCAGCTGGTCACCAGTGGTTCCTCGACTCGGCTTTGTAGTTGCAGGATACTTGGATCCTATCCTTTGTTCAGTGAGAACTCAGGAGATCGACATGGTATGGGTGTGTTTGGCCTCCTCTTATCCAAAGTTCCCTTTTCTCTAAAACAAAGAGGACCCAATGGGAGATCTGCTCACAGACACACACTCCATACGTGGACCAATCACGGACCACGGTGGTCCCAGTCATTCATGGAACTCCAGACTCTCTGGTGCCCAGGCTGTGTATTGGCTTCAGATGTTCCAGCCCACATCCTGGAGGCACACACACAAGGCATGCAAAAGCCCGCGAAAACATTGGGTTTCGTGGGAAAGTGCATGACCAAATAAGGACTGACCCGGGTCGACTCGACCTGGGGAAGGTGAAGAGGCAAGATGGCCAAAGGACTGGACAAAGAACCTCGTAGCATGGCCATTTTGGAGCCAGGCCACCTATTCATGCCAAACGCGGTTAACACGGTTAACGCGGTTCACATGGCAGAAAAGGGTTAGAAATAATGCGAAAAGATAGCTGCCACCAGTCCTTTCCATGACACATCTGTAAAGTTCATAAAAAGTCCAGCGAGAGTATGTAGGGCTTTGGGAAAATGACTATAGACCCAAGTGTGCTGTATGGTAAGATACATTGCACACTTGTAGTATGTTGCACAAAAGTTGCAACACGGGAAAAGAGAAACAAAGTCTCCCAGAACTGACTGTCTTAAGGGCATGTCAGTTTCCCCATAAAAGTGAACGAAAACCCAGAGGAGTGCAGCTGAAAGCTGTGCTTCTCTGGAAAAGTCAGTCAATGGTGTCTAAACAGCAGCAAAAAGTTTGGGTGTGTACACATGTAGGGAATATTACATACAATTATGAAATCTTTCCTAACAGTAGCCTTGCAATGTTGTGTTCCTGACAGTCTGCGGGCTATGTGAACCAATCGGCAGGCTATACTGCTTGATATAGCCCACAGATTGTCCAATGAGAACACTCTTTGAACATTCCAACGTTAAAATATCTCATATCTTCTTTGCCTACAGTCCCTATTTATTTCTTTAGATAAGTAGCAAATGGACATGTGACCATAGGAACAAGCTCACAAAAGGACAGGAAGTAGGACAAGCCAAAGATGTGACAGGCAGAGAAACAGTGAGGCTAGCAAGCACTAAAGGGATGCAACATCCTAGCTGTAGACCTTGGTACTCCCCGGCGGTCCCTCTCCTAGCAACTACAGTGACAGTCTCACCACAGGAATGCAAGTTCATACCATTAATATTGCTGTGTCTAAATCAGGCAACAGCTTCCAAATGGCATGCCAAAAGGACAGCAAATCAAAAGAAGCAGCACTAAAGAGATAGGGATAAAACACGCTGGAAAGCACCATTGGAGACTTAGATCAAACTTGTATTTCATTTGCAGATAATTCATTGTCAGGCAGTTGATAATAAAATGCTTTTGACCAGTCTGTTCTCACAAAGATATGTACAATACATTGAAGACAGCATTAATGTATAGCATAGCAGGAAAACAAACACTCAAGCCTTATAGAATACATTGTTCATGTCCATTAGCTAGTCTTACACCCCGGGTCATTCCCACCTTCTGCACCTTTCCGCCCCCTCTCCCACCCTCATTCTCCCTGACTACCCTCTTCTAATGTGTTAGTACTATACCCTCTTTTAAAAACCCGGACATATGTCTATACAGGGGTGGCTTAAACACCAGCTGTGGAAACCTTTCGAAGTAGTTTAGGACAGGTGACCACGTTTGTGCGTATTTTGCAAAACTGTGCCCCAGTAGTGCTGTCATTTTCTCTGCCGCCATCACCTCTCATATGTTGTCCCACCACAACCCCGTAATGAGCCCCAATGACTTCATTTGGAGCTTCCATCGCTGGAGGTAATTAGGTTTGCAAAGGCACTTAGGCCTGTGGGTTAAGGGAACCTTGGCACTGTTCCTATTCTTTAGTTTGGAAGCTTTTCATTCGAACTATTTTTTTAAAAACAGCATTAGAAGCTATACATTATGATAAAACATGCATTGATATCTTGTGACGTGTTTCTAATCCATTTTACATGTATTTCAGTCATAAAATGTACTGTTAAGTGCATCATATCTGCGGACACGGCCGAAACATGCTAGGCAATCGTGGCACGGGGGCTCATTTGATTCGTTATCACCCTTGAAAATAATGAGGCAATCACACGACTTGATTCGTTTATGAGTTTAACAGTTTGTATTTGAACTGGTAAGAAAAGTGTGCACTTTGATTTATTAGGTTATCCTGAGAAAAAGGAAGAGAAGAGAAAAGAATAGGAGAGGGGAGGAAGAGGAAGAGAAGATAAAAGAATAGAAGAAGGGAGGAAGAGGAAGAGAAGAGAATAGGACAAGGGAGGAAGAGGAAGAGAAGAGAAAAGAACAGAAGAGGGGAGGGGAGGAAGGGGAAGAGAAGAGAATAGGACAAGGGAGGAAGAGGAAGAGAAGATAAAAGAATAGAAGAAGGGAGGAAGAGGAAGAGAAGAGAATAGGACAAGGGAGGAAGAGGAAGAGAAGAGAAAAGAACAGAAGAGGGGAGGAAGGGGAAGAGAAGAGAAAATAATAGACTAAGGGAGGAAGAGGAGAGAAAAGAATAGAAGAAGGGAGGAAGAGGAAGACAAGAGAAAAGAATAGAATAAGGGAGGAAGAGGAAGAGAAGAGAATAGGACAAGGGAGGAAGAGGAAGAGAAGATAAAAGAATAGAAGAAGGGAGGAAGAGGAAGAGAAGAGAATAGGACAAGGGAGGAAGAGGAAGAGAAGATAAAAGAATAGAAGAAGGGAGGAAGAGAAGAGAATAGGACAAGGGAGGAAGAGGAAGAGAAGAGAAAAGAACAGAAGAGGGGAGGGGAGGGAGGGGAAGAGAAGAGAAAAGAATAGACTAAAGGAGGAAGGGGAGAGAACAGAATAGAAGAAGGGAGGAAGAGGAAGACAAGAGAAGAGAATAGAAGAAGTGAGGAAGAGGAAGATAAGAGAAACGAATAGATGAAGGGAGGAAGATGAGAGAAAAGAATAGAAGAAGGGAGGAAAAGGAAGAGAAGAGAAAAGAATAGAAGAAGGGAGAAAGAGGAAGAGAAGAGAACAGAAGAGGGGAGGAAGAGAAGAGAAAAGAATAGAAGAGGGGAGGAAGAGGAAGAGAAGAGGAAAGAATAGACTAAGGGAGGAAGAGGAGAGAAAAGAATAGAAGAAGGGAGGAAGAGGAAGAGAAGAGAAAAGAATAGAAGAAGGGGGGAAGAGGAAGAGAAGAGAAAATAATAGAAGAAGGGAGAAAGAGGAAGAGAAGAGAACAGAAGAGGGGAGGAAGAGAAGAGAAAAGAATAGAAGAGGGGAGGAAGAGGAAGAGAAGAGGAAAGAATAGACTAAGGGAGGAAGAGGAGAGAAAAGAATAGAAGAAGTGAGGAAGAGGAAGAGAAGAGAAAAGAATAGGAGAAGTGAGGAAGAGGAAGAGAAGAGAAAAGAATAGGAGAAGTGAGGAAGAGGAAGAGAAGAGAAAAGAATAGGAGAAGGCAGGAAGAGAAGAGACAAGAATAGGAGAAGGGAGGAAGAGGAAGAGAAGAGAAAAGAATAGAAGAAGGGAGGAAGAGGAAGAGAAGAGAAAAGAATAGAAGAAGTGAGGAAGAGGAAGAGAAGAGAAAAGAATAGGAGAAGTGAGGAAGAGGAAGAGAAGAGAAAAGAATAGGAGAAGGCAGGAAGAGAAGAGAAAATAATAGAAGGGGGAGGAAGAGGAAGAGAAGAGAAAAGAATAGACTACGGGAGGAAGAGGAGGAAAAAGAATAGAAGAAGGGAGAAGAGGAAGAGAAGAGAAAAGAATAGAAGAAGGGGGGAAGAGGAAGAGAAGAGAAAAGAATAGAAGAAGGGAGAAAGAGGAAGAGGAGAGAAAAGAATAGAAGAAGGGAGGAAGAGGAAGAGAAGAGAAAAGAATAGAAGAAGTGAGGAAGAGGAAGAGAAGAGAAAAGAATAGGAGAAGTGAGGAAGAGGAAGAGAAGAGAAAAGAATAGGAGAAGGGAGGAAGAGAAGAGAAAATAATAGAAGAAGGGAGGAAGAGAAGAGAACAGAAGAGGGGAGGAAGAGAAGAGAAAAGAATAGAAGGGGGAGGAAGAGGAAGAGAAGAGAAAAGAATAGACTACGGGAGGAAGAGGAGGAAAAAGAATAGAAGAAGGGAGAAGAGGAGGAGAAGAGAAAATAATAGACGAAGGAAGGAAGAGGAAGAGAAGAGAAAAGAATAGAGGAAGGGAGGAAGAGGAGAGAAAAGAATAGAGGAAGGGAGGAAGAGGAAGAGAAGAGAAAAGAATAGAAGAAGGGAGGAAGAGAAGTGAAAAGAATAGAAGGGAGGAAGAGGAGGAGAAGAGAAAAGAATAGATGAAGGGAGAAAGAGGAGAGAAAAGAATAGAAGAAGGGAGGAAGAGGAAGAGAAGAGAAAAGAATAGAAGAAGTGAGGAAGAGGAAGAGAAGAGAAAAGAATAGAGGAAAGGAGGAAGAGGAAGGGAAGAGAAAAGAATAGAAGAAGGGAGGAAGAGGAACAGTCGGAAAGCTATATAGAATTAAACAGTTCTATGGCCCCATTACCACTAATTGGGCAGCAAATCTGCTGAATTACCGCCACACTTGATTCCTGTTACCGCCACTTGGTCCAGCAGATGTACTGTGGGATTACAAGTGGTGTTAGGGCAGCGTTACTCCTTATTTTCAGAGTCCATAGGACCCCCTGCTGATTTGGGCAGAAACATGCCTTGAAACACTTGTGTATATAAATGCCATATCATATCATTATATCATAATTACTACAGGCGGTAATTCCACCTGCTGTAATTTCCGCTGATTTTGGTGTTGAGGTTTAAGATTTACCTGCAGCTTTTTGGTGGAAGTACATCCTCCACCTCATCACGGGCGATGGCTGCGGACTCTCAAAGCGGGGAAAACCCACAGAACAGGTTATCGTGCCATGTTCTTTCTAGAGCCTGTTGCCTTTTTTGTATTTTCACCAACAAACATGTATTACGGCGGTACGGTAATGCTGCAGTAATAGAATTAGTGCCGCATTACAGCAGTGTTATACCGCAACCCCGTATGTGTAATGAGGCCCATGTGTTTTTAATGCACACTTTTTTATCTCAGATTTTTTTGCCAGACGATTTTTACCTTTTTTGCTGCAAACTGCGAGGGTAGACGCCTGCACCCCTACTTTCCCCAACCCCCACCAACCCATCCCATTTTGCTTCACCAAAGCACGCATTTTGAAACAAGGACGTATCGGGCTGCGTTACTCTCATCCTAGGCACGTGCTACCTTGAACTGTTGCAGCCCTGGCGAGGGCGCCGCCGGTTTCCAGTCACACGGAACGCCGAATGCAGCTGGAGTTCAAGGTGAGCCGCTGCCGCGCATGCTAAGTGCGGCCTGCCCGCATGCTAAGTGCGACTGCAAGCTCCATAAAAGGCTTCATAGATGATATCACAGGTCGGCCCATTTGCGTGCGTCTGATATGCAGGAAAAACCATAACATTAAAAACGAGCATGTCTGGACATAAATCTGGGCTGCAGACGGGTCACCTTGAAGGCGACATTGGCGTGCGACACGAAATGTGTCTTTTCTGAGGCACATGTAGAGGAGTTCAGAAGTGGCTCAGCCGGCTCTTTAAATTTGCTGACAGAGAATTAGACCTTTTTTACTCAGTCTGACCAAACTCCTCTTCTTGCCTTGGCTTCTCCCTTTTTAGAGCACCCGAAAGAGCTAGTTTCAAGATCACAGCAATACTAGGCAGCCGTTTTGGAGGCACTAGCCAATAGGCGGCGGTTTGTTCCCACAATCACTGCAGAGGCGTAGACAGGGTTGAGGCCTGAGCGGGCAAGGCCCACCCAAAATCGGTAAATGCCCACTCAGCAGCCCTGTGAGGTCATAATGTCTCTGCGGTGGACACAAATACATTAGCTTCAGGGCCCACTTGTTAGACAAACCTGGCTATGCCGCTCAAACACTGTCCCTCCGGCGGTGGAGAGTCTGGCAGAATGTCACTTGGCCTATCAGAGCTTTTCACCGACTCTAGCCTTTTTCTGTTTTACTAGCACAATGACCTTGTCTGGGAGGCCCAAAGGGGTTACGATTCTATGGTCTCTCCATATCATGTTTTATTTTCATTTTACTTATAACAACAAAACATGAAATAACAAAGAAATTCGTAGCAAAAACGATATACATAATTACAAACACATAAATACCCCCTCCCCCCTTACAGATGCCAGGTACACATCATAGAATATGAAATTGTCAGATTCAATACAATGTCAGAAATTTGCCCCAAATTTTCATAAACAACCCATTCTTGCCTTGTTTCCTATATATACATTTTTCCACATCCGCCAGATCAAGCATTTCTTTCAACCAGTCCTCTTTTTTTAAAGAAATGTCGGATTTCCAATTCCTAAGGTTGATTTTTTTTTCCCATCATGGCTCCCCTAAATAACCAATTCTTTTGGCTTTGAGTGAGTATATCTAAGGTAGCATCATTTCCCAGTATTAATGTTTCAAAATCAAGACCTATCGGTTCATCCAAGACCTTTTCCATCACCACACCAATCTCATTCCGAAATTCACGCACCTTGCTACAATCCCACATCATGTGTTCCAGTGTACCAGTTTCACAAATACAAGCCCAACACTCAGAGTCATCTTTCAAACCTCTCTTCCATAATCTTTCAGGTGTCCAATAAACCCTGTTTAATATCTTTATTTGTCTCGTTCTCTCAGTCAAACCCAGGGAACAAAATTTGACATTTGCACACATCCTTGTCCATGTCTCCACTGTAATTTCAGAGCCAATTCTTCGACACCACTCGTCTCTGAGCTGAACATTGTCTTTATATTCACTCACTATTTGTTTGTACTCCCGGCTAGCTAAGCCACCTTCACCTACCAACGACTTTCTTGTAAGAAAATCCAAATTCAAACTCGCCTGCAAATCAATCTCATCAACTGCAATCTTCAATTTCCTGCAATCCGAAAACCTGAAATTTTCAATATGAAATTGTTGTTGCAACTCTCTAGCACTCATCCATTTCCCCTCCTTAAATAAATCATCAATCCAACTCACACCACCCAAAAACCAGTCTGCCCAGAATAGCGTCATATTTTCCAATCTAATAGAGGGATTCAACCATAATGACGCACCAGGATCTCTACATGCATCCACACCCAGCAAACCATTGAATTTCTTCCAGGAGTTTCTCAGACAGACAGTCAATGGGTCCTTCACACTCTTCACTCTTGATTCTGTAGTCAGTAAGGCTCTGGGTGACAGAGGACCATTACAACTTGCTTCCGCCACAGCGCATTCATCAGATATCGGTGCCAAGAAATCAATTATGAAGTCACAAATAAAGGCAAGGTGATAGGCTCTAAAGTTCGGCACTCCTAGTCCACCTTTCTCCACTGGTAATTGTAGTTTCCACAAGCTCAATCTAGGTGGTGTCTTGTCCCACAGAAAACCTTGAATATTACTGTCCAATTCCTTCCAGTACCGAGTATCTATATTCAGTGGGATCATACTCAAGATATAGTTGATCCTGCGGGTCGATACCATCTTTCAAGCATTAACCTTCCCCCATAGTGAAAGACTTAATAAACTCCAACGTTCCAGAATGTTTTGAAAATCCTTACAAATTGTATTCATGTTCACCCTCACCAAATCACTAATCTTTGGAGTAATCCAGATACCAAGATACTTCATTTTATCTGGGCACCATCTAAACCCTAGATTAGTCACATAACTTTTATTACAGCAAGGTACCAGGGGCATCACCTCCGACTTGGTCCAATTTATTTTATATCCAGAGACGGTTTGAAATAAACTCAAAATTTCCATTAGAATTGGTAGTGACTGTTCCAAGTCTCGGAGAACCAGAAGAATGTCATCAGCATATAACCATATTCCTTGTTGCCTTCCCCAACACAACAGTCCTTTCATACAGGGATCATCCCTAATCATAGCTGCCAGGGCCTCAATCGCAATAACAAATAGCAATGGGGAAAGAGGACACCCCTGTCTTGTCCCTCTTTCCAATTTGAAAGAAGCCGAATGTCTACCATTGGTGTTAACTTCAGCTGTAGGATCTGAATATAGTAGCCTAATCCATGTTCTGTATTTAGCCCCAAATCCCATTTTTCCAAGAACCAAAAAGAGGAATTCCCAATCCACTCGATCGAACGCCTTCTCCGCATCCAACGAGAAGACTGCTGCTCCATCCAACAGATCAGTTGCTTTATCGATCGTGTGAAACAGCCTTCTAATATTACTTTATGTCTTCCTACCTTTCACAAATCCCAACTGATTCTCATTGATCAGGGCTGGTAGAAGATTTTCCAGTCTAATAGCTAAGACCTTTGCCAGAATCTTATTATCCATGTTAATAAGACTAATCGGCCTATAACTCGCTGGAAGTGTCTCATCCTTCCCCTTCTTAGGAAAAACAGAAATTGTTGCGTGTCTAGTAGTGGTCGGTTAAAGACCATTTGCCAAAGAAGCCACATATACGTCCTTTAGCAATTCAAGGGCCGAGTCCGGCAACAGCTTGTAGAACTGAACCGGAAAGCCATCAGGCCCTGGCGACTTTCCCACATTCGATCTATTAATGGCCCCTTTGATCTCATCCAGTGTCAACTCCGCCTCAAGTAGCTGAGAATCATCATCCGAAAGTCTCGAAACATTCACCTTCTCAAGAAAGTCTTCACCCCAAATAGACGTATCGGATTCCTTCCGGTATAAATCAACATAATAGTCCCGAAAGATGTTGTTGATCTCTTCCGGATGTAGGCCAGCCATCGGTCACACTTCTCTCCTTTCTCAAAATACACACATTTCAAGTTGTGGTATTTCCGTTCCGTCTGCTCCTCAATTATATTCTTCAGTTCCCTTTTCAATTTCAACATTTCGGCCATACCAACCAAGTCACAGAGATCTGCCATTGTCCTCTTGAACAAAACACTAATTCTCATTTCCAGGTCCTTTTGTCTAGTAACATATTTCTTATTTAAACCAGACGTTAAATTAATGATATAGCCATGCATGGTACATTTGAAGGCTTCCCATACAATCTCTGGCCTGAAATCGCCCGTGTGATTTTCAGATATGTAAAATTCTATTTCGGTCCTCATTTTTTGCACTTCTTCAACCATTTGTAAGACTGCAGTATTCATTCTCTAAGTATAATGTCTCTGCTCCTCACAAACCATTTTAATACACATTGTTACATGTGCGTGGTCAGTCAGAAGAATAGTACCAATTTCACTTGTCCTATGATTCTCGGTCATTTTCCCAGCTGTCAATAACATATCTAGTCTAGAATAAACCGAATGTGCCCCTGAGTAGAAACTATATTCTTTAGTAGACGGGTGTTCCAACCTCCAACAATCTTGTAGGGCATGTTCTTGAAGCAGGTTTTTGAAAGATAGATAGTGACGGTCAGTCTGCTTACTCTTCATCCAAATCTTTATTCAAAACAGTATTAAAATCACCACCCAGAATAATATTATCTGTACCTAAATCTTGTAACGATTGAGCTACTTTCCTATAGAATGACCCATCATCTACAGATGGGGCATAAATATTACACAAAGCCACAATACACCCCTGTATATTAACCAGTAGTGCCACCATTCTTCCTTCCCGAACTGACCATTCACGCAATACCTTTATTGGCAAATTTCTCTGAATCAAGGAGCCATAGACCCTCTCAACCCAACCTTTCTTAAGGTTTCCAACTTCTTCTTTAAGAAGATGTGTTTCCTGAATAAAACAAATGTCACTTTTCAATTCTCTTAAATAGGTCATAACCTTCATTCTTTTTTTGGAATTGTTTAATCCACACGTAGGTCACTGGCCATTTCCTTCGCCCTTAAATTCATGTTAAAATTGCCAATGAAAAATGTCTCGGTCAAACGTAGAAACCCATATAAACGACAATCAGATGTGTAACTGAACCCCCCCTTCTGAAATAGAAGCAAGTCAGCAACAACAGAAATATTTTACAAACTATGTATAACATTTTAACCAGTCCAGTGTCCTGGACACCTCTCGTATAAACTAATGAACATTTTAAACTAATATATAAACAGCCAAAAACCCATATATTAGACAAACATCACCACTTCAATATCAGATTCAAAACTCATTAATCACATTAAAGACACTCCCCCTCATTCACACCAATAGATATAAAAACTCAACGACTATCCTAAACTCTATGATACTCAGACCATGTCACCCAAATCAAACTCAGGTAGCCACAATTCCCCCATCTTAGCAGCAGATGTTAACAGCACCACTCAAACCCAACAATCTCATTCCCCTTTCTTTCAGACCCGCCTATCATCATTCCAGTAACAACCGAATCCTTGAGTGTATATTCGAGTTATTGCATTTAAGTACTAGAATCAATGGTGGTGCACGGGTCAAATTCCGGGTTGTCATGCAATCTCACATTCCCAGCTTGTGTCCATATGCAGTCTCCTCACCCGACATCTGGACCAACATGAAAGTCAATCCGACCACCACTGATCTCCGTTTTCCAAGATATACCATATTATAAATAGCAATGCATTTCAGCAAACATTAAACCTCCACCTCAGAATTATTCAAGTTTTTCTTCTATACGTCCCTATGCAAACATAGCGACAACTATATTTGAATTAATGAACCTTAAATATAATTGAATAAATTTGAGAAAGAACATTAGTAATTAATTATAAACATTCCTGAATAATGTCTAAAACTTGCAAGAGATACTAATAGATCTTGCAAAACATTAACCGTGAAAAGACACGTGTAAAAATAAATAAATAAAAATAAAAAATAAAAATTACGCCAGCCCATGACTAACTGTAACAATTTCTTCATTACTCCATATCAATATAGGAGTCAGTACGTGAGTTCCGGCAAATTGCCCAATATCCTTGCAGGGTCAGTTTCACTTCTTCAGTTCTGTTTGCTAGCTCTTTGACGGGCCCCAATCTCCCAGTGACCATTTCCATGGCAGAGATAGGAGACACTGAATCGCTCGCTCCAATGACTAGTTGAAGTGGCGTCTCCTATCTCTGCCATGGACATGGTCCATGGGACAACTATTTGGGTAACAATCCATACATATACAACCACCCCCACAATGGGATTTTTCCCATGATGTTGAGGCAAGAAGTCTGCGGGGCTGACAGCACCTGCTTCGTACACTTGCATTACATCAGAGTCTTGCAGCTGCAGGTACCACCTTTCAAGGCGAGCTGCGGGATGAAGAAATTAGCCTTTCATTATGGGTAGAAACAGTTTATAGTTATCAAGCACCACTTCTGAGCCCGTATTCTAAGTGTGATAGTGGATACACCCTGTAAGGAACTCATGGTGGCAACAGCAAAGACAGACCCAGGTGATCACATTTCAAGGGTGTTTATTAAACTGTAGAGGCAGATGGGAAAAACGCCTAATATAAACCTAAATCTAAGATGCGAGCAAGCTGCAACCATCAAATAATAAGGCAGTCCTAGTGCCGTCTTGTCAAAATAAAAGGGCCTCTATTGAATAAACCTGTTGCCAATCCTTACAACTAAATAATATAAAACTTTGTTTGATTAACTTGAATGAACGGTCAAGACAAATAAAGATCTTCAATAGGGTGTACTGGTGTCCAGAGAGGCTGAAGAAGAGAGGTATGTTGAATTCTGATGACTGCTGGAGTTGTGGGAATGAGGTGGGTAGTCTTGAACATATGCTCTGGGACTGTATACGAGTTTGTGGATTTTGGCATGATGTGTGTAACATTTGTTTGCAAATTCTAAATTTGGATATTGATTTAGACTTCAAGACGATTGTCTTAGGGAGTCATAACTTGCTTGGGGCTCTTTCGCAATCTCAGAAAAAAATTCTCTTCAGAGGGGCTTTAATATGCAAAAACATGATTTTAAGAGGCTGGAAGTCACAAATTGCTCCGACAGCTATGGACTGGATTGATGAGATGACCTGTCTTGCAAGCATAGAGAAGGTAATTTCGAAGAGGCAAGGGAAACTTCATTTACATGCAAAAATCTGGGATAGATTTCTGAATTTGTACTAGTTCATTATTTGTAAATATTTTTAAATATGTTTTTTCTATCTGCATGTAGTTCTAATGTTTTTTTTGTGCTATTGACTGTTATTTGTTATTCTACAAAATATATAAATAAAGAATAATAAAAAAACTAAATACCAAAAAGAGTGTGGGTAAGGGTTCACAAGAAAGAAAGAAGTGTTCACAAATGGTAAGTCAGGATGTGGTAGCCAGGGGTCTCCCTTCCCCATGTTTTGAGCACGGGACAAGGCGGGATTCCGGAGCACAGCACACTCTCGAGCTTTCCCAGCAAGAGACTATAGCTCTGCTCTCAGGTATCAGGACCTTCGGTGGTTAAGTCTCTTTTCTACAAAAAGACTCTTGCCTCTGAGAACCTGATGTGTTCAAAGTAACAAACAAAAGGTTCCTTTCCGTATGTACATTGGGTGATGACTTTTCACCCCTGAATCCTCCTCTTCCGGGTTCAGACCCTTCTCGAATGTTAGCCTCCCTCCATCGGGTTCAGGACAGCTTTTCACAAAATTATTTCACCTGTTGCATTCTCAAGTCTTAATGTCTTTTTAGACAATCCCCTGTGGACATCCCTCTGTCGGGTTGAATCTTGTCAACACAATGTGTATCGGGGCATCATGCTTCTCCCCGTTCTGTCGGCATCCCTCCATCCGGTTCACTCTTGCCAACACAATGCTCCTTCTCCTCTTCTTCCTATGCGGGATTCATCTCCCTTAGCTTTCAATTACGTGCTGGTCAAAGACTTTTGACTGTACAGAGGATTTTGCTAGATGCCTGTATGACCACTTTGACGTCTTCCTTGCGGCTTTCCTATGGCTCTCTGGTATCAGTAGTTTCAACAATATGGGAACTAACCAGAGTCTCTCGACTGAGCACCTACGTGGTGCCAGACCCCTCTGCAGCTGGTCTTCCCTTGACGAAATAACAGTTCTTTGATTTTTCCTTATTTTGCCATTTGCAACCTTTGTTCAACACAGTTCGGTTTCTTATCGGTTCTCCCCTTGACTCACCGGCTGTTATGAACCGCTTGGCTTTTCTTGTCTCTGGTGTCAAGGACGGTACCACTGTAGCAAGCGTCTCTCCCTCGCTTGGTTATCATCGCAGGAGGACTTTGTGTAACGTTGACATCTGCTGCAACACACGCTGGCTATTGTTCACAGTCTTACGATTCCTTTCATGGAGGCTTTGCAGGTCTGGGTCGGAAAGGGCAAGGTTACTTCTCTCCTTGTCGCACCTTTCAGTTCTTGCCACCTTTCTCCTCCTCTTGAACTGCTGTACTTGGATAGCTGTCTCGTCGTGCGGTCTGCCTTGCTCGTAGTGTGCTCTCATGCTCCACCTTTTCTCCCTGTGGGGAGGGAAAGAGCCGGCAGGTGTGTGTGATTCTGGTCGATTGCCTGATTTTGCCTGACCCTTGTGTTGGGACTTGTCAGGTTAATGGCTCTGGTGTTAGCCTGTTGTCTTTCATGGTGTGGGAAAGTGTTCATGTCAGAAAAGGGCAGGGATAGAGTTTCTGAATATCCTATGTGGTAGGATGGTGAAAAGGTGTTATCAGAAGTGGGATAGTGCATCTCACCCGTCAGTGTCCCACTTCCACTCCTGTGGACCCCCCATCCAGGTGATCCTCCCTCACTGGTCCACCCCCAGGAACCGGATCCAATAGCGATGGCCGTGTCCTGGCCACCTGGATGACAGATCCCCGGGGACTAGTCCGGGAGACAGCTTCAGTTTTCTCACAACCCCCAGAGTACAGCTGGGGTTTCCCTACTTATGAATAAAGCTGTTCAGTTGATGCGATCATACTTCTAGTGAAAGCGACGCAGAGATTGTCCCCGCTCTTTTGAGTCTATGCTGTGCCCAGACTGAATGGACTAGCATCTACCAGTGGTGCAATATAAAATGTGGGGGCCCCCCTGCGAGCCATGCTGAGGCCCCCCAACTTGGCAACAAATCACAGGTTGCACCACACTCAGGGCCGGCCTAGATTACCATGCTTGCACAATATGCATGAACCTGCTGCTGCATGGGAACGCCGCAGACTTCACTAGGAGAAAGATATAAATATGTGTTTTAATGCATTATACAGCACACTTTCTGCGAAAAATTGGCTAAAAGGCCAGAGCATTTGCAATTGTTTTGTAGGAAAACACAAATCTAAAAATCCAATACATGCAAGTCACCAACAGTGCACAGGAACATTAATGCTTTAATTAATATAATGCTTTGCTATTAAAAATGACATGCCACAGTGAAAACATGTCCAACTGGCTGCAAAATGTAGACCAGTCTAGACACGTAATAACACATTACAGTAAAGCATGCCAGGCCATCTTTAGACATACCTAGGCTGGTTGCACCTAAATGCCAGTGGGAGCAATAACACTTATCATGGTTATTTATCACAGATGCCCTGAAAAATATACAATGCTGCAGTAGGAAACGGCTAGACTGGCAGTACGCAAATGCCAGTCTAGCCAGGTAATTACACTTAGCAGGACTGTTTTATCTGAGATGCCGAGTTAAAAAAAGTCAAGCAAAACTAAGAAATGGCTAGACTGGCTGCACCAAAATGCCTCTCTAGCCACTAATACCACATAGCAAGCCTGCTTAGCCTGGACATGGATGACCATTACAATATATTGCAAACTCCCCATCCCACTCCACCTCCCCCCACACATCCCCTCTCCCTCCTACCCCTGCCCCAACCTCCAAAATCAACTTCTCGGCCCAGAATTACCTCCACGTCCCTTTCCCTTGTCCCAGTGCTTATGGAGGAGGCTCCTTGCCTCATAGATAAGTACTGGCATGAGGAAGATTGTGACTAGGAGTAATGACAATTACAGATAACTAAGCCAGGCATTACCTCCATGTCCCTCAACATCATCCCAGTAGTGGCGCAGCACCATTGAGCTGTCTGGACTTCAGCCCTTCCCCCATTATCCCCCCTTGACATTTTGGGGCATGTTGATTTGACCTGGCTGACCTATAGAGCCGTTGCTGGACAGAACAGGACACACATGTTAAACGGCACCTGGGTTTTGCTGTTAACAAAGGCCCAGCAATTACATACGTAAAGCATTTCATTGTTAGTACCTGCATTCAAATGCAGAAATCTTTAGGCAATTGAAATCTTGATGTGGTTTTAGTACTTGCATGCGAGGGAAGTTATTGGAAGGGTAGAGAGGTGACAGGAGACTGCTTATTCTCACAGCAGTCCATAAGTGGGTGCTTTCAGACTTAAATGAGAGAGTTAACTGCTTGTAACATTGAATCTGTACTAGAATAGTCTCATTAGGATGCATCAAGAAGTTGTTTGCCCCTCCCCACTGCCCGTGAAGTTAGCACCTCTCCCAACATTCGAAGGGTTAGCACCCCCTGCCTCCCTGAAATTTAGGTTTCGTTGTGCCCCTGATTACGAGCACATACACAATTCTACATACACACACGCACACCCAGCCACCCATACATTTAAGTGTGTACCCTTTCACCATACAAGCACACCCAGGCCGCCACCCATACATTTAAGTGTGCACCCTTTCACCATACAGGCACACACACCCAGCCACCCATACATTTAAGTGTGCTCCCTTTCACTATACACTCACACAGGCAGCCACCTATACATTTAAGTGTGCTCCCTTTCACTATACACTCACACAGGCAGCCACCTATACATTTAAGTGTGCTCCCTTTCACTATACACTCACACAGGCAGCCACCTATACATTTATGTCTGCACCCTTTCACATACACTCACACCGGCAGCCACCTATACATTTATTTGTGCACCCTTTCACCATACAGGCACACCCAGGCAGCCACCCATACATTTAAGTGTGCACCCTTTCAACATACACTCGACATGCACACCCAGCCGCCCACACATTTAATTGTGCATCCTTTCACCACACACTCACACAGGCAGCCACCCATACATTTAGGTGTGCACCCTTTCACCATACACTCACACATGCATATGTCATGGAGTTGAGGGGAGCCCTATTAAAAAAGAAATGGTTTCTTTTTGAAGTCACTACGACTTCATAAAGAAATTATTCCCGTTAATGGCCAAATAATAATAGAAATAATTTCTTTATGAAGGTAGAGTGACTTCAAAAAGACACTATTTCTTTTTGAAGTCATAGAGTTCCATGCACCCCATGACATGGAGGCGTCCATCCTAGAGGCTTCCGTGTCATGGCGTGGGGATCTTGCCAGAGGTTAAGATTAAGTCTAAACTTTCCTGCCAACGGGGCTATTTCTGCAGCTGGTGGTCTTCATGGAGCTCTCCTCCAACAATACCAGGTAAGTGCATATTTATTCATCAGAAGCTTGCTCAGGTTTGGGGGAAGGGCTTTCTCGTGCCTCCTGTGGGTGGACCATATTCCTGCACTAGGTAATTCTGGGAGATCTTATGAAGAGCTTGATTCGTTTAAACTAGTACGTTATTGAGTCGGCCCTACTTGATTATCAGTTATTCTTTTACCAATCGCTTGTGTTGGAGTTTTCCCTGCGAGTGGAGGCAGAGGCTATCTGTCCTGGGTGGCTCTTCCCAGAAGGAGTGAAAGAGTTAACAGTGCTCCAGGCCAGCAGCACACTGTGTAGTGTCATACACACTCCTTTCATCATTACAGGCCTCGATGACCGCAGATCTGCCTCACACGGGGGAAGTTGTCAGCCCAGGTCAGCTGATCCGGCTGCTGCTATGCCCGACAGTTTTAGTGTGGAATGTGCCAGAGCCTGTCAAAAAGGGAACAGACAGACATAGGCACGTGTGAGAGAGAGGAAGAACAGCACTTCCCACCGTGGCACGTGGACAACTCGCAAACACAAGCGCTCTCTCCTCCCACCGTCGCATGTGGGCAACTCCATCGCAAACACAAGCGCTCTCTCCTCCCACCGTGGCATGTGGGCAACTCGCAAACACAAGCGCTCTCTCCTCCCACCGTGGCACGTGGACAACTCGCAAACACAAGCGCTCTCTCCTCCCACCGTGGCATGTGGGCAACTCCATCGCAAACACAAGCGCTCTCTCCTCCCACCGTGGCACGTGGACAACTCGCAAACACAATCGCTCTCTCCTCCCACCGTGGCATGTGGGCAACTCGCAAACACAAGCGCTCTCTCCTCCCACCGTGGCACGTGGACAACTCGCAAACACAAGCGCTCTCTCCTCCCACCGTGGCACGTGGACAACTCGCAAACACAAGCGCTCTCTCCTCCCACCGTGGCATGTGGACAACTCGCAAACACAAGCGCTCTCTCCTCCCACCGTGGCATGTGGACAACTCGCAAACACAAGCGCTCTCTCCTCCCACCGTGGCATGTGGACAACTCGCAAACACAAGCGCTCTCTCCTCCCACCGTCGCATGCGGGCAACTCCATCGCAAACACAAGCGCTCTCTCCTCCCACCGTGGCACGTGGGCAACTCGCAAACACAAGCGCTCTCTCCTCCCACCGTGGCACGTGGACAACTCGCAAACACAAGCGCTCTCACCTCCCACTGTGGCACGTGGGCAACTCGCAAACACAAGCGCTCTCTCCTCCCACCGTCGCATGTGGGCAACTCGCAAACACAAGCGCTCTCTCCTCCCACCGTCGCATGTGGGCAACTCCATCGCAAACACAAGCGCTCTCTCCTCCCACCGTGGCATGTGGGCAACTTGCAAACACAAGCGCTCTCTCCTCCCACCGTGGCATGTGGGCAACTCGCAAACACAAGCGCTCTCTCCTCCCACCGTGGCATGTAGGCAACTCGCAAACACAAGCGCTCTCTCCTCCCACCGTGGCATGTGGGCAACTCCATCGCAAACACAAGCGCTCTCTCCTCCCACCGTCGCATGTGGGCAACTCCATCGCAAACACAAGCGCTCTCTCCTCCCACCGTGGCATGTGGGCAACTCGCAAACACAAGCGCTCTCTCCTCCCACCGTGGCATGTGGGCAACTCCATCGCAAACACAAGCGCTCTCTCCTCCCACCGTCGCATGTGGGCAACTCCATCGCAAACACAAGCGCTCTCTCCTCCCACCGTGGCATGTGGACAACTCGCAAACACAAGCGCTCTCTCCTCCCACCGTGGCATGTGGGCAACTCGCAAACACAAGCGCTCTCTCCTCCCACCGTCGCATGTGGGCAACTCCATCGCAAACACAAGCGCTCTCTCCTCCCACCGTGGCATGTAGGCAACTCGCAAACACAAGCGCTCTCTCCTCCCACCGTGGCATGTGGGCAACTCCATCGCAAACACAAGCGCTCTCTCCTCCCACCGTGGCATGTAGGCAACTCGCAAACACAAGCGCTCTCTCCTCCCACCGTGGCACGTGGACAACTCGCAAACACAAGCGCTCTCTCCTCCCACCGTGGCATGTGGGCAACTCGCAAACACAAGCGCTCTCTCCTCCCACCGTGGCATGTAGGCAACTCGCAAACACAAGCGCTCTCTCCTCCCACCGTCGCATGTGGGCAACTCCATCGCAAACACAAGCGCTCTCTCCTCCCACCGTGGCACGTGGACAACTCGCAAACACAAGCGCTCTCTCCTCCCACCGTGGCATGTGGGCAACTCGCAAACACAAGCGCTCTCTCCTCCCACCGTGGCATGTAGGCAACTCGCAAACACAAGCGCTCTCTCCTCCCACCGTCGCATGTGGGCAACTCCATCGCAAACACAAGCGCTCTCTCCTCCCAACGTCGCATGTGGGCAACTCCATCGCAAACACAAGCGCTCTCTCCTCCCACCGTGGCATGTGGGCAACTCGCAAACACAAGCGCTCTCTCCTCCCACCGTGGCATGTGGGCAACTCCATCGCAAACACAAGCGCTCTCTCCTCCCACCGTCGCATGTGGGCAACTCCATCGCAAACACAAGCGCTCTCTCCTCCCACCGTGGCATGTGGACAACTCGCAAACACAAGCGCTCTCTCCTCCCACCGTGGCATGTGGGCAACTCGCAAACACAAGCGCTCTCTCCTCCCACCGTGGCATGTAGGCAACTCGCAAACACAAGCGCTCTCTCCTCCCACCGTCGCATGTGGGCAACTCCATCGCAAACACAAGCGCTCTCTCCTCCCACCGTCGCATGTGGGCAACTCCATCGCAAACACAAGCGCTCTCTCCTCCCACCGTGGCATGTGGGCAACTCGCAAACACAAGCGCTCTCTCCTCCCACCGTGGCATGTGGGCAACTCCATCGCAAACACAAGCGCTCTCTCCTCCCACCGTCGCATGTGGGCAACTCCATCGCAAACACAAGCGCTCTCTCCTCCCACCGTGGCATGTGGACAACTCGCAAACACAAGCGCTCTCTCCTCCCACCGTGGCATGTGGGCAACTCGCAAACACAAGCGCTCTCTCCTCCCACCGTCGCATGTGGGCAACTCCATCGCAAACACAAGCGCTCTCTCCTCCCACCGTGGCATGTAGGCAACTCGCAAACACAAGCGCTCTCTCCTCCCACCGTGGCATGTGGGCAACTCCATCGCAAACACAAGCGCTCTCTCCTCCCACCGTGGCATGTAGGCAACTCGCAAACACAAGCGCTCTCTCCTCCCACCGTGGCACGTGGACAACTCGCAAACACAAGCGCTCTCTCCTCCCACCGTGGCATGTGGGCAACTCGCAAACACAAGCGCTCTCTCCTCCCACCGTGGCATGTAGGCAACTCGCAAACACAAGCGCTCTCTCCTCCCACCGTCGCATGTGGGCAACTCCATCGCAAACACAAGCGCTCTCTCCTCCCACCGTGGCACGTGGACAACTCGCAAACACAAGCGCTCTCTCCTCCCACCGTGGCATGTGGGCAACTCGCAAACACAAGCGCTCTCTCCTCCCACCGTGGCATGTGGGCAACTCGCAAACACAAGCGCTCTCTCCTCCCACCGTCGCATGTGGGCAACTCCATCGCAAACACAAGCGCTCTCTCCTCCCACCGTCGCATGTGGGCAACTCCATCGCAAACACAAGCGCTCTCTCCTCCCACCGTGGCATGTGGGCAACTCGCAAACACAAGCGCTCTCTCCTCCCACCGTCGCATGTGGGCAACACCATCGCAAACACAAGCGCTCTCTCCTCCCACCGTGGCATGTGGACAACTCGCAAACACAAGCGCTCTCTCCTCCCACCGTGGCATGTGGACAACTCGCAAACACACGCGCTCTCTCCCCCCACCGTCGCATGTGGGCAACTCGCAAACACAAGCGCTCTCTCCTCCCACCGTGGCATGTGGGCAACTCGCAAACACACGCGCTCCCTCCTCCCACCGTGGCATGTGGGCAACTCGCAAACACAAGCGCTCTCTCCTCCCACCGTGGCATGTGGGCAACTCGCAAACACAAGCGCTCTCTCCTCCCACCGTGGCATGTGGACAACTCGCAAACACAAGCGCTCTCTCCTCCCACCGTGGCATGTGGGCAACTCGCAAACACAAGCGCTCTCTCCTCCCACCGTCGCATGTGGGCAACACCATCGCAAACACAAGCGCTCTCTCCTCCCACCGTGGCATGTGGACAACTCGCAAACACAAGCGCTCTCTCCTCCCACCGTGGCATGTGGACAACTCGCAAACACACGCGCTCTCTCCTCCCACCGTCGCATGTGGGCAACTCGCAAACACAAGCGCTCTCTCCTCCCACCGTGGCATGTGGGCAACTCGCAAACACACGCGCTCTCTCCTCCCACCGTGGCATGTGGGCAACTCGCAAACACAAGCGCTCTCTCCTCCCACCGTGGCATGTGGGCAACTCGCAAACACAAGCGCTCTCTCCTCCCACCGTGGCATGTGGACAACTCGCAAACACAAGCGCTCTCTCCTCCCACCGTCGCATGTGGGCAACTCCATCGCAAACACAAGCGCTCTCTCTCACGCGCGTGTCTAATAAACCTCAATGTGGGATTTTGTTCCCAAATGCCTTTTTATATGTTAGTTGTTTGTACGAACTCATTTTGAAGTGTAGTATAACAATGCAGGCCAGTAACATAAATATACACTTGCTTTCAATACATATTCGAGTGGTGCTGAGAGTCTCGGAAGAGAAGTTAATGCGCCTTTGCCAAGTTTCTCTCTCTCTATCTCTCTCTCTCTCTCTCTCTCTCTGTCTCTCTCTCTCTGTCTCTCTCATTTGGGTCTCCCTTGCTACCCCAAATAATGTGTCTTTCTGGAATTCTATACAATAATTGCTAGACTCATTAAAGCTTTTTTTCAGGCACAATCCAGGATTTAGTCTGTTCTTAAACACCTCAACTCAGCCTTTCATCCTTCTGAGGTTGATAAATGAGTACCAACACAGGTTGGTTGATATTGTATGTTTATTTGTTCTCTAATTAGCGCTTAAGCATAAATGCTATATAATAACATATTATCATTTGGCCTTGGACTTCTGCTGGCATTCACAGTAATTTGATAATATGGGCGAAAACACACTGGCCCTCATTACGACCCTGGCGGAAAGGTGTTTACGCCAGCGTAAACCATGGCGCACCTTTCCGCCTGACTACGAGTTCCCGTAGCGCCATGGTGATTTTTACGCCTGCTTTTTGCAGGCGGAAAAATCCATGGCGCTACGGGACTTGTTAATTACGCCACCGTAATTTACGGTGGCGTAATTAACGCCTTCCCCACTCCCATTATACCCTATGGGGCAAAAATGGGAATGGGGAAGGGTAAATGGGGATTGGGGACTTACCGCCCCGCCAAGGTCGGAATGGGGCGGTAAGTCCGCCAACCCCCATGGCGGAGTTGGCAGCTTAGCGCCATGGACCATGGTGCAAATTGCACCATGGTCCTCCGCCAGGGTCGTAATGAGGGCCACTGACATTAACAATACATATGGTGATCCATTCTTGTATGACATGCATATCACATAGTGATGTAGTAACCATATTTTTCGTAGTATACTTAGGAACAATGCTATGTGATGCCACTTCCTGTTTTGTCAAGGGGTGAAAGGTTGTGTTCCATCGCTTCCCAAGATGTCATTTCGAGGTGGTGTCCGGTGACATCACTTCCTGTGATGCCATCAGAGGTCAAGGGTCATGTGATGTCACTTCCGCTACCCTTGGCATTTTGGTGAAATGACGTCCCTGCTCCCGCACATATGTAATCAACAGCATACACGCAGATGTGCACTCACACATAACAGTACAAACGGTAGAGATCCCAGGCAAATCTGACACTTAGTAAAACACTACTAAACCCACCTGTCAACATGAAACAAAATCAAGGAGTGACTGCTCAAGAACAGGAGGTATAACCCAAACTCCAGTGCTGCACGCTGGGCCAGGACCACCTCCGGCGAACCTGAGTTTCCTCAGCACCTGTGGTAGCTGTGGCAGTCCTAACTTTAAGGCCACAACCTGCCAACCGATACATTAATCCCATGACCGCTGACCTGAGACCCTGCGTCAGACAGGTGCCCCACTCCTCCACCCTCCTCCCCCATTTTAGAACACATGATATAAACATTCAACGGACAAAGTTGGACTGTTTTTGGGACGTATATATCCATTGATGCCGGTCAAGTGGCACAGCGAGTAGAGTGCTTGCTTTGACATCCATGCAGAGCCTGCTAACGCAGGTTCGAATCCCGGCGGGGCCAAACACTGCGGGTAATAATAAGCAGCGCTCAGATACCTGAGGGTTCGTAGCGCTATATAAGTGCCAAATTATTATTATCCTTAGGACAGTTCAGAGCTGCATTTTGTTTCTGGGGCCCTGTTGACAAAAGACTAAGGATCTGATTTATGGAATATATTGCACAGAAAATAGAGACTTGGCGAGCCAACTGCGCATGAAACCCCATTTGTCGATTCATAGAATTGTCTGTGAAGCACTTTTTCATATTTTGTGTGGACTTCGCACAGGCTCGGCACAGCTCTACCATCGGCTGAGTGCCTTGTGTGGGACTCCACGAAGGGGGATGGGGGTGGCCTGCGCAGGGACCGTAGTATAGGACGGAACATGCAAAATGAGGAAGAACAAGGGAAAAAGTGGGGGTTTACGAGGGATGGGCCACAGGCAGTCCATAGCATGCCCACAAATGCGCACAACAAAGCCTATTCATGGATGTTACCGTGAAACATCTCGCCTACGAAATGCCCATGCAAAGCCCTCGATCTTTCTGCCACTCGAAGGTAGGCGTACATACACTTGCACATAGGATTCACAGTGCAGAGGTGAGTTTGCATTTCGGGGTTCTGATCGGACTTAGGGGTACGCGTATGGAGGATAGCAAGGAGCAGGGACAGTTTACGGGGGTTCGCACGCAGTTTAACCGAAATATGACATAAATACGGGAAATGGTACGCATGTTTTCAGGGTGTTGGTTGCAGTTACAGGGGGACCCTCGTAGTGTCACTGAGGTGCTGGCTTGGTTGTGGGAGACCCCACACAGTTTTCTCACGGTGCGTGTGTTCGTGCCCGGGGCACAGGGGGCGCAAATGTAGGTGAATGTGACTGTTTTGGTTTCGCGTGAGGGCGTGACAGGGGCATTCCAGCCGCGATGTGCGGATAGGCCTACTTTGCTAGAACAATTACATTAATACGTGGAGCACGCAGATTTCATTCTGCGCGCAGGCTCATGCAGAGCCGTTCTCGGCACGCAGGCTTTGCAGGATCTCTGCACACTTTTCCATGAACCGGACCCTAAATCTAACTCTCAGCCTTCTACCCTAATCAACACCCATGTCTCCCCTGCACTAACCACCGGCATCCTGCAACCACCACCCACCTTACATCACTCTACATTTGAAATATAGCAAGTACCCTTTCATACCCAACACCTTCACCTTCTCCTTAACCTTCATTCCACACTCTGCCACCTTGCTAATAGTCTCCTCACGAAAGTGTTCACCCAGGTCTGGACAAGGCCCCTTGGATGACATCCATCATGGGGCAACACATACTTCACAAAGTGCTTAATATGTGGGGGTGTTTGCCAGGGCTGAGCCCTGGCACTTATTTCTGAGCCCCGGCACTTATTGTCTGAGACGCCGATTGATTATGAAGTAATGACAGCCAGAGCATCCACCCACCCAAATGAGCAGGTGCAAGCTGTAGTTTAACCCCAAATGTGTCGACACTGTGGGGAGCAGCAGTGGGTGGTGGCAGCAATGGTGGGGAACTGCCCGCCTGCAGCGTCACAAGCGTGCTAGAAAATATTTGGGCCCTGTCACTTATTTTCTTAGAAATTAAGCACTGACTTCGCCACATGTTTCTTACTAGTTTTGCGTCTGTGGCAGAGGCCGGTTACTCCGAAATTCCTCATACCAACATTCTCGCAGCTCATCTTTTCTCTCTTCCCATTACACCACAAACACACCACCCCTTCTTTTAAAGGGTCTAAAGCACAAAGAGGACATGCAAATAGCAAAAGCTGCACTATGTAAGACCCAATAGCATCGGATACACATTGCATTTCTAGTGTTGAGAAAGCAGAGGCCATTTTGATTATTTCAAATCTTCCTTGTGCCGCCAAACCCTGATTAGTTGCTGTGTTATCAATGATTTAAACATGCTAAGTAAAGGCAGGGACTATGGGGCAAAATGTCTGCTAAAGCTGTGCTGGACATAGAAGTGGCAGTACTCATAGAAATACCCAGGACATATACATACCGCTGTCCTGCAGGGTCGGACTGGTGCATAAAATTGTCTCGGGCATTAATTAAAAAGTGATCCCCTGTGTGCAAATGGCAATTCATTCCTTTTGTGACAGACTCAATCGCGCCCAAGGGAGAGTTTTTTGATAAGATGTGATGCTAATTGTGCAGTTTGAAGAATATTTATTCAGTAACACTGTTCAAAACTACTAGCCGCACAGTGAAGTCATTTATCAAACTGACCCACATTGGCCAAAAAAGTGTCCCGCTTTCACCCAAAAAACTGGGCCACACTAGAATTTAGCATTTTGGGTTCGGGCATTGCCCTATAGGCCAGTCCGAGCCTGCTGTCCTGAAGGCTAGAAAGTGGGTGGATCATCAGTGCATCCACTACACATGTTCTAAAAATATCTTTTTGGCCAACATGTTCTACCTAAGGCGGGATTGTCGTTTTTCATAACAGCCCCCTCTATCACTCCTAGGTCGACAATCTTTGCCTAGAAATTCCAAGGTTCAGACTGTCCAAAGCTGGAGGAGCTAGTTTCCCAGTCACAGCTGCTCTTGCCTGGAATGCACTACCCACTGCCTTGAGAGAGGACCAGCCCTACTCTAGATTTAGACGCAACCTTCTGAACTGGCTCCGCACTAAGGATATCTCATAAACCTCCACCCACTACTTGACTCTATGTTTATAATACTCTGTTAATATATTTACCTTGTATTCTAGACTCTCTACCCTACAACCTAAACTCTATGTACCATGAATATATGTAATGTATGTATTGTAATGTATGTATTGTAATAACCATATGCTGTAACTAAGATTCAAATATTCTTGTAACTGTTGCGCCCTGCTACCTGAGGGTTTGGTGCGCATTATCAAATAAATAAACAAAACAAAACAATACATGGCTTTACCTCTGCATCACCAACCAACTTGAAAAGAATCCAGTTCTAAATAGCATTTTTCAATGCAAATATGGTCACAATCTACCTCAAACTCAGTGCCTCTGAATCTGAACTGCTGCACCTCAATTTAAAAACTGATACCAGACCACTCAATACCCTTACTGTGCCTCTCGTTCTAACACTACCTATGATGCTAAACAAAATGCTTCCTGTTGATCCATGACAAAGCCCACTTTCTCTGTATACAGATGACATCATCGGTCACCACCTAGCAACACTTCTTCCATCTTCTCTGACACCTGATTCTATTCAGTATGCTCTCCTAGAAAGGTTTCCAAATGGGCCAGCATTCTTCAGCCAGACTGGAGGCTAGAGAGAAATGTTTGGCACTGGTGCGGTATGGGGGCACAGATTTAACCCCCGTAAATGCCTAAGTCAACTTCAGCACTGTGACAGAATGCCATCTGCGAGGGCAGGATAGCCTGAGCTTTTTCTGGCTCATGTGTCTAAAACCATACTGGTCATTCTGCCTCTGAAAGTGAGATCTGTTAATCAAACCACACTTCCGGAATGTTCCCTGCAGAAAAGTATAATGCAAACATGTAACTCTGCTGAGACCGTTCACTGACACCATCAGTAGCTGCTTTGTAGTTTAGCAACATGGCAAATTCAAAGTAACATGCATTGCTGCAAATATCCTGCTGGATCCCAGGTTCCAGCAGACAGAGGGCTGCCATTACCATGACCTACAATTTATATATAACTGTGTGTTCCCAGGGCCTGGTGGCAGATGCAGATCTAAATACAAGCCATGCCTAGTTTTGAAATGGTGGCTTATTGGAATCTACAAGTATACTGGCCAAAAGCATTTGGTGTCATTATATTGTCATCTTGGTGGCCAGTGACTCATTCCTGACAGGGCCTTGTGTGTAACCAGCTGTCTGGGCTGGATGCACCCAAAACACCCAGCTGTGGCCATGCCAGGAAACCACCCTTTTGATCTTTCTGAGAAGGTGTGTCACCTACACCAGGCAAAATAAAATCTACCGGGAGGTTAGCTGGAAAACAGTGCTTCAAAGATGTTCCTGCCAGTACAATGGAACGTTTCCAGTGGGTTCTGCAAATTTTGGCTCTCCAGATGTGTTACACTACGGCTCACATCAGACCTAACCAGTACAGTGAGGGATAATGGGAGACGTAGTTCAAAATATCTTGAGAGCCATAGGTTGCGGACCCCTGCACTAAGGTGTTGTTTAATGCAGACACTTAGATGCAGGGAGACAGAAGGGGCAGTCTAGATCAGCCCAGGAGAGGAGTTTCCAGCAAGAGTGGGGTTCCACCATCTTGGGATTTTGTAAGGCTCCCAGATTTCTTGTGTCTCCCCCTCCCCCGCCCCCTAATTACCACAGACAAAGCACTCTGGATAGGGTGTCACCAGGAACAAGATTCTGAAACATCTATCAGGATTGGACGGCTCACAGAAGGGTGGAAGGAAAGCAACCCACTGTCATAGACTATCTATTTGAGGGGATGAGAGCACCCCTCTCTTGAACCATCTTTCGTCTACTGAAGAAGGATCACACCTAGGACTTTGTTGGAGATACAGTCTGTTCCAAAGACTTCTTCCATAGAGGGAAAGACAAAGACATGCAGGAAAAGGACAAGCTTTTTCCTTCAATCATCCCAGAGAACATTTGGAGTGACTTGTTGGCTGGACAAGGCCTACTGGAGTCTGAGATCACTCCTACCCAAGAACCTGCTCAACAGAGGTGACAGCCTCTGAAAGTGCTCTCTGGAAACCTTCCTGGCGTGGAAGCGAAGAACAAGGACCAACCCTACCTCTGGAGACCATGGCAGCCAGAAGTCAAAACCCAGCTCTAGGCATTGTTTTCCCACTTCGATCAATTTTTGAGCCAGCTCAACTGCTTCGAGACGATTTCTGAATTGTTGTAAGCCTAGAGAGCTGCCTTTGATATTTACCACTTTTTGAGCTGACGTTGAGCCGTCCAGCCACTGACTCTACCCATCACCTGCCTTTGCTCAAGCATGGACCGACCATGAGCCCCACCTGCTTTCTTGTATCACGGAATTTAAAAAAGAACAAAAAAAACCATTCTCCACACTTACTGGCCGCCAGTACAGGAGCCTGGCGCCTGACTTCCGGGCTGGTCCGCCTGACTTCCATTCGCGCGGAAGCAACTTGATTGACTGGAAAGGGACAGGAGCACTTCCTGGGATGGCAATGTAGCGGCTGTCAGCGAATTTAAAGGTAAATCAAGTGCCTGCCTTACCCCTACAGCGCAAAAAACAGGAGAGTATGAAAGTCATGCCACCTTCTCTTCTTGTGGACTAAGCTGTTCTCAGAATCCTCCCGATAAACATGAGAAAATAAATCCATCAGAATTCTCAGGTGCTGCCACATAAGAATATGCAATTTATGGATCCACCGGTACATTCAAGTACTATCCACAATGAACATTCAAAAGATGCAAATACTACAATTCTCAAAGGATGCCCCCAAAGAACTCTCAAGTGATGGCTCTTCCTGGACATTTAAGTGCTATCCACGCAGATCATTCAAATGATGCAAGTACTAGAATTCTCAGGAGATGCAACTATAGAACTCTCAGTGGATGGCTCTTCCAGGACATTCAAGTGCTATCCACACTGACCATTCAAAGGATCCCAGTACTAGGATTCTCAAGAGATGCCACACCAGAGCTCTCAAGTGATGGCTCTTCCATAACATTCAAGTGCTATCCACTCGACCATTCAAAAGATCTCAGTACTAGGATTCTCAAGAGATGCCACACCAGAGCTCTCAAGTAACGGCTCTTCCAGGACATTCAAGTGCTATCCACACCGACGATTCAAAAGATCCCAATACTAGGATTCTCAAGAGATGCCCCACCAGAGCTCTCAAGTTATGGCTCTTCAAGGACATTCAGGTGTTATCCACACTGACCATTCAAAATATCCCAGTACTAGGATTCTCAAGAGATGCCACACCAGAGCTCTCAAGTGATGGCTCTTGCAGGACATTCAAGTGCTATCCACTCTGAGCATTCCAAAGATGCCAGTGCTCGAATTCTCAGGTGATACCACACAAGATCACTCAACTGATGGCTCTGTCAGGACATTGAAGAGCTATCCACACAGAGCATTCTAAAGATGACAATACTAGAATCCTCTTGAGATTCCCCACCACAGCACTCAACTAATCCCTCCAGAGCACTCCAACATTCTCAGGTAAAGCCGCACAAGTTGCTCAGGAAATATTATGCTTAGATAGCCTTAGAGATGTTCCACTAAAGCACCCCGGAGGTGTCTATGGTGGAGAACTCGAGGGATGACTCCATGGGAATACTCACAAGATGATAACACTAGAGCCTGCATATCATGTCCTCACCAAATGTCCCCCTCAAGAGGTGTTTACCATGGATCACAGTAGAAATGCTAAGAGATGCCTCGCCAGAAAGCCCACACCAATTTGTCCAAGCTATGTGCCCATGGAGAAACTCGAGCAATGCCACAACCATAATCCTGAAGAGATGCACCCACAGAGCACTGAAAAGATTCCCTCATCACTGCGCTTTCTGGGTGCCCTTTACTAAAAAGGCTAAGAGATGCCACAATTAAAGTGCTCTAGAATGATTAAGATTCTCCCATGAGAGCATTTAGGAGATTCTCCTCGCCAGACTGCTGAAAAGATGCCATGACCAGAGCGCTCAACTAGTACAGCAATCAAACGCACATTGATAGTGCAGCTATTGGGGGTTATTACGAGGTTGGAGGTAATGGAAAAACGATGCCGGTAAGGGATTACCGGCATTGCATACCGCTCCGGCTATTCTGACATAAGACCCCGGTATTAACAACACCATTATTAACGGTGCCGCTAATAGCGACAAGTGCGCGGGCACGCGGCCCATCATACCGGCAATACCGGTATGCCGCAGATGGGTGGACATCACAAGTCAGGCGGACATGCAAATATCGGCATCATGAAGGCGCTAATTGGGGATACCGGCATGCCGGTAATACCGGCATCGCAAAATGATCGTTAAATGCTATGTGCAGTGTTCCCAACTGCCAGAGGTACACACAATCAGCACAGGTGGAGGCAATGGACTCTGAGCCAGTACAAAAGGAACACACCCAAACACCACACCCCTTCCCACACCAAAATGATTCCACTAGTGGTAGCAATACTGGGGTTGGAGGACATGCTTGCATTGGAACACCAGCTACAACAACAACAGCAGGCACCACAGAGGAGACACAGGAGGAGAAGGAGGGTGAGACAGGCCCAGCATGCCCCACCAGTGCAGCCAGTGGTACCACGCAGGCAGCCCCCAATCCCTCGCATCAGAGCCAGTCCATTCAACCTAACCCCTGAGCAAATCCACACCCTGTACCGTCTTGACCGGGACACCATCACCACCATCGTGGACATGATACATGACGACATTGTCAGCCTCATCGAAATACACACCGCCATCCCCCCTCTACTCAAGGTAGTGTCGGTGCTCCACTTCCTTGCCACGGCACCTACCAGCACACAGTGGAATACATGCATAGAATATCACAACCCTTATTTTCTCGCATCCTTAAACAAGTGCTGGGTGCCCTCCTCAAGCACACAAGGGACTACATATCCCTACCACGGACTCCCCAGGAGATCTCTGACACAAAAGTTGCCTTCCATGCACTGGCAGGCATGCCAAATTGCATAGGTGCTCTCGACTGCACCCACGTGGAGTTGGTGGTCCCGCATGTCATGGAGGTGGTGTACCGCACTCGCAAGCAATACCACTCCATCAATGGGCAGATGGTATGTGACGCCAGCCAGATCATGACACATTCTTGTGCCTGATATCCCAGATCAACTCATGACTCAATGGTCCTGCCCAACTACATGCTGCCACGCTACATGGAGCGACATGCAGGACGACATGACTGGCTGCTTGGTAAGTAGCATGACAGGAACATGGCAGTGGAATGGGGGGTGTGATGCAGACACCACCATGATGTCAATGTTGGTGTGACAGCACAATGTGCACATCTGTAAACACTGTTCCCCAAAGCATCCCAAACAGAACATGACAATCTAAACCCATAGGACTGAAGTAAGTTCAACACCTATCACAACATGCCAAACAGTAATCCACCCCACATCCCACAACACGTGCACCACTCATCAGCGCACCTCACCCTCCATAACACCACCAAGCAACATGCCTGGAATATGCACTATGTTGCAGTCTCCAACGAATCACCACACCGGACAAGCATTCATGGGAGTGCATTGAACAAAATCACGAAGGGAATCCACTGTCTGACACAGGGCCACCACAACCAAAGGAGTGCAGCACGTCACCAGGTGAAATATCAGTGCTGAATGCCCAATATTGCAGAGACTACTGCCAACGCTACAAGTCAGTTAAACTCACAGAACACAAGACATCACTTATTTGACACAAACAAACCTGTATGCGTCCACAATGCATGAGCAACATCAAGGCAGTGCACACCGTGTATCATCTTGAAGATGCAACCCACACCATTAGTCCATGGCACAGGACACATTGAGGGCATAAAAATGGCATGCATACAACCAGGGGCATGTGCATGTGACCAACGATAATTTGCAGGCATGTGTGACTAGTACAGCTGTCCATCATGAATCGACTGACATATACCTTTTTTTGCCTCCCATGCAGGTGATGTGGCTATCCCTTGAAGTCGTCGCTCCTCACGCCTGTCTGAAACCCACAGAACAAACACGAGGAGGACTACAATCGTGCCCACACCCGTACCCGTGTGGTCATTGAGCAGACCTTTGGCCTGTTGAAGGCACGGTTTCACTGCCTTAGCCGGTCTGGTGGGGCACTCCTCTACAGGCATGAGAAGGTGGCCAAGATCATCATGGCATGTGTCATGCTGCACAACATGTGTATCCGACGGAACATGCCCCTGCCCCCTGACATTGAACTGCTACCACCTGGTGGTGATGAAGGGGATGAAGAAGATGTGGCTGCACATCATCGCGGTGCTGATCCACAGGAGGGACGTGATATGCGTCAGTCAGTGATAGCACAATATTTCTGACACACATGGCTGCTGAGGCTGTCATGATGGTTGGACAGAGGGCACTTGGTGTGGGACTACATGTACACTATGCACTGTATATGAATAAATGACACATGCGCAATGAGGAATGTCCACTCAAGATATTTTTTTTAACACAACAGGTGTATTCAACTGTACAACAAAGATGAAAATGCACTAACCCTACACCACCCTCACCACCCTCCCAGTCCCCCCACAACTCCCCCACACACCCTCACCCCCCTCCCACTCTCCACAACTCCCCCACAAACCCTCCCCTCCTCCCCCCACAACTCCCCCACACACCCTCGCCCCTCCCACTCCCCCCACAACTCCCCCACACACGGTGTCCAAACAATTGTCTCGTGCCTTCATCAGGCTGGCCAGTCTACATTCTGCCACTCCCTGCACCTGGTGGTGGCATGTCTGGCCGACGCAGGGTGCGCGCCGACCTGCATAGTGGGCTGGTCTGTGTGGAGCTCGAGGACGATGGGGTGGCCGCCTGCTCCATATGAGGGGCCGGATGTTCAGCCTCCATTGCATCAGCAATGCGGCTGAGGACCTGCCGCAGGGATGATACCTCCTTGCACAGTCTACTGGTGCAATCGGCGATGATTTTACCAAGAGAGGCGGTATTATCCCACCACTCCTGCCTTGCTTGGACATTGTCAGAAACAAATTGTCGCACCAGGGCAGCCAGCTCCTCCTGCTGCTGCGAAGTATGCCCTGCCTGCTGCTCCCCCGCCGGTACACCAGTGAAGGTGGAGGGTGCTTGCGTGTCTTCCTTAATTTCAATTCTGTCCCCTATGGGACTTATGGCTCCTTGTATGTACTCCTCCCCCAGACTGCTCTGGGGTGATGCTGTGGTCGGAGTCGACCGATGTGAGCTGGGGGGAAGGTGCCGGACTTGGTGTGCCAGGCAGGTCAGAGGAGTTGTCCTCCATGGGTACCCACACCTGTGCCCGCACCTCTTCATCAGTCAGGGGTGCGCTAGCTGCCGCCTCCCCAACAGAACTGTCTCTGCAGAGAGTGCACCTTTTACTGACTCCTGTGCCAGTGTCACTGGAGTTGTAGTTACGATATTGACGGGCGTTGGCAGCACCAGAGCCGTGGCATCATGAGGCGGTTTGCTCTTCGGAGCCTGCCTTGGCTTTTGTGGGGCTTTGGAGGTGGAGGGCCTGTTGCCCTCATCCCGGGTCCTCTTCCGGGGTGTGGTCGGCTGTGGGGGTGAGTCCCGGGCCTCGCTGTCATGATCTGAGCCTGTGGAGGTCGAAGAGAGGGAGGGCATGAGTGATGGTTTGAGAAGCATCATGCATACATTTGTATAATTGATCATCTACACATTGGAGGGGAATAGGCAGTGGAATTTGGATGATCACGTTGCTTGCTATATGGGTGGGTAATGCAGGCATCTGTCGGGGTCAATCATGTTGGGGCGTACATATGCTATGTGACATGCATATCTGTTGTGGCCTGCACATGCAGTGTGACTCTTGCCATTGACATCTTAGTGTGGTTTGTGTTAGGTATGGCATTGCCTTGCTGCAGGCATCTGCATGTGTCTGTGCTGCGGACAACAAGTAGGCTTGGAATGTGTGTGTATTAGGGCATGGCTTGCCTCTTCAGACAGACACATTGGTGGACTATCATCAGACTATGCATCACAGTGTTTTCTTAGGACACTTACCTCCTTCCGCCGATGATGTTGCGTCACACTCCATATCACCCACGCCTTCAATGGCCTCTATGCCGATCATGCTGGCACATATCTCCTCCCACCGGGACAGCTTTATCGGAGACCTTGCTCCTCCGCCAGTTGCCATGGCCTGGCTCCTGTTTGCGGCCAGGATATTCCTGACGCACAAGCGCAGGTCATCCCACCTCTTCCTCACATCCTTAGTTGAGCGTGGGGTGTTGCCAATGGCTCTGACCCTTTGTGCAACTTGTGCCCAGATCTCCTTCTTATGGATGGCTGCCTCCCTCTTGAGGCCCTGAGCAAAAACAATGTTCGCATTCGCGGCCAGGGTCTCAGTCAGCATGGTGAGCTCTTCTTCTTTGAAGCACTCCTTGCGCAGGCGGGAGGCGCCTTTCTTAACTGCCTTGGGCATTATATACCTGTTGTGGATTGATGTGGGTACACAACAATATACTCCTGCTCCTGGGTGCTGAGGATGGCAATGGATTGTGTTTTTAAAGATGGCCGCCGTGCTCTTTCCTGTTCCTGTGCGATGACGCTACATCTGGTTCCGCTTATTAGCGGTCACCGCGGTGACCTCTAATTCCGTTTTGATTCATGCCGATAGTGCTATCTGCGGTTTGGGTGATGCCGCTAAGGGCCATTTTCAGTACTTTAGGGGCATGCCGGTTGTGTCGTTACAAGCATGGCACAAAGCTCGTGCCCGCGAAGTCGTAATAACCCTCTATTAGCGGGCTCTTACCTACACGGACACAGTATTTGCTCCATGCCGGTAGGGACAGTTACTTACCTCCAAATTGTCTTTTTGGACCTACATACACATTTAGATGATGGAAAAGTGCCAACTACTAGTTGTCACAGGAAATCTACGATAGGCAACATACCAGTAAGTACATTTTACAGAGCTAGAGGAAACTGCTGCAAAGGTGTGGTATTTGAAAATCAATGTCAACTACTCACGGAAAGATTTTGAGACACAGGGTATTCTCTACAATGTGTCACTAAAGCACGTGACAGGAATGCTAGAAAATCAACTTTGAATCCTAGAATTAAGACAAGGGATCAGCATTGTACAAATATTAATATAATTACTCAATACTCCAAAGATATTAATGTATTATACTGCACAGTCAAGAGACATTGGCACCTGATATTGATGGATTCTGATTTGAGGAAATTTGTTGCACCTAAACCGCCCTTTGTATTCACCACACACTGTACTGTTAGGAACAAGTTCAGTCCCACCTTTTTGAGAGATATTGATGATGGAACTGTAAGGAGAACAGATTGGTTGAAACGATTGAACAATTATGTTGGGAGCACAGTCTGAGTTGCGCGCACTTATTCGTGAACATTTGTCAAGCTTCACCAAACACTCTACTGTTAGGAACAAGTTGAGTCCCTCCTTTTTGAGAGACATTGATGATGGAACTGTAAGGAGAACAGATTGGTTGAAACCATTGGACAATTATGTTGGTAGCCCAGTCCGTGAGTTGCGCACACGGATTCGCGAACATATGTCAAGATTCAAGAACTCAGATCTGAGATTGCCAGTGTGCAATCATTAGCAAGAAAACCATCAAATGAACGACAGGAAAGTAGCACCTATGTTGTACTCAATAAGGAATATGAGATGAATGTGTTGCTATGATGGACAGACTCTGAATTGAACTCTCAATGGGAGAATACATTTTGGAAACTCAGTAGTATGTCAACAAATGAAGATTACAAGGATGTGTGCTTTTTATGTATTTCTTTCATTTTTTGTTGCCATCTAGACTGCAATCTCTGATTTCCAAAGCTCGAATAGATATTGTCACAGTGAAAACAAATCTATTTAAATTTCTGCTGCCGAGGGGTATTGGTTATCAAGGAACCTCGCAACGCTCACGAGCAGTGTCTACAGAAGGCAATCTCAAGCGATTGGGATGTATTTTCAACTTTATTCCACAATCTATAATATGAATCCTGCTATATAGGTCACTGTCATGCGGTAGATCCGGGTTGACTAAATGACAAGATGTTGAATGTGTTATCGCACATGCCTCATTACCATCATATTCATTAGTGCTAAGATACGTAATTCACATAATTGATAATGGTCACCACCTTAGTGAGAACCCCTCTTAGACTGTGCCCAGAACAGATGCCATCATGGACAATTGATTACTTTATTAACTGAATTGGCGGTTTTGATGATAACCAATTACTTATCCATCACATATTGAAGACGACGCCATTCCTCCTTCTGCTCGGCACTTTAAATTCTGCACGAGTTGTACAATTATAATCAAGAGAAAAGTCACACAGTATTTATGATTGCACATCTCAATCTCAGTTCACGCACAGCAGACAAGGCGGCTCATGCTTTCGCATACGCTAGCACCAGACAGGTGCGGCACTTTGTAAACAGTGATTTTTGCACTTACTTTTTTACAATTACTTACCTATTACATTTTCAAGATCAAGCTATCTCTTCATGTGATTAGCGTTGGAATTCTCCAGGAGGTGCACTATATATTCTATATTTATAAAAGTGAAAATGTGTGGGTGGCTGGGTTTGTGGCAAAGCGTTGTTCCTTATACAAGTCCACACTTTTTCACAAAAATGCACCAAATTTTGCATAGTTACCTGTTGGAACCCTCGGGACAATACTGGCTACATGACATTTGGACACCCCACCCCGTTCCCTGGATTTCAGCACAAGTCAAAATGGGTTTGTGGGTTTGTGGCTTGGCGAAGCGATGTTCCTTATACAATTCCACTCAGTTTCACCACTCTGCACCAAAGTTTGCATAGTTACCTGTTAGGACCCTCCGGAGATTACTGGCTACTTGACATTTGGGCACCCCCCCTTTCCCTGAATTTCAACAAAACTCTGAATTTGTTTGTGGTTTTGCGGCTCGGCGAAGAGTTGTTCCTTATACAATTCCAGACCGTTTCACCAATCTGCACCAAGTTGTGCATAGTTACCTGTTCGGGCCGTCCAGCCATTACTGTCTTCCTGACATGTGGACACCCCACCCCTTTCCCCAGATTTCAGCACACCAACATTTGTTTGTGGGATTGTGGCTTGGCGAAGCTTGTTCTTTATAAAATTCTGCACCTTTTCACCAATCTGCACCACAGCTTGCATAGTTACCTGTTAGGAGCCTCTGTACATGAATAGCTACATAACATTTGGACAATCCCACCCCTTTCCCTGGATTTCAGCACCTTCACACGTGAGACAGTTGCCTGAAATCGGCAAAACATTAATGTGGTAGTAGAAGGACCAGTCCCGACACGAGAAACAGAACTCACAGGGACACCGAAAGCCATGTTTCAAGGCTCTAGGGTGCACATTTTCTGAGATATTTGCACTGCAACAAACTGCACCACGCCAGGGTGAGGCGACAGGTTGGGAGAATGCACAGAAGGTACCAGTATGCAGCAGCACAACAACTCTTGCCTCCCCACAACGTCTGCTCCAGGGTATGTCAGCCAACTACACACATCCATTCTCAGTGCAGTTTACTTCAGGGTGCAAAGCTCATCAAGCGATAAGCGAATTTGAACAGGGACCGACAGCATCATTCATTTTCAACAGTTGATGAGAGTGTTATCGTGTCTGTCTACACAACGTGCTTGGAGAACGGGTACTTTTGCTAGTTATTAATATGAGACAAGACACGCAGGATGCATTATAATAGATCTTAACTACAGCACCTGTATAGAAGCTAGGATTGGCCATGCATTTTCATGCGCTTGTACCGGACAGGCGCGGGACACCATTTACAGAGATTTTCACTAATTCTCATAAGAATTACAATTACTTTCCTATTACACTTTCAAGATTATGCTATCTTTCCATGTGATCCGCACTTTAATTCTCCATGAGTTCAATTGTTTTTTAATAAGAGACAAGGCACGCAGTATTTATTATAATAGATCACAATCATAGCACCCTCACAGAAGCAAGGCATGTTCATACATATACGCTGGCACCAGACTGGGGCGAGAAACCGTAAACAGAGCTGTTCAAAAGGTGCCCAGTAGATTCCCAGTGATGTTGTTTATTTACATGTCACACGGAACTTGCGTGCGACCTCACTGACTGATATCCCTGTTTAACAAATGGGGATTTGCGGGCAGAATGGCGCACAAATCCCCGTTTTTCGGCGCACAAATTCCATGAATCAGGCCCAAAATGTCAATAAAGATGGCGCCCACTATGTATACACATGCAGGATGCCGAACGCGAAAGGATGACCGTGACAAGGCATCCTCTCATCAGATTTTCATTGGTGAGTTAGCTCTACTTAGGGGCCATTTTTAAATGGAACACTTTGTTCATTTTCTAAATGTTACACATATCCTTATTTCTATTCCGTCATCTCTCTATTTTTGCAGCACTAAAACACCATTAACAGGGAGAATTTTCAAGGCAACTTACTATTGATAAAATAGAGACTTGGTGAGTATTCAATTAAAAACTCTACAATCATCCGATGCTTAAAAAATAAGATGAGTGACCATGTATTTTAATACTTATCCTACAGAGTATACAATTATCCAGAAGGCTAAGGTTCAGCCTAGACTGATACAACGCATGGTGCTATAAGTACGGTGAGACACATACTCATTAATCAATAACGCTAGCATTACTCCTCACACACGAGTAATGCACAAGCAGTGCTTTAAGTGGGCTGGGGCAGAGCCCCGGCAGTCTCCAGGAAGGGCTCCCGAGCCGGGGCCCTACCGGGCGCATCCCCGACTAGCCACAGCCACACTGACACCTGAGGCAGCCTTTGTATCGGCTGCACGGTTATACAAACGTCCTGCAGGTCTCAGCACTTCGGATTAAAAAAAAAGAAAACCGGAGTGTTGTCACCTGCAAGCAGCAGGTGTAATCGTGCAGTGCGGGCAGTCTGATGGCTCTGTACTCTGAAACAGGAGGAGGGCTGGACTGGCCAACTCTCCTTTTGTTTCCAAGTAAATAGCCATCACCCGCATGAAAAGCTGGGGAGTCCAGCTCTCCTCCTGTTTCAGAGTACAGAGCCATCGGCAGCAGGCAGCCCTTTCATTCAAGGAGCCCGTGGTTAAAGCGTGGCACCACGTGTCTCTTTGAATGAAAAGGCAGCCTGCTGGCTGTGAGCTGGGGCACACTGGTGTCACCTTTGGTGCTCCCAGCCCCTTCTTTTTTTTTTTAAAGGGGTGCTGGGCGTATCAAAGGTAAGAATGCCAGTGCGCCCCAGCTCTTCTTCTTTTAGCAGCCCCCACCCCTTAGGACGGGGGGGGGGCTCTCGATGTGGGGCCTGGTCTAAGTACTGTACTTAGGCTACACCCCATAACAAAAGCCCCCTCAATTTCTAATCCCACTTAAAGCACTGCGTACAAGGATAATTAACTTCTATTTTATCAACCTATTGGTAACACCATTAAAACACGAGGGTCACACAAATGGAAGCCACAATGACAGTACATTGTTAATGTTTGTCACTGCATTAGAGTTAGGGTGATTCACTTCTCGGGAGCGACTTGCGGGCCTCACTGCATTGTGTGCTAACTGATGATCATATTGGTATTAAAAAAATGACTTATGGTGTGTTCACACAATTTGTGATAATTGGGTATATGATCAATGCATAAGACTAACATCGTCTTTCTCCTTTGTCTGTTTCTCCATCATCCTTTCCCTCTCTTCTCATACCTTCTATCTGTTTTGGGAGGATAGCACAGACTCAATGCACTTGCCTTCAAAACAAGACGATGCGGAGCAACACAGGTTCGATCCCTGGGCCCGCGCGTGGAAACCGCACAGGTTCGAACCCTGAGCCCGCGCGTGGAAACCGCACAGGTTCGATCCCTGGGCCCGCGCGTGGAAACCTCTGGGTATTAAGCGCGTTATAAATAACCAATTATTATTAGTATACCTTATTCTTCTGTTTTTCTTAATGACAACTGATTGGAATTGAAATGCCATTGTTAATACCATGTTGCCTTTTGTTGTTGTGATCTAAGTAGAACGTATGTAGTAGCTATATGAAGTGGACCTTAATGTAACCGTATGATACTTATAATTGTAAAGCCTTGAGAAAGACCAAAGATGGTTGAAAAATGTTTCGGCTAGGGCAAGCAAGGCCTTGATTATCAATATGTGTGGATACCAACAGATCATCATCATGGGAGAATACCAATACATTTATATATAATTCAGATTGGATAAGCGCAGCTGTCTGGTGTGCCCTTTTTTGGTTATTGTTAATCGTGTATTAGGTCAGGGCATTACCTTTACACACCAGTGATTGCAGCTGTCCACAATGGATATAGAATGGTCATATTTTGAATGAGTTATAACCCAAGCGCGCTACCCACCTAGACTGCCCACCCCACTTTTGTGGCACAATTAAAGAGTCCTAGAGATGCCCCCAGAACGCTTAAGATTCGCCCATGAGAGCAGTTAGGAGATTCTCCTCGCCAGACCGCTGAAAAGATGCCATGACCAGAACGCTCAACTGGTACACCAATGGAACGGACGCTCAGGATTTACCCCCACCAGAATCCTAAGAGAGGCCCCCAACACAGTTGTCCTGGTGACAAAGCACTCCTATGCTCAAGACATGCCCGCGCCACAGTAGCTAAGAGACATGCCACCATAGTACTCAAAGGGTATCAAAGCCAGAACGCTCAAGGGGGGCTCCTATGGGGTGCTCAGGAGATGCCACTGCCAAAGTGCCCACAAGATGCCATCATCAGCACAAAAAACATTTGCACTCTTTTTTAGTAACCCCTTTCTTTCTTCCGTTCTTTGTGAAGTTAACCGTGAATCCTCTGAACTAGATCCAGCGTCAACTCCAGAAAGTGCGGCAGATACATATCCCTCAACGTTTCGGATAATATGCCAACCCAGATCCTCCCCTGACTCAGTCCAGCCACCAACACTTGCCATAGCTGTGAGATACCAGGCCACTGGCGACGATGGGGGCAGTGGTGATCGGGTGGGGTGAGCATCCTTTTCCTGCCCGACCGGCCTCCAAATAGAATTAAGATGGGGCTAATTTGGAGCAGATGCGCATTAAGATCTCCCCCGGGGCCTTGCCTGCTGGGTGAACCCGTCAGATATTTTTAGGGACAGGAAGTAACTATATGGTTTACACGACGACGCAAAGGCTGGGAAAATAACAGAGGAGCGGAGATCATAAACTCCTGTCAGTTCTGTTTGGGGTTAGGGAAGTTCGTGTTTGCTTCACACCACGCAGAGCCTGGGAAAATTAAGGGAGGAGGGAGCGGTCCAGCAGGGGCCTGAACGAGTGACCAATCTCCGTGCTCTGGCGGGATTGGGTTGCGGCCTGACATCCCTGCAGATCTAACACACACACACGCGCCCATGCAACCAACCCCTTTTATCGATTGCATTTGCTTCCCAGCGCCCCTAAAGCAGTGGTCGAAGTAGGCGGGAGTGGTCGGGAGCGGTTCCTATACTTTTATTTTAAAAAGAAACCATTCCGGAACGGTTTCGTTTTAAAATAAAAGTGTAGGAAGAAGTTGAAACTTGCACTTTCAGTGCACTGCACAGGACGTTCCCTTAAAGAGCAGGCACATGTGCTTTGGGATTTTTATTGTGCATGGGAGGGGCACGGCGATGAGGTCTGTGGGGAGTGGTGCAGGCCAGTAGGGAACATAGTTCCACTACTTCTTTTCGTACACTTCGACCACTGCCATAAAGTTTGTACTGTTCTATCTGTCCTTTCCTCTCTCCCCTGTGCAAATCCATAATTCTTTCTATGCAAACAACTCAGGCAGTCTCTAGCCTCCTGCGCTGCGCTATGCACGCGAGTCCATGCCTTTCACGTTTCACAAACAAGCCTGTGTACATCCATAACTTCCTGTCCTTGTTCGTGTCCAGCTTCATCCTCACCCGGTGCTGACGTATCCTTCCCTCCCTGTCTGACCAGGTTCAACTCTCCCTTCGTCTTTCTCTCTCTCTCTTTCTCTCCCTCTCTCTCTCTCTCTCCCTCCCTCCCCTTCTCTCTCTCCCCCTTCCCCTTCCCTCTCCCCCCCCCTCTCTCTCTACGTATTCCCTTTGGCCTCTGTCTATGCAAAGTCCTATCTCTCTTTCGCTCTATCCTCTTTCTCCCCCCACGCCTTGGGCTGGCTGCATTCTTTCTCAGATCCCTTTATCCTCCTCCCGAACCTGGACTCATCTTCAAGGTTAAGCACATTCCTCGCACTTCCCCGCTCCACAGAGGACTCTGTTATTGAAAACATGGCCTTGAATGTGCACCCTGTAATTATGGGCCTGTCTTGTTTTCACACAACATGCAACTCCCGACCTTGCAATGGTGGCTCTGTATTTGTTTTGGTTTTTACAAACTGCAAATTACAGGGCAAACAGGTGACTAGGACGAAGTGTTTGGCATCCCCCGAGCTGCGAGTGTGGCTGCACCATAGAGTGAACTCGTCACGCCTTTTGCTCGGCCAGCGGCCCTGAGAGGCTGGTAGAGCTGGCATGGAGCCAGTAACAAGAACACCATTTCACGTTAATTATTGAATATTGGCTGACACGTGTTCTGCTCATTTCCTAAAGAATTTTGAGGGCCAGTTTTGTGACGCAGGTCGTACCGGCGTGACAGAACTCCCCTCAGGAGCGCAGGTGGTCACTGGTCAGGTAACAGATAGAATGAAGGACCCGCTCGAGTTACGGGTGCGTTGTCTCTCCATCAGTCCTGTGTCCCGTGTGGTTATTAAGAGTGCCCCCAGCACTCCACTTTAGTGTCCTAATAGGGCTCCATTGTGGGATGCGTAACAGCTGGCTACGAGGTGCGTGCCAGTATCAGCAGCGACCATGCACACACATAGGTTCACCCTATTATGATCCTTACAGGCCTGATCTTCGTCAGATGTGAGAAGTGACACGGACCTAGCGGGCCCATTCACTCATTCACAGAATTCAAGAGGCACGAACAGGGCGTTGGCAGTCTCAGAAATCTCGTTCTAAGGCAGGGCCCTTCTAGGCCTCACTAATGTCCCCTGGCAGCCCCAGCCGCTACAGGGCACATCTTTTTTTATTAAAGCCTGAAGCTCTCGCTGTGGGAGAGCTACTGGCTTCAGAAAAAATGCTTTTAATCCATAATGGTGGCGCGGAACCTGCGAGGCATCCCTTCAAGCAAGAGCTGCTCGTGGGCCGGCGCCACCATTATGGAAGAAAGATGAGCCGCTGGAAGCAGAGACTTTTTTTCCAAAGCCTGAAGCTCCCACTCATTCACGGGAGCTTCAGGCTTTAGGAAAAAAGGCCTCGGCTTCCAGCGGCCTCACTTTTTCAGCCTTAATGGTGACGTTTCCATTAAGGCTGAAAAGGCTAGGTGCTGTCTCCTGCCAAGCAAGCCTTTAGCAAATAAATGCAGAGATCAGCATCCTCTTTGCCTGAGGGGTGAGGGGGGGTGCTGATCTCCACAAGAGGCTGCCTGGCAGGGGAGTCTGTAGCCCATTCAGCTGGGGCTTCTCAAGGGGGTGTAGCATAACGAGCCGGCATGTGACCCCCACCGTTAGGCCACGCACCCTTGATGACCCGTGGCTCATTTTCCAGTGCCAATTAAGGCAATGGGCACAACACAAGATGTGAGCACACACACCTAGTGCCCCACTCAGGGCGCTCGTGTGGCTGTTCCTCACCAGGACAAATGCCTTCTTCAAACATAACAAAGAAACACAGTCAGAGGAGAACCGTGATACATTTCTCCTCATTTGACCAAACTGACCACATCCTTGACCATGGGAAGAGATGAAGCACCCACAAAGAGGTCGAACACACACCCCGCTGCAAGCATGTCCAACATGAAAGATCAGGAAGAAGATGGGGTGTCCCCATCCACGTCCAGGAAGCCCCTACGAGGAGGCTTCATCAGCAGGATGGGACATGACAACCGATGAGCCGCCTGTGCAAAACCATTCCATGTAGCCCCATCCTCCAGCGATGGCAGGACCCTGATGGGACCTATAGACCGAAATGCTGGAGATGTACTTTACGGGCATACATGAAACGGATGATGCAACACGCCGATCAATGCTCCTGTTCTCTGCGGGCACAGATGTCCATAAGGTATTTAAAACTCTTTCAGGGGATGATAGCTCATACAGGGGTAGCAAGAAAGCTTTGTGCACATATTTTAGCCCTATGATAAACAAAGATTATGGATATTTTGACCTGTGCCAAAAATGCCAAGGATCATCCGAGTCCCTCAGAGCCTTCGATGCTCGTCTATGCCATTTGCCGATGTTGCGTTTCCTGGCAGTTAAGGAAGACAAAGTGAGGACTCAAATAATTCAACACTGGTACCTCCTCCCAACTAAGAAGGGAATTCTATGAGAGACTGACATATCACTACAAAGAATCCTGGAAATTGGAAGGGCACATGAACCTGCTACACCAAGAGTATCTCACATGCAGGAAGCCATGAAAGCACTACACCCCGAAGACGTACGCGCCATAAAGGGCCAACCATCACAAAGACTGAGAGGGTGGAGTGGCTGCTCGCGGGTCAAAGCTCTAAAGCATGGACGCAACCAAAGGTTCCTCTAACTCACGTGGAGGCATGCTCAAGGTTGTCCAACACCCAGACAAATGTACGGAGGGTGTGCCAGGGAGAACCACTTTGCTAAAGTGTGTCGAGCTCCCTGGCCTATCCTGAAACAACCCAAACCAGCGGCAAGCACCAGACCAAAACAAGGGAGAGTGGCCACAGTGATCAAGGAGGACCAGCATCACTGGTGAGTCAAAAACAGGACGAAGATGTTAAGGAGGTTTTCTTAATCTAAATGGTATACTAGGGCATAACTAGGAAGCAGCAACAACTACGCTGTGTTGTTACCATGGTAGCTGACAAGGTAGACGAGGTATGTGTTCATAGACACAGGTTCATCAGTGCATGTCTCACTACTGCAGCAAATCTGACATCTCCGTCCCACTCCTCGCCTGTTGCCTTGAAATGTACATATCTTCACTTATGGTGGGTACCAACGACTCCCCCCTTGAAGGGGCATTCTACACCCATGTGACGCATGATCAATAATAAAGGCCTGCCACATTTTATGTCATGACAGAGGTGAAGGACACTCTCTTGGCGTGCGACACTGTGGAAGAGCTCAAAATACATTTGCGCTGTGGCTGATTAGAAGTTGGAAACTCTCCTTCAGTCTTATGAGAAACTCTCTGAAGGCTTTGGGCCTCAAAATGACCCTACCGGTCTGGAATTAATGTGTCGGTCATTTTGTTTACCGGTACGTTTCTGGACCGGCAGAGTACAAGTAAGCTGGTGGGGTGGCCTGTTTTGCCTCCAGCCAGATCTGGAGGTGAGTCAGGCACCCCACCAGCAAAGAACTGCCTTTATCACTGGCACCAATATTACCATTGCCAGTAATACAGGCAACCCCCCCATGGAGTCCTGGGGACTCCATGGACTGGGGTAACATACCTTTGCCGACACCTGTAATCTGCCGATAATTCTGGCAGATTAGGCGGGCGTAATAGTATTACTGTTTGCCGGTATCCCGCTGGATTTACCGGCAGGATACTGGCAAAAATATAATGAGGTCCATTGGCTTTTTAAAAGGGCAGGCGGTCCGACTACATGTTGAGCGAACAGTACAGCTTGTGGCATAAAACCTTGACGTATCCCCTTTCTCATGCGGCAGAGTGTAGATATGAGAATACTGAACAACACCATCAAGAGAGAGAGGCATCCAACGCCCACATTATATGGCATAATTGCAGATCTGCAAGGGTATATGGACTTCTCCACAATTGATCCTAAGTCAGGCTACCATCCTGTTTCTCTGCACGTTGACTCAAGACTAATAAACTGGTTCTCATCTCATGTGTGCCTTTCTAGATATAAAAGGCTCAGCTTTGGAGTCTCGTCAGCGGCAGAAGTATTTCAACAGACGACGATAAGGGGTTCGTTGGTGGGACTACGTCATCAATGTGAGTGATGACCTACTCATACACTCAACTTCAGAAAAAGAACGTCAAACAGCTTGCCTCAGTGTTTCGAAGATTACAATGACATGGTCTAATGCTCAATAAGGGCAAATGTAAATACATGCAGAAGGTCAGCTTTTGGGGTTTATATTTCAAGAGCAATAACTCTCAGTAGGCCTGAAAAAAGTAGCAGACATGAAGTCAACAAATCCACAAGAAAACTCCTCCTCACGGTTTTTGGGCTGGTTTATTTCTGTGGCTGCTTCATCCCAAACCTGGCCACAAAAACAGAATGAGGCCTAAGAAAGACTGGAGGAGAGTGCAGACTCATGAGAGTGCAGCCTTTGAAAACATGAATAATTTACTGGTAACTGAGTCCACAGTGGCATTTTTACGACCAAAGATAGAGAAGCTGAAATCCTGGTCAATGCCAGCCTTGTGGGCCTTGGTGCCACCCTGTCCAAAGAGATTGAGAGGTCTCAACCAAGTTGATTGTGCATGGCAGCAAGGCATTGAGGTCCACCGAGAAGATGTATTACTACATTGAGAGGGAAGCCCTATCCGTACTCTGGACCTGCCAGCATTTCAACCTATATATCCTCGGCAGACCTGACACGGTGGTTACTGACCACAAGCCACTCCTGCCAATCATGCTGGGCTCTACACCTCCATCCCCCATCAGACTGGGGCGAATGGTTGCTCCAATTGCAGGATTATAGAGTATCGCTATGAATCAGGGCAGGAATAAATAACTTGGCAGATTGCTTATCATGACATCCTGCCCTCGACCCAGAATATGAAGGGTCAATAGATGAAGATGCTGAGGATGACTCTGGTGGTAACCCCCAAGACCATGTCCCTAATATACATTGTAGAGGCTACAACCAAACACCAAGGGATGCAGATGGCACTGGAGCAACTGCAAATGGGTGTAACTTCATGTCAGAACATAGCCACAGGACACCAGCAACCCAGCCATTTCTAAAAGGCCTATGGAGGGTGAAGACTGAGTTGTTCCAGGTGCAGAAGAGGTACTGCTGTGCGACACCCAATTATTCATCAAACCAGAGCTCATTCCATGAGTTATATCATTAGCCCACATAGGCCAACAGGTGGCCCGCAAAACTAAGCCAGATTTAGAGAAACGGGCTAGTTCCCAGAGCTAGAAAGAGAAGTAGGCTCCTTTCTACAAAAATGTAGAGGTGCCAAAACATCAGGCACCCAACAAAAGACACCCCATTGAATTGATAAAGAGAAGAAAAATCCTGTGGAAAGATATCACTATAGACTTTGGGACTGTCCTGCAATCCAAGAACTTGCTGGTAGTACTCAGGTACCCCAAATTTAAATTAATTCCTTCCACACCATCAGAGATGTTATACCGGAAACACTCCAATATGACAATGGCCTGGCATTCCAGGGGGGAGTCTGAAGCGTTTGTGAGGCTATATGGCATCATCCGTACGAAAGTAACCCCAAGTTGGCCTAAGGCCAATGATGACACTGAATGGTTCATGGGAACCCTCAACAACACTTTCTGTATTGCAAATGAACAAGGAGAAGCACTTAAGAGGGCCCTGATGCTTGTCCTCATAGTGTATTAAACCTCCCTACAGACGGCCCTGGGGGTGGTACTGGCAGAAGCTATGTGGAACCACACAGTACGCTACACCTCCCCGGAACACAAATCACGGACCAGAGCTATGGTTGACACAAATCATGTGCATCAGAAACAAATAGAAGATAACAGCAAAGAAACCCTCAGGAGACACCTTAAGGAGACCCTTATGTCTGTAGAAGACCAGTTGTTGGTCAGGAATCTCAAACAGAAGCACAAACTCTGTCTTGACTAACCGATCAACCCCTGGATGATCACTGAGAAAGGCGAGTCAATTTTGACAGCTGCGCATGGACAGTCAAGAGTTACTTGGAACTTCAGCTGGTTTCAAAGGGTAGACAGACAGATGGTCAAACCAGTGGACAACCACAACCAAGAAGAGAATGATTGGGAAGAGATAAGCATCAACCGACACCGGGCAAGGACGGGAGTTCAGAGTGGGTGCTTGGCAAAGACCTGCCGCAGGAAAATTACCAGTGAAGATATCCCCCAAGAGTGAGACTTTTAACCCGACTCATGTAAAGTATTATGTGCTAGAGTGATGTATTAACAGCTGCTATCATTTTGTTGTACCTGGGAAAGGATGTTGTGATGGAGGATGCCCTGACATGACAAGATGTCCCTGGTCACGAGCATAGCTGGTCAGGTGACAGATAGAATAAAGGACCTGATTGAGTCACGGACATGGTCAGTCTCATTCAGTCCAGTGTCCATGAGGTAATGCAGAGCACCCTACAGTGCTCCAATTTAGTGTTCCAAGTGGGCTCCATTGTGGGACGCAAAACAGACAGTGACATCTAAAAATAATGATAGTTCAAAATAAAAATGTATGTTTGTTGCATGTGCCAAGCGCATTGGTTAATTCTAAGGGACAATCATTGGCAGCTACGTATATCAAAACATTTCTGTATGTGTGATTACTATTTACTCAGTGTACAACAATAAAGATTTGCAATTCAAATTTTGTTCAAAAACACAATTACACAAATTAATGAATGCACCATTTTTTATCTTTACATTTTTGTTTTCATATATTTCTTTTTTTTTTAAATGAAAGAATCTGTTAGGTGTTGCTCCCAATTGTGGTTGCGGCCGGCAACCCCAGGAGCATCTAGGACACTAATCTCATGGACATCAATTGTCAAGTTATCAGATCTGCCTTGTCTCCCGCAAAGAGAGTGGTGTCTCTGGGTTTTCTGCCAGTCCCTGAAATTCTGCCCATGCCTCCATCCGGTTGTCTACAAAAGACTGCGTGTGGCAAATGAAATTGGAGATGTGGGTCAGAGATGCAGTTATGGTTTGTAGCGTGACAAGATATCTAGCATCCTTCAATGGACCATGCAGCTGAGGCTAGAGCTACCAACCCGTCACAGGCAGCACGTTGTCGCCAATTCACCAGCACCTTCGTCATTACCTCCGCTCTGCCGCTCCATGAGACTTCCCTTCTTGCCGTGGTTACTCTGCATCCACCAGTGCCCACCGGCCCCCTGGCTCTGCACAGCTGATCTGCTTGCCTTCCTCAGCAGCTTGCTCTGAGCCTCGCTCATGCTCAGCCAGCGTGCCGCCACCCTGCAGCCACTCCTCCTCGCTCACTGGATTCACGGCCCCTGAGTGAACGCCGTCCCAGCCGCCACCACCACCGCCAGCAGTGAAGCAGTGAAGAGGCAACCATACAAAGTTGAGCCCGGGCCCCAGACATCATTGTGTACAATGTTGCCAGTTGCCAGGTAAGGAAGGGGGTCGAATGACTTGCAGCAGCGCTGTAAATCCATTTCTTTATTTTATTATTCCTTCTCCCCCACTTATTTGAGCTGTGACTGCGCTGCATTTTCTTGCTACTTTTTATTTGGAAATGGGTGACAAGGCTGACAATAATAAAAGCAAATATATATTACTTACAGTGCTGCACCTTGCTGCAACTGGCAGCCATGTGTACTAAGAAAGGTGCTTGCAACAATGTAAAGCAATATATATGTTTTGTCTATTCACTGTCCCCAAGTTACTTGTGTTGTGCATTGGTTAGCTGATTTTGTTTTGGCAAAAGGGTGACACGGGTTTACAAACTGACAGTTGCAGTAAGAAAGTGGCTTTTAAACCATTGGCTCTTCAGTTGTTTTGGACTAAAACTCTGTAATCCTTCACCACTGACTATGTTGGCTAGGCATTAGGGGAGTTGTGGACGCACACCAACCTGAGCACGAAAGGTTACAGACCCTTGCGTAGGGAATGTTAAGGGTGCAATGGGGGAAGCAGGTGTGGATTGTGCACCTGGCCCACAAGGAGCACAAGTGATGTTGGCAACAGTGGCAAAGGTACAGGGAGACCATTTCTGTGGGATTGGAGACAGAAACTTGTCTCTATAAAATGTGCTTTGCCAAAATGGGACAGCACAATCAATATTGGTGCTGATTTATTTCTATGGCATCCATTAACAGGCATATAGAGCAGAGGACCCAAGACGTTTAGTATCATCAGCGATAGCTTAATCCTAAATTATGGAGGCAAGAGAAGGTTGCTGCAGTTGGCCACCTTAAGAAATAAATGAAGTATGCATGCAAGTGGTCAAGAAAGTTACGCACATACCTATCGGGTCTTCACATCCTCTCGAAAGGGAGCAGTGTGTGCCTACTGCAATGTCTGCTGCTGTGATGTGTCAGTGCAACACAAGGGCCTTGCAGAATGTGCAATGCATTTGCTATCCATGAAACATACGACTGCTGCAAAGGCAGCAAATGATCCATGCCAGCGTCGCCTGTTTGGGGGCACATCGAGTCAGGTTGGTGAAGATGACGCAGTTGCAAATGCCGAGGCCCTTTTTACTGGTTTTATTTTGGAGCATAGTCTCCTAATTGCCACTGCTGACCATGCTGGGCCCTTCTTACGGTGGATGTTCCCACAGTGTGCAGTTGCTAAGAAATAGTCATGTGGCAGGGGCAAAACTGCTGACATTATCAATCATGTGCTTGAAGAAGATGCTAGCCACACAGACTGCGCTCAGACAAACATTAATATATGAAAATATCATATGCCTTGGTAAGATTTTCGATAAGCAAATACATCTAAGAGACACTTGGTAAGTGTGTAAAATAAGGTGCCTGTATTTAGATACAATAATAAGCAATTGTATTAATTTCATACATCGTTGCCTCAACAAAAGTCGATGCATTACTCACTGCCCGACGGCGTCTGACAACAGTCTGTGATTTTGCACAGAGCCGAATACGGCACAAACCAATGAAGAAAACATACGTTGGCGATTCCTCTATTTTTGACAAATACAAACAATAGACATCTCAGATTCTTAACTTATTTGCAACATGCCAATGCTGCACTGGCCATGAGTTCTCCGAATCCTGATCATGATTAGGCTCACTCACTGACTCTGACAGCCATAAATAAGGCCTTCTTTGCAATAAGATTTGCTTTTGTAAAATAACTATTGTATCAAGTATTACTGTCTTTACGCCCTGAAGACGGCCTAGTAAGGTTGAAACACGTGTTGGGGTGACACAGTTTCTTTACATGAATGTCCATTTGACTTTTGTTGAGGCAACAATGTATGAAATTAATACAATTGCTTATTAGGCGTGACACAGTTTCTCTACATGAATGTCTAATTGACTTTTGTTGAGGCAACAATGTATGAAATTAATACAATTGCTTATTATCGTATCTAAATACAGGCACCTTATTTCACACACTTACCAAGTGTCTCTTAGATTTATTTGCTTATCGAAAATCTTACCAAGGCATACAATATTTTCATATATTAATGTTTGTCTGAGCGCAGTCTGTGTGGCTAGCATCTTCTTCAAACACAGTTTACTTATGGGTGATAGTGGAAAATCACCAGTCTAACCACACGGCTGCAGCCGTCCTTATACTGCACTTATTCACCAAGGTTCGCTTCTACGTTAGTGGTGCGCATCTACAACCCCCAAAGGGCCTTTTTTCCACAAAACTTACAATTATCAATCATGTGTTGGCCTCAGAAACCGTGACATCTCTGCTGCAGTCCCTGGTATGTCAGCCATTCACGCTAGCCTTCGATGGCAGCAATGACACGGATCACAAACTGCTCCCGTGCTGCTGAGGCACTTTCACTCTTTGCGTAGCCAGGTGGTGGTCTCCGTACTGGATTTACCTGTGTGCAACATTGCCACAGTGGATGAGGTTTTCAAAGCCATAGAGGCCTCATTTGATAAACACAGAATGAGCTGTGGTTGGGGTTGTCTGTGGACAACAACTCTATGGATATGTGGAATACACTTCCCAGAGGACTCTTATTGCTGCAAAAAGTCCTCAGGTTTTTGTACTTGGATGCCCATTCCATGTCCTCCACTTGGCACCAGAAAAGGCTGTACAGCACTCCGCGTAGATGTTGATGATGTTGTGGCTTCCATCGGTATGTACTTTGCACGTGGCTCTAAATGGAAACAAATGAGAGGAGAGGTAGGGTATAGAAACATTTAAAAACATGTCCCTACAAGATGGTTGTCTTTGGGAAAAGCTCTATATCGTATTCTTCAAGATATGCCACTGTTCAATTAATGTTTAGCTCTGAAGACTGTGAGAAAAATAAGAGGGCACAAGATTTGCGGTACACCATTTGCGATCAAAAAACAGAACTTTATTTAAGGTTTGTGGCCTCATACTGTTCCCTTTTTGAAAACATGGACACTCTCTTACAAACTGAACATCCAGTGTTACACAGATTATAACCTGCAAACAAGAGTTCCCTGAGAGAGTGACTTTATAGGGTTGTGGAAGTGCTTGTAAAAGCTTTCAGTAAATCTTTGTTAACTATTTATTTGGAATGTACAGGCAATCAGCTGGACAACAGCAAGATTGTCATTGGGGTTGCCACTAAGCAATTCATCGAGCAGTGTGAAGATGAGATGTTACCAAGTACAGTGCAAAGGTTCTTTTCATATTTAAGAATGTGATATGTGCATTGTGTCACTTACTTTAGAAAGAAAACGGTCCTTACCTATGGGCCCCGAGGCATTACCTGAGTCGGTAATGCCCCCGCCGCTCGGATTCTATTGCTTAAGTAATGCAGAGTCAGAGAATGTTTTCAGCATGGTTAGAAAAAGCAAGACTGAATCCTGTGCCTCGCTTTCTGCTGACAAGACACTTGCATCCATAATCAAATGCAAAGTGAACATGTTGAGTGGCAAGCACTGCTATGATGTGGACTTCAATCAAACCGTTTATTTCGGATTTACTCCATTCATGAAACAGCATAATTCACAAAAAAAAGTACACCTAACGAAGAGTAATACATGAATCGATAAAAAGGGCGGAAAGTCTGATCAATTATGTAATAGTTTCTTTTGCAAACATGTGTCGGTTGACAGCATATTAAACTCTTTCTAACCAATTTGTAGCACAGCACAACACAGAATAATAATTAAGCGTTAAGACCCAAGGCGGTATGCCGGATTGGGGCTTAATGCTATTAGCACCCTGGGTTGCCAATCCAGTAACCTGGTATAACCTGGGTGTCTCAGAGCCTTGTATTTTCTTGAAATGAGCGACGTCCTGTTCATTGAATGAAAATACTTCTGTAAAATGGCCGCTATGGATCCGGAAACAGAAGCAGCAGTAATATGCTGCACCTGCAATCAAGTAAGTAGGGAAGGGGGAGGAAAAAAAGGGAAGTGAAGGTGGGAGGAAGATGGTAGGCGCGGCAAGCAGCCATCAGGCAGCTTGGAACACAGGCTTATATTGGGCGATTCAGCCCGCGTTCCTTGCCTTCTGATTGGCTGCCTCCCTCATGCCAGATGCTAATAACAATTAAAATATTTCTCATGGAATTGATATTAAAAATAGTAATTTGGGCTTCCAAACAGTAATGATCTCAAATAGATTTTTTCCCATGAAGTCGAATGCCAGAAATAGTAGTCTGCGCTTCCATGCAGTTTGCAAATAGTATACAAATGTAAACGCAATCTTTACATCGGGGAGTGACAGAAGGGATAAAAAGGCAGGTTTCCACTATCTCGTACCACACCCACTTAGGTATTCAAGCAAATAGCGTTTCATTAGGTCATCACACAGTGGGCAAACGTGTCAGCGTTTCATAAGAGCCGCAAAGGCAACACGCGTCCACTACCAGTTTTGTGCCGCGCCATTTACCGGTTAGTGACTTGACAGGGAGCATGTTCAACCTTGCCTTACTCAGAAGAACACGCTGATGTAAATTCGTGACCAAGGCGAGGTATCCGGCTGCCCCCAACACAGGTGAAAGGGGAAGGTAATTCTTCATGGAGGATTTAACCAAATTCCTGTCTTCCCTGTAGGTACTCCACCCACAAAGTCAGAAATGTCTGTCTTAAAATCCCCTTTGACGTGCCGGTTATAGTTTCACGGCTATCGAAACTTTGCCCCATACCCACAGACCTTAAGGATGTTTTAATAAAGGCCAGCCAGCTGTTCTTGTCACAGTAGACCATGCCGTGTAGATGTCCTGTAAGTAATTCCGGTAAGCATTCAGCCTGGCAAGCCCACAGAGAATAGCAACATAAAATCGGCCTTAAATGAACGGTATCTGAAAGTTAGGCTAGTCCGGTTTCCAGGTGGGTAACATAGGTAGAGGAAGAAATGAGATGCCCAGAAAGCGTGAAAGAAAGGCATTTTCTTCGTGTTGTAACGCATCAAAGTTACCTTGTCTTGGGAGGATAGCTCAGGGGCAACGTGCTCACCTTGGATGCAAGACGACACCGAGCAACACTGGTTTGATCCCCGGGTCTGCGTTTAGAAACCTCTGGGTATTAAGCGCTTTATAAATAACCTCTCATATCATATCACACCCCATAGCTCACTACCATAGAACCCCACTGCTATGCTCTTTCCCCTGTAGGCTGTCAGTATGTAATTCGCCAAGTAGTGTTGTGGTGCTTTCTCAATTCTGAAAAGACTGCCTGTTGCTTGTTTCACCTTTATTCTCAGCTTGCTGAGGTTTTCATTCCATGAGAGCTTATTGTTAAAGGTAACTCCCAAATATGTGAAATGTTGGCGGTGTGATGGGCATTGGCCCGTTCAAGTTATTCTAAGAGGCCACTGGGACTTACCGGTCAAGCACACTACATAACAATTTCCAGCATTGACTTTAAGTCCTCCACCATTCATGTATTTGTCGTACCCCTCAACCAGAACCTGGAGAGTGCATCGGTTACCAGACATTTGGTCGAAAGAAATTGGTCGACCAGACAAATGGTCAAACCAATTTGGTCGAAAACCAAATGGTTGAATTTTTTTATTTTTTATTTTCACCCCTTTTTTTATTTTTTTGGGGGGTCCCCCCCCAACCCCCTTTTTTTCTCTAAAAACCCCTTTTTTAAAAAAACGAAAACCCGAAAAATAAATATATAAATAAAAAAAAAATGTGACCATTTGGTTTTCGACCAAATTGCGTCGACCAAATGTCATTCGACCAGTTTTCAGTCGACCAAATGACTGGACACCGAGTGCATCGTCAGCATACCTCAGCA